>NC_079147.1:255969155-256339751 GCF_945859685.1 Eupeodes corollae
TTTTAAATTTTCCAGAAGCACTAAACGTTGAAGCTCACTTTGAGTGAGAGAAATTGTTTCTTCGGTCTCCTGTTCCAAACACCTTTTGCGTTTTGGTGCTGGTGCAGAAGCTTGAAAAGCAAGCGGCTCTGACTCTTGTTTGTCCTCTTCTGCACTACTTGAAGAACTACATCTTTTTCGTTCCTTCAACAAAAATTTGTTTATAAAACTTAACATACCAGGTATTCTTGAAATTGATGGGTTTTGGTCAGCATTGATAAGCTTTAAGAATATTTGTACCCATTCTTTGAGCTTGATGGGTTTATTTCCACTTGATTTAAGGTCCGTTTTTTCACGTCAGTCTTAATGTTATTTATCCTCTTCTTTAGTTGGTCTTCTGTTATTAAAATACCAGGGTTGGCTTAAAACTCACGAATACACAATTTTAAGGCTTCCGCCTTTACTTTTCTAGTATAGATGAATTAGTAGTATTTACTGGGATGAATCCAGTATTTACTACTAGCTTGTAGAAACTTAGGTTTATGCATACCGAATGTTGTAAATACTATTAGTTTAAGCTTCTACTAGTAGTACTAGTATTTACTATAACCTTTTACTACTAGTAATTACTTTCGTTTTATGCATACACCCTAAGGTCAAACACTTTTTTTCCTTGTAAAATCGCTCTTGATATAAAATGGTATTAAAAATTTGATTTATTAATATTTTGCAGGTATTTATTCTAAAAATAATATTTTGGCCTGCAAGTAGTTTAATTGAGTATGGGTTTTTAAGGCTCAATACGAGTTTGATAAAAAACTATAATTTTGCTGGTTTATATTTATATATTCGCAATTTTACTGACTATGTCACATAAATTTCGATAATTTCTATCGATGACATATGAAGCTTAAATTGACTTTAAGAACCGCTGTACTTTGGGAACTATAGCTTAACTAATTAAACAACAGAATTACTATTAATATTGAAATCTATATCCCCATGACATATGTAATTGTGTTAGAAGTAAAATAAATAATTAAGAAGTTTATATAAGTTAATTCTAAGATTTTGGAGAATTTTCTAAGTCAGATTTACAAATGAAGAAAATAAAATATGAAAACAATTCACTTTAATCAAATTAGCCTTTAATTTGGCTCCCGGAAATTACGCCAGAATTATTTTTTTTGGAAAAAACGCCAGAAATTTTTGTCTGCTTCAAATTGGAAAAAGAAGCAGAATTGTTTGTGGAAAATAAGCCAGAAACATTGGAAATTGTGCCAGACAGAAATGGAAAAAAAAACAGAAATTAGGCAAGAAAACCAATTGATATATTCTGGCCTAATTGCCTAATATCAATTTGGAAAAATAGGCAGAAAATGTTTTGCATTTTAAAAGTCGCTACTTGGTCAATATTGTAGACATTTTATCACAACAGGAAAAGACAGCCCCTGACATGCACCCGTGGGGGGAGCTTTCGCGGGCTCGGCACACGTGGCCATGACGTCGCGGAAGTGGCGCGGTCCTGCGCGGTTACGGCCGGCGTGGCTGCCACGCAAAAAATTACTAAAGTTTTCAATAATTTTCTTTGTTTGTAACAATTTATTTAATAAAATAGAAAAGAACAAAATATTTTTACTAAATGTAAACTTGCAAAGTGTCCGCTACGATTTCCCGGCAGCATGGACATTTATTATTTTCGTTTGAATCTGCATCTGCTTGAGCTTGCAACTTTAAATTGCACTCCGAGCATATTTTCATATGACTGCACGGCAACATCACAACGTTGCATGTTTTTTTTTTCACAACGTCAAGTGTCAATGATGAATTCGCGAAAGCAGCTAAACAATAATTCTTAAAATAGATGATAGAGACAAAGAATGTGTAGTAACTGTTTATTTATTACAACAATTTATACAAAATACAGTTTTCTGGCGTTTTTTCCTAAACATGAAATAAATATTTTCCAAATATTTTTTTTGTGCCTTTTTTCCATTCCTGTAAATGGAAAAAACGCTAGAAAATTTTGATGTAAATCCCAAATTTTTCTGGCAAAATTTCGAAATTTCAGGCATTTTTTCCTAGGAAAAAAAACCAGAATTTTGTATGAAGAATTTTCTGGCGTTTTTTCCAAAAAAAATTCTGGCGTAATTTCCGGGAGCCTAAATTGTACAACAGAGAATCTTGAGAAACTTTCTGACAGAACAAATTAAAACTTGTAAGAGAAATTTCGTTTTTCTCAAATACAGAAATTGAAAAAATTATAGATGACTGTCAATTTTATTATTGTTGCTTCCACAATATACCCGCTACTAACAGTCAAAGATCGAAAAAAGCTTTTGGAAAACGTTTTTAGATAGCTGTTTTTTTTTTAGAACAGCTAAACAATGTCTACAAGTCATTGAAATTTATTTAAAAATTCCAGCTTCCTTAACACAACTTATAGAACATTTTTATCATCAAATTATCTTCAATGATTTGCCTCCAAAATGTCTTAGCTGGTATATAATCAAGCAAAATTGTGTTTTTTGGAGTTAACTAAATTGTTTTGAAAACTATTTAGGGGAGACTACAGCGCCAAATTTTGTAGATACTTAAAAGTTCAAAATGTTAAAATATAGTTTCTTATTCGAAATTTAGAAATGAAACAAAATAAAAGTGTAAGAAAACAGTTTGCAAAATTATTTGAGTCGACTTAATAGTATTAAGAGATATAAATAGAAACATTTCGTGCAACAGTAGATATCTTTCTCTGTTCTGAATGTACTTGAGTCGATAACTTATTAGGTCTTTGTTGTTTTTGTAAGAATTCGCGTCGTGAAAAAAAAGTTGTTAATTTTTCTAAAAAGCTAACTGAAAGTTAGCAACAACATTTTACATATGAAAAAATTAAGTTTATTTCAAAATCTGTTTATTTTTCGATAATTTTAGTCGAAAACCAATTTGTGTCAATGTTGGCAGCTTGTTTAAAGTTTTTAATTCTTATACAAAAATGCTGACTAGATTTTTCTAAGAATATGATTTTACTGGAACAACTGAAGACCAAAATTACATTCAAATCGAACATCAGTTTTCTTCCAATTTTATGCAGATTCTTATTTTCATAAAAAATTGGATGTTGACATTTTTCTGAAAATTGCATAAAATGTTAACAGAATATTTTGTATAAGAAATTAGTTTAAATGCAATATCTTTAATTTTACAAACTTTTAGTAGTGTTTTTTTTTATTAATTTCCCAAAGGAAGTTTTTGTGATCGATCTGATTTGTCGAGTTGAAAATTTTGACATTTCTCGACGTTTCAAGGTCCCTAGAATCGAAATATGAGAATTTAAGGGTGATGTTCCTACGTCCGTACAGTCGCAAAGTTTTTTTTCGTGGTCCGTATGTCATGAACTAATAGAGATATAGGCTAATGTGACTAAATTTTTCACTAAATTTACATTGTTGGACAATAAACCATCAACAAGCTTACGTAGAGTGCGGACTGAAAAAAATATCGCAGCTGTATCGGTCAGTGTTATTGATAACCATCAATTATCGATTCGTCAACGTTCGCAGCAATTGGGCCTCTGTTACTGAACAACGTGGAAAATTTCGCGGAAGGATTTAAGCCGAACGACCTACTACAACGTACAATTTTTGGTTAAAGGGCTATTGGAAAGTTGGCCGATGATCCACTTTTTCACCGAAAAATAGTGTTCGGCGACGAAGCTCATTTTTGTCTCAATGGGTACGTACTACGTAAATAAGCAGAATTGTCTATTTTGGAGTGAATATCAGCCAGAAGCATTGCAAGAGCAACTAACGCATCCAGAAAAATTCACAGTAAATTCACGGTATCATTGGACCGTACTCCTTCAAAGATGATGTGAATCGTATTGTAACTGTGAATGGTGAGTGCTAGTGTGAGATGATATCCAACTTTTTTTTTGCCCAAAATGCAAGAGCTTGACTTTCATGACATGTGGTTTCAGCCAGACAGTGCGACATGGCACACAGCACGCGCAACGATGGACTTATTGAGAGGCGAGTTCGGTGAAGCTTTAATGCTTTTTGGCTATTTTTTGTGAGGCTATGTCAAGGGACATGTCTGTAAAGATAAGCCCGCTTCAATTGACGCATTGGAACATACCATTGAAGCATTTATTCGTAAGATACTGGCCAAAATGTTGAAAAAAGAGTATGCCAAAATTGGACTAAGCGGATGGACCATTTAAGGCACAGTCAAGGTCAACGTTTGCATGGAATAATCTTCAAACATTAAATTATATGGACCATACTATCGATTGATATAAATATTTCATGCATTTTTCTGAATTGTATGTTTTTTTTTTTTTTGAAGAACTTACCTATAGCTTTTAAAAAATCAGCCTATATTTGGCTAAAGTGGTATTTCCGAGCGGTTTATCCGGCTCCCCTTCCTTGGAGTTATACTAAGGTTCTGGCCCTCCAGGTTGGGGGTTGTGCCATCGGGGTGACTTCCTGGCCACGTACAAAATACATTAGTTGCGAAGCACCAACAAGCCTCGGATACGGACGGATTCACGGTTGACAACCCACGCAAATGAAATAAGTACAACGAACTTCGGATCTGTACGTGGAATGCTAGGTTTGTCCACCACTGCTATTAACACAGGCAACGACACCAGCGCTGAAATCAAACGAAGAATAACTCTTGCAAATCACTGCTTCTTTGGACTTAGAAGGCAATTGAGAAGTAAAGTCCTCTCTCGAGCATCTTAAATCACCATCTATAAGATACTCATCATCCCGGTTCTCATTTATGGCGCTGAGGCCTGGAACCTGTCAAAAAAAGATAAGAGTGTCTTAGTATGCTTCGAGAGAAAAATTATTCGGGTGATTTTTAGTCCCGTACGCATAGATGGAGAATGGAGGAAAAGATATAAAGACGAACTGTACGGACTGTACAGCGACACTGACCTAGTTAGCAGAATTAAATTCCAAAGGCTTAGATGGCTGGGTCATGTAGAGCGGATGGACATTAACGCTCCAGCCCGTAAGGTCTTCGAATCCAATCCCGAGGGACGGCGCAGTAGAGGAAGACCGCTACTTAGGTGGCGCACCCAGGTTTGAGAGGAACTCCACCAACTTGGCGTGCGAAACTGTTGACAGCTAGCTAGGGACCGAGCTGGCTGGAGACGCATGTTGGTTGAGGCCCAGGTCCGCCCGGACTGTAGCGCCACCTTAATTAAGTAAGTAAAGTATTTTTTAAAGAAAAAAAATGCAAATTAATTCTAACTTCGTTGCATTGCATCAAAAAACAGTTTTTTTTTTGTAAATTATATTAAAGTTCATTGCATGAACTCAAATTAATCTATCAGCCATACTGCAAATTTTTAATTAAATGTGTACCTACCACCATCGACGGTCTTCTAACTACCGACCTTAATGAGCACAGTGGTAAAAAAAAATAACTTGAAATCCCTGAAAATAAACAACGACGGTTTTTAGATATTAAAAACTTAAGGTTTACCTATGCTGACGATGAATATCCATCAACCCCATATTAGTAAAATAATATAGCTTACTTATTTTACAAAAAATTTAAGTCACCACAACCTAAATAGAGATTCGTCCTGCTATGCTTATGCCCACTGATGATATTGAAATAACAATACAAATAATGTTTGGCATTCTCACTGTATATTTTATTCTATACTGTTTTCAACCTAAATTAAAAAATTCATTAAATGCACAATACATTTTCTACGATATGCATTCAGTTCACATATGCATCTCTATAGGTACCTTCCTTTACCTATATCATCAGCCTTCAAATAAATTACTTCAAAATCTAATCATCCTCCCCCATTGCATTGCATCGTTGTGGCCGTGGCCAGTTCCCCTTTTACGAGTATACAATTTGAGTATTTATAAAAATAAAAAACGTAATCTCTCTTAAACCCTTTAGCAAATATTTTATCTGCATCGTCGTTAAATGCATATTCAAGAAATTAATTAAAAACCAGGAACAACCTCAGCGATGCTGGTTGTGAGCTGATGTGACTATATGACTGTGACTGTGACAGTGGCAGTGGAATCCCCCTCCAGCACCTACCCTGACCGGGATGTGAATAATAATATGTGATGCTGAAGCTGATGCCAAATCACAAAACCTATAAACTCCCGTGTGGCGTGTCCCGTATGATGCAATCGACAAATGCCTATATGCGGTGCGGTGACTGCTGACTGCTGACTGCTGAGCTCACACGATACAAATTCTTATATGAATGCCATTGGCAGTTCCCAGTTTCCAACATCCGTTCAGTCAGCGCAGCGTTCAGTTCAGGTCATCCGCCCTTATAAATATATCGTCATCGTTCCACTATGTCCGTTGTCGTCGAACGTGGAGTCGTCGCGTCGTCTCGTCGGTCGGTCGGTCGTAGTATAAAAGTCGCATTGCAGTCCTAACTTTTGTTTGACTGTTTGTTTTTTGTATTCCTTCATTACTATACTTTTTGCATGATGGCCATTGTGCTGGTTCCGTTTCTATTTTTGAGTTTTGTTTTTTGATTTTTATTTCGCATCCCATCCATTGTGCTACAGTGCCACTGCCACTGTGCACAGAAACAGAATAGAGGAGCCATATGGCATGATTCCTTTCTGAAATCCAAATCTCTCGCAAATCTCACAATTCCGTCTCTGCTTCCTTTGTCGTCTTCCTCTTCAACTTGATGCAAATGCTTTAACTGCTGCGCGCAAAGGGAAGCAAAAAATCTCCCGAGCAATTATCCCATTTGAGTCGCTTTTATAACTCTCAAGACTTAGATTTGATAAAAGGAGTCAGCATCAGCATCAGCAGTAGCAAGCCTTCCAGAGCTCCCAGAGTCATATATTTTATGGCCAGGGAGTTAGTTCAGCTTCTGAAATTTAGCTTCAGCTTTATAGCTTGAGAGTTCAGCTTCTGTGTGCAAAGCGAAGCTACATCGTTTGCGACCATTGCTTGTTGTTTGTTTGAAAAAAGCGCGCTCTGCCGCTGCACTGCTCTGAACCCGGCTTCAAAGAATGCATATTTGAATAATGACCGTGTGTGCTGTATGTAGGTATATTCTATACTCTTCCAATCCTGAACGGTCTTGGTGTGCTGCTGATATATGGGAACTGACCCAATCTGGCTGGGCCATGTCATAAGCAATCGATGATCGACCATATAAAGATTTTGAATTTCATTATAGTCGGTGTTCCTTAAGATTGGTCTGATGCTTCACTAAGTTAGCTATACCTAGAGATTCCTTTACCTGATGTATATGAAGGTTTATACTTGGCTATAAGCTTCTGCGGTACACTATAAGCAGCTCTCTTGTTGCTCGCTGATGCTCCTAATAAAGCCACTTCGAGTGGGCTTCCTTCTTAGATTTGCCAATCCCGGAAGGGAGATGTGAAAATACAGTTTGCATCGCTTTTGTGTTCAAGAATCATTTTGGTTTTATGCAAATCATCATCATCATCAAATCGAATCAGCTTCTTTTCCGCGCAGAGATGCGGTTCGGTTATTTTGGATTTATATTGTTTTATTTTTCTTTTCGTTTAGTTGTTTTTTTTTACCGTTTTTTAGAATAAATAAATGAATTACTGTTTTGGTTAGTAAAATGAACGCGGTCAAGAATCTCTTCTTTGTAACTTTTAAGTAGATACACTTTGAGAAAATAATAGGTTTTTCATATTAGAGGAATTTGCACGTTTACCTGAAAGAAATTAGACATACTTACTAACTTAGTTCCTTATATGGGGCTTACGAAGATGGGAAATAGGGCTTGAACTGTCATAGTGTGCTGTGCAGTTTCCAGCTATCAGTTGAACTCCCTCCAGCTGTTGACTAATCTCTTTTGTTCTTCTTCGCATGCTTCTGGGCATAACGGCTTTCTTAAGTAATTGATTTCAATGCATTACCTGCTCTGTAATGCTCTCATTTCATTTTTTGAAGCATGTTCATTCCACTTCCAATTGTGCCTTTTTCATTAAAGTGTCAATGGAAAAACTCTAATGGTACTTCATTAGATAGAATACCCGTAATATGTTTCATTGAGACCTATTAACAAAGGTTTGCAATTTTCTGGTAATTGTTATTGTTAATTCTCAAGTGCTGCGTTTGTACAACAGCACTGCTTCGATGTTTGAGAGGAATAGTTTTGTTGAAGCTGGGAGAGTTATTTTCATTCATTATTACATTCCGAAAGCAGCCTTAGATTTCCAGATATGGCTAGCTATATCTTATTCCGTGCCACCTTCAGTAGTGGCAATACTTCCAAGATACTACTGATTTTTTAGCAATGTTTATCAGAGAAGATAACTGCGATGTTCCGAGACATCTAAGTTTTTTTCCGCGTTGATCAGCCCAAAGCTGTTAATAAAGTTCTTAAAAATATTGAACATCAGGTGAAGTTTTAATAGGTATTCAAAGAACTATTTGTAAATGACGATACCGCGACAAAATAAATAAAGTCCAACGTCCAAGTCCAAGCTTGCCTATGTATGAGCTTTAAACGACCCCATCTGCGACACTGGACACTCTACTTTACCTAAAACCTCTTGATATATTTTGCAAACCAATAGCTGAAAGCTCTGCTTTTCGCCTTAAAGCTTCGTCGCAGTGGATTAGCAATTAAACATTATCATTGGCCGATTCCGTAATTCTTGTATTTAGAACCAATTTGAAAGCACACAGACTTCCAAATAGAAATTCCTTCTAGATCTTTGTGGGACGGTGAAGAATTCCAGGAAGACGAGTCAGTTCACTTTAATGCAGATGGATCAAAAACAAAAGAAGGGGTTATAAGAGGCGTGTACACGCAACGAACGAAATTAAATCCGCCTTCCCAATTATTGTAATGTAATCCAGGCGGAACTTTTTGCAATAAAAGAAATCTTGTCCTGGCTTAAAGAAAAAGTGATATCAACATCTGATAGCCGTATTTTCTCAGATAGTCATAACCGCTTTCAAATATCATTTACTCTGTCTCTTCAAACTCTATAACAGTTCATAACTGTCGATCATCTCTAATGGAGATGGCACAACAGTCTAATATTCACCTTTGCTGGGTGCCAGGCTGCAGAGATATTCCAGAAAACTGTAAGGCAGATAAACTCACCAGAAATGGTACAGTACAAGCCATTGTAAACTATTACTAATTCAGGACGCTATGAAGAAGGCAAACACCGGGTGGAACAACATCACCACGTGTCAGGTCACAAGAAACATCTGGCCTACACTATAGGTTTAAAGCGATCAAGGCGCTTGCTTTATCTAAGTAGATATGAAAGGAAAGCTAGGCGTATTCTCAAATGACTTTTTTAGAAGGTGTATGGATGAGAAATAGGAGGACATGTCTGGACATGACCTGTTTTAGCTAAAAATCAAAAACGCAATAATTACCTAGGATAATTGTTCTAGAACGATCTGAATCATATTCATGATCATCCTCTCACGTATCGTAAGGGACTCAAATTGGTTTTATTGAGCTTAGGAGGAAGCCTCAAGATTAATGTGGTATCGCAATGGGCCATTAAACTGCGCTAGGTGCGTCCTACTCGGCATGAACAACCACTCTAACCTAACCTAACCTAGTTTATGATCTTTTAGGTATTGATGTTATCCATGCAGGAGTATTCAGTGCAGAACCCTTCTTGTTCAGCATCAAAGTGTTGCTTGATGTCATTTCTTATGCGTTAATTAACAATCCTTGATTCTTATCTGGGGACTACAACCATCAAACCCTCCATTATTACATTTGTATGCAGTTTTAAAAAGCGTTTGAGATTCATGCTAGCTCAAGGAGCGATCGATTTGATGAATTTGTAATATTCTTGGAGAACGCCGACGCCCTTGCCATCAATCCCTAAAACTTCAGTGCTTCAATGGCGATACATATCTCTTCATTATTGGGTGCTTATTCAGGAATTTGAAAGATGTCAGCTGCACAATAATGTCGAATAGAAGATTTTAAACCAAAGCATTTTACTTTCACCTTCTAAACTGGTCCTCGTCCGATATCAGCAGGAAACCATCTTCATCATTCATCTAGTGTTTCTAAGGCTTCAGCTGTCGCACCTATTTAAAACTTCTTCTTCTTAAGCCTGTGCTTATCACTTCCTAAATTAATTTATTTGTAAAACTCTTTCCCCCCTTAAAAAATTCAAAAGTGGAGCATGGAGCATAAGTAGAACATATTATGTTAAAATAAAATAAGCCTCTTGTTAAATTAACAATGGTTTAGGATTTCAGCAACATTTCTTAAAGTGTTATGAATATGGTTGTGTTTAAATTGCTTTTAAGTGTTCCATGAACTTTTAAGACACATGTTTTGAACACATTGATGCACCATCATATCCCTGACTTACAGATTTTGTGTTTCATTCTGCAAAATTATAGAAGAAGCTTAAAATTTTGTTCAGTGTATGAGTGTTTATAAGGAGTAAAACAGAAGTAAATTCTATAAAGTTATGAGTTCCTTTTTATGACTTTTCGATGAGCCGAACGATGTTTTTTGATCATAACCTATTCGAATATTTTAAAGATGCAAATCTAAGTATGTTGAGATTTTTATTGATTGAAAGAATGTTTTTTTTTTATTATTCCTTCTTTGGCTCTATGTTGCGATAGAGAAGGGAGAGGTTTCAAACTTAAGGATGCACATATTTTTGCTAGGAATTTGATTAAGTTGAATTTCAGTTTATTATTTTTTTAATTTCTAATTGGTGACGGAAAAGTTAATTTAATGTATCCAATATACAGTTTTCCATTTTTTTGCTGTAGCAAGAAAATGAAAGAAAAGATTAAAAAAGTGGCAATTTTGTTTCCACGTATTTTATAGTCGTGGCCTAACATTCTTCTGAACAGAACCTTCACCCTGGTGATAGGGTATTGTATATAAAAAATAATTAAATGAAACATATAGACCGATTTAAAAGTAAGTAATAATAAATTGGGTGGCGCAACAGTCCGTTTGAGAACTATGGCCTAGTGACTGACAACTTTTAACCATTCCTTTGTGCGAGTACTGTTGTCAGGGATGTATTTAAAAATAAGTAATCGCTTTATTGTTAATCAATTATTAATGAAATTATTGGGATGCGCGGTATAAAAACATCTTTTCCTTTATACTTTCCTTTGGGTATAGTTGCTTCTATCACGTTATTTGGTCATTTTCTTATCGCTAAACGTGTACCGTTGCAAAGACGCGGTTGGTTGATGTTTCGCAACACTATAACTATTCATCTAACCCTTAATTGAAGATTGTGAGGTGGCAATCCTGGCAAATTTAAACATTCCGGTGGATAGTTTACTACAACATCTTGGTTAGTTGCTGAATCAACTTATTTATATATCCTCGGTTCGCCCTTAATTTGTTGTTGAATTTTGAAATTCAATTCATTTTCATAAAATGTTTTTTGAAGCCAATATAACTTGTTCGCTCAACCAATCATGGTTTCTGTAATTTTGAGAATCATCTGGAAACACCTTCTGAATAAGTTCGTCTTTTGATTGCCTTAACTGACAAAGACTTTGAGGAAAGTTAATGAAGCCAGTCAACATGTCTATAGGAAATTTGCCATTACCAATGTCAATGAGTTGTTTAGAGAATATGTTTCAAGATTGGTTATTTTTGCAACTCGACATTCATATTCTTGCTTTTATGAAGCACTTTGACATGTTTTCACAAATTATAGGACTTTAGACACGCATTGATTTTATCAGCTGGCGTTTATCTTGGAATCACTGGCAATGTTTGACGAAAATCTCCTGCTAATAAAATCATTGCATCACCAAATATGCTTCGTAGATCTTTTAAGGTTCTGTTTAAAGCCTCTAAAGATGTTGTATGTGCCATCGTACATTCATCCCAAACAATCAATTTACATTGCTGCAAAAACTTTGCCATTGCAGAGTGGCATGAAATTTTCCCGAACTACATTTTTGATGCCCCAAATGAAGTCATTTGAAAGCAATTGTTATAGTCCTGGATTTGTATCAAGAAGTGTATGGAATTCCTGAAAACAATGAGTACAATGGCTCCGGCGGAGGATCCAATGGTGTCAATTTCACTTTACCAAGCTTGAGCGATCATTATTTGAAAGTCACGCTTGAGCTTCACGCGTTTGTGATATCCGAATTCTTTCACTTTCAATTTGGTCTTGATGTTCTTGGGCAGTACGATTAGATCGGTAATTAGCTTGTTTTGTAGCAGTTCGGCTTCATCTACATAAATTTCTTCGCATTATAGGAGTCATATCAAATATAAATTACTTTGTCACTGAACACTAACTAAACAAACACTTACACTCTGCACAAAACACGATATACGGATTTTTTTCAGCCGTTTAATAGTTGAAAAAAACAAACTCAGTATATAAGGTAACAGAAGAAAAGAAGAAAAACAACAGCAAATCGACATCAAAACTTTTTTCTTCTTTTTTTTAATTTGATATGACTTGAAGTCAAATTCTTTAAGATGACTACGTTTTAGTTTGTAATGAAAAAAACGGACTGTTGGATTTTTATATAAATTACTGAATATCGAAAACAATATTTTCTGTGAAATAAAATAAGTTTGAAGCCAATATTTTTAATTTTTGAAAAGCTATTTGAGTCGAAAGTAAATTTTTAACAAATTTTAGTATTGTTTTTTTTTAGAGTTTTATTTTTTGTAAATTTTTTGCGTTTTTGGTTCGTAAGATATTTAATGTTAACCAAAATGTTCACCTTTTTTCAAACTGCTATGGTAAAAAAAACCACCTACGCAATTAACTTGAAAACCCTTTCTGCATCTTTCTGAAATCGATATCTCTTCTGGTTCTTGAGCTATGGAGGACGGAAAAAACGTCGCGAACATACGAACGTACGCACACACGCACGCACAGACATCTTTCTAAAAATCTTTTATTTCGACTGTAGGGACCTTGAAACGTCGAGAAATGTAAAAATTTTCAATTTGACAAATCGGACCCATTACAATAACTTCTTATGGGAAGTTAAAAAGAGACTGCGATCCACACTAATAACTTTCCGCTTACAAGATATCGAGAACCGATCATCAATTTTTACCAAATTTTATAGATTTTTTTTATATAAAACCCGGACTGTTGGGTCAGTATAAAAATTTACAGAATGGTGAACACAATATTTCTTACAAGATAAAATGAATTTGTAACCAATATCTAAATTTTTACGAACTTTTAATAATTTTGTTTAGGTTTTTATTTTAAACTGTTAATGAGAATTTTCTCAAAATTTAGGCGAATGTTGAAAACTATATTTCTTATAAGACAAAAAAAAGATATTTGAGTCGAAAATCAATTTTTCCAACAGTTAGTTATGTTTTTTAGGTTTTAATTTGAGTAAAAACTTACTTAAAATGTGACCAAATGTTAAAAACGTGATTCTTCGTTGAACATTATTATTTAGGAGATACTATTATTTTTTGTTCGTAAAAAATTCGAAGTGACAAATATCTTTTTAATTTTTTTTATTTATTTTTCTAAAAAATATATTTATTTGGTATCACGTAAAAATATATTATTAAATATAAAATCAAGTATTAAGCGTTATTGGCTCGTGAGATATTTTGGGTTAACCAAAATGTTCACCTTTTTTTTTTAATTGCTATTTAAAATAAAACCACTCTATTTTTTTAAAGAGTCTTTTTTGCATTATTATCTGCGTAACAAAATTTATTTGAAGTCGATATTTCTGGTTCTTGAGATATGGACGACGAAGACAGACACCTCTCTAAAAACTTTTGACTCTAGAGACCTTTCAATTCGACAAATCAGACCGATCGATTGCAATAACTTGGTATGTGAAGTTTATATATATTGCTTAAAAAATTGGATCCTCTAATGAAATTTAAAATAGAGAGTTTTTGTCGTCTTTTTAACTTTTCACAGGAAGTTATTGTAATGGATTCGATTTGCCAAATTGAAAATTTTGACATTTCGTGACGTTTCAAGGTCCCAAGAGTCGAATAAATGATTTTTAAAAAGATGTATGTGAATATTTTGGTTAACCCTAAGTATCTCACGAACCAATGACGCTAAAAACTTGAATTAAATTTTTTATTATATATTGTAAGATACCAAACAAAAAAGAAATTGGCAGTTTTTTTTTATAAAAAATATTGTTTTTAACGTTCGGTACAATTTTGAGAAAAACCGAATAGAAAGTTTTTTTTACAAAAAATTAACTTCTAAAGGAAATGAATATAAGTTAGTAAAAATAGATTTTCGACTCAAATATCTTTTAGAAAATAATATAAGAAATATAAACAATCGGTAACATTTTTGAGAAAAATCAAATTGGCAGTTTTCTTTCAAAAAATAAAAACTTAAAAAACAATGCTAAGACTTAATAAAAATTTACTTTCCACTCAAATGCTCATAAAATTGGTCAAAAATTTGTTTTCGACTAAAAATCTGTTTAACAAAACTATATTTTCAAACTAAACTATTCTTTTATATGAAAAATATTGTTGTTAATTTTAAGATTAAGAATAAATAATTCAACTGAAAACTTTTTTAACCCAACACAAAAAACGACAAACTTTTAAGCAAAACAAATCGACGGACGGGATGGGAAGTTATCAATGTGAGTCACATCCCAGACTATTTTTTTAAAAAATGTATTTGACTTAATTTTCGGAAGTTTATCGGTTATAAATAAAAATAAATAAATAAATTGGGTGGAGCAACATTCCGTTCAAAACAATAGCCTAGTGACTAACAACTCTCAACCATTCCTGTGTGCGAGTAATGTTTTCAGGAATGGAAGGGATTTACAGTTTATAGGCCGAACGCACTTTTTCATGACAAGATCGCTTAAAAATAACTATGCCTTAATAAAAAATTCCTATTCCCAATTTTTGTCCACTCAATACTTATCGAATTATTCTAGTACTATTCCCTATGAATGCTGAAAGAACTGGATATATATAATATACCCAACTCAATTCTTCCCTATTTCTCTTAAAGTACTTAAGAGAAGAAATAAATCAATGCTTATCTTTCAGCACAGCTTCGAAGTACATCCGATGAATGGTGTTCCTTAGGAGTTCATACTGTGTCCTTTACTGTTTTGCCAATGAAGTTCAACTTCTTTGTTGTCCTCTTCGATTCAACTTCAATTAACATTTTAAACAAATTTCATTTTCTTCCCATTTAGCAGTACAAAGAAGCATTAACAAACTTGAGAATCAAAAAGAAACACTTTTAAAATGGCCATTCTTAATAAGCGCAAATTAGTATTTTGAATGATCTCATTTAAATAAAAGTGTTTTAATTTGATAAACACATTTTTTTTTGTCTAGAAAAACGGATAAAGAACCTTAAAAGACCCCAAATTATGCTCTTATTATAGTATCCCACCCTATCTAATCCTGATGAAAACCATCAACCAGAAAAACATTTCAATAATCGTAACTTTAAAGTCAGATTCAGTTTAACATAAACTTATTCTATAAAATATACGTTCTTAATCGTACATAAACTCTCTTCCATAAAAATATTGAAGCATGAAATTTATAAACTCACGCCAAACGCTCACAAATCTACACACAACATCCATCAAACATAAATGTTTCGCAACATCTAACTAAATCGCCTATATTTCCAAAGTCTATACAAGAATTTTTAAAGCAGTAAAATACATAATTGATTTAATCAAAAATACCACAAAATGTTTACGATACGAGAGTATTTTGCACGACTCCCTCTCGCAATAAACCACAACCAAAAATATTACTTACTTTCTCAAAACCTTACAACAGCCAAAACAACTACAACAACAAAAGAAATAAATATATAAAAAGTATGTCTAACCATGATCCAAATCACTCTTTGAAGCATTCATCCCATTTAACTTCTGCAAACTCACCCCTTCGCAGTTGCCGACGCGACGCCCGCCATCTATCCACACATCACTACCCCCTCTCTCGTGTATTTTATTATTTCGGCTAAATTTAATCAATAAACACCAAAATGTGGCATATGTGGGCCAATAGCAGCACTCAGCAGTAGCAGGCATTTCGTAGAGGCATAAGGCTTCCAGATCCCAACAGCACTCTCCTGTTGTATCATCAGCCGAACCGATTCTGGCCAAAAACCCAAAAAAGCAAAGGAGAGTAATGTGGGGGCGGTTGGCATGGAATACGAGGATGCACAAGTACATATATCGGAGTAAGTATTCGAAAAACCAGGCTGAACGAAATATTGTTTCACATTATTTCCTTTAACGCTGTTCCTTGAGTTTTATTAAATTCAAATTTACGAACCGTTAATATACATTCAGCATATGAGTGGGAAAATTGCTCCTGCGGCAGGCAGTGCGGTGGTGTTGCCAGTGGCGGTGGTGGTGCTGCGGTGCGGTGCGGTAGGAGGAAAGGAGTATAAGTTCTTTTTTTGAGTGTGGAACTCCCTCTAGGAATATTGTAGGATCTGACATGCGAGTGCTAGCGAGCGCCGCCAACGCCTACAACGACACCAAAAATGGGCCATAACCACAACATTTGGGACTCGATAAAAAGGGAATCGTTTCCTTTTGTTGGATGCTGCCGGCAGCAGCAGCAGAAACGGAACTGGGATGTGGTTTTTGTGGAATTGCACGACCGACAGCGACAATAGCAACGACAACAACAACAATGACGATGACGATGACGATGCCGATGACTTTGGGGCTTGAGGGAGGCATCATAAGGCCACTTGGTTGCACAACAAAATTTCATATATTATATGCGAGTAGGTTTGGTTGGAGCTGGCTTTTAGTTTTTATTTTGTTCATTACATTTCCAGAGCCATCCAAATCCAGAGAGGGAAACGTTTTAAAATTCTCTTCGCGGGCCATAAATAGGCGCAGCAGAAGCCAGAGTAGCAGTAGGAGCAGTGGTTACATGCACTCGGGAACACTCGTTGAATATTAGCAAAAGTAACTGCCATTCTCAGGCACATGCACAGAGGGCCATATAACCCAAAGGCAAAAAGGAACATGCAGGACGGCCGGTGGGAACTAATGGTTATGTTTTTTCTTGCCTTTGCTTCTCCCATTCCGGTTTTTAATATTTTTGTTGTTATTGTTGGTTATAGTTGAGGTCCTTTCGCGTCCTTTCTCGGAGCCATTTATATATATGTTTGTGAGCATGGGGATCTTCATAGCAGCTAACTAAAAAGTTATAGTTCCCTTAAATCGAATAAAGTTGTATGTTGAGAGAATTAAAGAAAAGATATGGATTTGGAGTCCATATGGAAGAAGTTTATATGAAACCCCATTCAGAAACAATGAGAATACAAAATAGAAGGATGTTTTGAGAACTAAAACAATCCTCATCTTTTTTGAGGATTTGTATACTTTTGTTTTATTTCTTGGATTCATATTTGTTGGAAATAATTATCAATTTACTGCGAAGGTGATTCTTTTGGGAAAATGGTGAACTGGGATGTTTGTGTACTTTTTTTTAAAGTTCTTTTTTGACTTTTTGGCTACGTGGATGGTTGACATATTTTAAGAAAAGGAAAAAAAATGTAGAAAATGGATGAAGCATTGCCGTAAAATGACGTTAACATCAATGTTAAATACGGTTTTGCCCCTAGATATGAATAACATTTATGATCACTTTCTTTTATAATAAATCATTCCCATTTGAAATTAAGCAGTGATGTCTGGAAAGGCCAGGTATACATTTAAAGGAAATTAGACGAAAGAAACGATCAAACAAGCTCTTCATAGCTACTGTTAACAATTTTCTTAGGAACAAATTTCGGTCAAAACCTTTTTTTTTTATAATAAGCGCACACTCAAGAGGATAATACAACCCTTATTATGTAGACACAATGTGAGCACTAGGAAAGGGGGAGAGGGTTGAAACGAGGTGTCGGTTCACATTGAATTTGACTTCCTGAATTTTGCAATGGCTGGGAAAGACAAAGTGTGGCAAGTCATTCCACATTCACGTAGTACGGCTAAAGAATGAATCTCTGTACTTGACAGTACGACAGTACGACCGAAGTTGGGCTCGAGAATATACTGATGCGCATTCCAAAAAGCGCGAGCATTACAGTTGAAATGTTTGAGGGGAGGAATGCAAATGGCTATTTCTCAAGAGCATAAATTATTAAAATAACGATAAAAGAGGATGGGACAAGAAACATTTCGTCGATGTTCAAACGAAGTAAATGATCCTTTGATGGTATTATAACCAATAAATCTAAATGCTCTACGTTCAATACTGTCCAAGAGGCTTAAGTAAGTTGCAGGAAACACAACAAAGATATGTGAGTTATGATCCAGTTTGAACGTTTATAAGTCTTGTAGATAACAGCCAGATCAGAGGGGGAGAAAAACTTCTTGCAAACATCTTGCTACATCGCGTAAGTGATCTTTCCACAAAAGGTGGTTGGTGATACAAATACCGAGAATATCGAGATGTTCAGTCTCCTCGATGCAAGTGCCATCTATGAATAATGGCAAGAGCTGTTTATCCCGCTTTAACGATACAAGACAGCATTGGGTTTTCGAAGCATTAAATTCCACGCCATTTTTAATTCCCCATTGTCAATGCTGTTTAGGTCGGAATTTAATGAGCTTATCAAATTTTGTCGTTGCAGTTCCACATCAAAAGAAGAGGGGTGTGAATCTGAAAACGAATATGAAAAGGTAAGAGAACTATCGATAGCGAAACATTGTATTGGATAAAAAATTGTAGACAGTAGAGAACGTTAACACAAATGAGAAAGAGTGTTGAAGATAGAACAGATCCCTGGGGTACACCAGCATTTATTTTGTGGTTTTCAGACTTGAATCCATCCAATACATCTTGTATTGAACGATTCGAAAGGTAATTACTAATCCAATGAAGGAGGGATTCATGAAAACCGAAAACATGCATTTTCGATAAAAGAGCCTGATGTCAAACCCTATCAAATGCTTTTGAAAAAAGGCTGGGATGCGACCCATACTGATAACTTCCCATTCCGTCTGTCGATTTGTCTTGCTTAAAAGTTTTGTAGGTTTTCGTGGTGGGTTAAATTAGTCAGTTGAATTAGTCCTAAAAAATTTAAAATTAACAACAATATTTTTCATATAAAGATACAGTTTAGCTTGAAAATCTAGTTTTGTTAAATAGAGTTTTAGTCGAAAACAAATGTTTGCTAATTTTAGTAGCATTTCTTAGATTTTTACAAATTGGATCATAAAATTAATTTGAGAGAGATTTTATTTTTTTATAAAGAAACGGACTGTTGGATTTTTATAAAAAAAATACGGAATATCGAAAACAATACTTTCTGTGAAATGAAAAAAGTCTGAAAACAATGTTTTAATTTTTAAAAGCTATTTGAGTCGAAAGTAAATTTTTACCATGTTATACCATTATTATTTGTTAGGTTTTTATTTTTTTGTAAGAAAACTGTCAATTTGATTTTGCTCAATACAATTTTAAATTTTTACCACCTTTGAGTAATGTTTTTTTTAGGTTTTATTTTCTATAACAAAACTGTCTATTTGATATTTTTTAAAACTTTATCAAATATCAAAAACAATAGTAGGAAAATTTTTGAAGTGACACATTTTTTTAGTTTTTTTTTGATTTATAAAATGAGATATTTGGGGTTAACCAAAATGTTGTAAAAACCACCCACGTAATTTTCTTGATAGCCCTTTTGCATCTTTCTTTCTTATTATCTGTATAACTAAATATCGATATCTTTTTTGGTTTTTGAGCTATGGACAACGAAAAAAAAGTCGCGAACGTACGGTTGTAATGTTCACTTGGGACTTTACAATATTTTTGGTCATGTAAAAATTTGGTCCATCAAACATGATCGTTGCCCATGGCTTGCTTGATTTTATTCCAGTTTTACTCTGTTTTAAAACAACGGAAACTTACTCTCTTGACCAGTTAAAGATCCTAAAATAATTATGGAGACCGTCTCAGTTGGCTTTCTCGTATTGCCAAACCGTTCTCTTAACTAGAAAGTTTTGACATGAGAAATTTGCTGATATGACACAATGGTCAGATGCGCCTAGAGGACATAGAACATTAATAGTGTACTTTCCAGAGTCATAGGTAAGAAACAAGTCAAAAGTGTTTTCTGCCCGAACTACCACGTCCGATATTTAAGAAGGCTCGTTGACCAAAAACTGCATTCAAATGATTTACTCACTTTAAAAATTGACTTTAAAGAATTTAAAGAGTCTAAAAAACTGCAATAAAATTGGCTTCATGTCTAGACTTTGAAAAATAACTTTAAACTTTTATGTGAAAACTTAAAATCAAACCACGAGTTTAAACTTTTTATTACAAATCATACTTTATTGAACTTGATTTTTTCAACTGCAATCGTCTTTACAATTCTGACAGTTGTTCATTGAGATACAAATTTATTTGTGCGTATATGTTTAGTGGGCTGCATGCATTTGATATCCAAAAAGTGTGTTTAAGAAATTTTAGATTTCAATCTTGCCTGTCAGTAAAATTCAGCCATCTGCACGTCTATCATGTTTGGATATTCCAAATAAGAAAGCCGAGGGCTTACGAATGCAAATAACGTGTCAAGTGGTGCCCCAAAGTCTTAAAACGCCACAAAAAAAAAAGGAATTATCAATAAACATCTATCATAACCGTTTTTGTAATTTCCGATCTTGTTTGTCTTTTGGTCTTCCTTTAAAGGTTTGGAGGTTTATGAACGAAAAATGAATAAAGAAAATCATTTTTGACATCTGGTAAATTTTTTTTTTTATAAAAAATAAAAATCTAAGTAAAGATGGACTAAATCGATTTTTGACTCAAATATCTTTTTAAAAATTTTCGACTATGGCTTCAAACTAATTTTGTCTTATATGAAATATTGTTTTCATTTTTCAATTTTGAGAAAAAAAACATAAAAAACCAATACTAAAACTTAGTACAAATTTACTTTGACTTAAATATCTTTTCACAAATGAAAAAACTGGTTTTATCTCATCGATCTCCATTTTTTCATAAAATCTACAAAAATAGTACGCAAAATTGTTAAAAATTGATGTTCAGTTCTCGATACCTCGTGAACAATAAAAGATATTAACTTCAAATTAGTTTCATTCATCCAGTTTGCATTTGTTTATAAATATAAGTAATAAGGACTATTTCATCATATGCTAAATATTGTTAGCAATTTTTAAATTTTTTGGAATAATTCAAAAGATAACTTTCTTAACCCAAGACAAAAACTTAAAAAATGTTTAGCAAGACAAATCGACAGACGGGATGGAAAGTTATCAGTGTGGGTCGCATCCCAGCCTGTTTTTTATTTAATTTTTGTAGGTGGTCATCAATTTCATTTTTTTGTTTAAACTAGTTATTGAACTATTTCCAGGATATTGTGCCCATTATTAAAAATTTATCGGTAAAACAACATTTATTTTGCATCGCTGTCTCTTCATAGGTCCTTCAGTATCCAAACATTCTTGACTATGGTGTGAAGTTTAACAAATTTTTTTCAGAATTGATCAATTGCCACTCAAAATTAAAAATGTTAATATTGTAAGAAAGGTTAAAATACTTGATTCCAAAAAGCTGTATCATATTTAACAATATGGAAGAAATAGAACGTAGTTTGAACGCCAGCTCTTTTGTTTCCGAAAAATGACAAATAAAATTCTTTCACAATTCTGAAACAGATTCATATTTATTTTAAGTCAAACCAAAATAAAACAGTTTTAATTTTTTAAGTCCACTTAATATTAAAAATTTATAGTTGAAACGTTGTTAGAAATTCTAATGTCATCCCGCTTATTATTCAATAATTTTTCACTATGACATTCTAAGTTCGAGCGGATTTTCAAAGAAAAGAAAATATTTAATGTTTTCTGGGAACCTCTTTGTATTACATGTTTTCATCATAAACAAATAATTCTATAAATATTCCACCGGGAACCATAGATTTTTCGTAAATAAAACATTGACATCCACTCAAAAGTATTTCTGGTGCATTCGTTCTTTTCGTTTGGTTGGTTCGTTGGAAACATCATCCACAAAACACAAAGGTTTCCTTGTGCCACAATGATGCGTTTTGTGCACACAAAACTTTGGCATACAACATGATTGGATCACTAGCTCCTGCTGCACAAATAAAATTTATATTTATATTTTCACAAAGTACCAAAATAAGATACGAATATAAAATTTCCCTTAGCGAAAAATGACAAGACAAGGATCAACAAATGGAAGAGCGCATTACAGGATATTCACTATACCAAAGCATGAGGAAGAGGATATCTCAACGAATGCCATACAAAGACTCAAATGTAATATGTATAATATTGAAAGGAGAATATTGAAGATGCATTTATGTGTAGGATGTAGGATATTGTATATACTAAAGGTACCTATGAGGATATGTGAATTCGCGAAATGAAATGAAAATTTCATCCTGTCAAGCCAAGGAAAAATATGCCAAAGTAAGGAATTGGTTTAGGTACACAGCGGGAATACAGCTCTAAAAAGAAAGTAGTAGGTACAGAGCTGCAAGCTCTCTGACAGACATCAGAAAAAGGGGAGTGTGCAAAGGGAGGATTATTGGCCTCAAAAATTTTGAGAGCAACAGACCGTTATCGTATGTTCAAAGTACAATGATGGTGCATTCTAACATATGTGTATCCTTGTAAATGCGATTACACTCGTTCTCATTCGGCCCCAACCCCTCTTCCTGCTTTAAGGCTTTCGCCACCACCGAATAACAATCTCATATAACAATCGATGTTTGTTGTGAGTTGTGTTATATCAGGCGATGTGGCGAGGATGTGAAAGTTGAAAGGATCTCTTTAGGTTTTCTGAAAATAGAATAAGGGAAAACAAATTTCCCTTTGATATCAGTTGCACATTTCTCGCGAAGCACCAAGGTGGCGATGAAACTAAAAAATCTTATCAATTCCAATACACACACGCCACAGACCCAAGGATATATGTGAATAAGTGAAAAGCTTTGTACAGTGGAGCCTTTTAGTCTGAAAATTGGAACAAACATTATTTCGTTACAAATTTAGTAATAAAACTTAGTTATCTGGAATAAGAAGGAAGTTTAAAGAAGTACGTTTCATTATACACCGCCTCTAGAGAAATTCGTGTATATTTGTTTCATATAACTTGTTTCATATAACTATTTTCTTTTCTTTGTGTTATATTCGCTATTCATTGAGCCACTGTGAGACAATATTGATGGCGGTGTGGTAAGGAGTGCATTTTCAGAACATCGCATTTACAGAGAGGCAATGAAATGTAAGGATTTTCTGAACGATGCTATGGCAAAAATCCAATATGTTGCGTTTCGCGATATATGATAAGGATAAGAGTCAGCACGAGATGTGTGGGAGGGGTTGGGTGGGTTTTGAATGAAGGTTTGGGTAATGATGGCTTCGTTGGTCCTTTACAAGATGGAGTGGAGTGATGGCGTTACACTTTCGTCCTTATATAAATTTTTGAGATGTAATCTTATCTGATGCCATTTTCTGAGAATGTTCTTTGTTAAAAATGAACATATCTCTAGGTTACATATATATATTTTTGCTTTTTCCTTGCATATTACCTACACTATACTTCCTTGATGCTGCATATGTTATGTACATTTTTGTCTTTTTAATAATAAAATATTGAAAGGTTGTCAGTTATCTCATGTGCTGAGAAACAGAGTCGGTATTGCGCTGCTGCTGTTCTTCTGCATATGACACGTTATACCACATAAGATATGTAATATGTTTCGCGGCTAAAGATCAGAATGCAGAACACATCAAGGACTTCCAATGAATGTCTTTCAGTATCAATATATTAAAAACGTCTCTTATAAGCTTTTGACATTTTGAAGTTATTATTCAGGCATATAATATGACAGAGTTAGGTGAGATAGAAGTTTTCTGAATAAATAATAATAAGGGGAGGTAGAAACAATGTGTTACTTTTTAAGAACTTCCAAAAGACGCACTTAAGAACTTTCACAGTAGACAGAGGTCATATTGTTGAAGCTGCAACTATGAAGTTTGATGTTACATATTTCATTCAGACTATTTCGTTAAATTGTCATGGCTTATCGAAGGGTTCTTGGTACGCTTTAAAAAAAGACACAGCTAAAAATTCTGAAAAAGAGTGAAAGGAGATAGATTCCTAATGATGTTTTGATCTTTATCTGAATAGTTTTCCTTTTACTCAACTCTTTTAAGTACCCAGTTCAGGCTCTATAGAAAAAGAAACACAATTAAAAGGTGGTATTGGCTATTGGTACATTGGTTTTGAATTTTTAACTATTGCTGAATGCGTTCTATTTTCACAGAGTATGGCTAAGGAACTATTCTCTGATCTACTTGACAAGATAGGATGTAACATAAGTATTCTTTATGTTTTTTATTAATCTTTTGCCCGAAGCTGTTCTTTAGCATGTTATTCACTTTTTTTTATTAAATCTCAGGCAGATGATTTTCGTCTAAATCGTGTATCCTTTAATCTGAGAATGGCCACCCAAGTGATGTCCCATAGAATCATCATCTCCTCATTGATGATCAAATAAAACCATGAGATCATCTTCAATTAATGAGGAGATGTCTTTTTCCAAGTTCAACCATAAATCTATTAGCTATATAGTTACATTTTAAATAACGTAGAACCTTAGCTATGTAATCAAAGTTGGGTGGCCTTAAGGTACCTATAGACAACATCATACAAATCTTTAAGCTTCCTGAAAACCTTAATTCAACATCTAAGGTATGTAGTAGCTATTCATATCTGCGATGGAAGAAGTCAAAATAGGTACTTACATAACAACTAGACATACATATTATAATACCCCTTTTACCTACTGTCTTAAAGGTTGTTACGTCTTTTGTATATACCTATGCGACAACGTCGGACGTCGAAAAATACTGTAAGTCGACAATGACGACGACTACTACGACGACAACAAGAACGACAAGCGACGACAACGCAAACAACGTCGATAGTTTCACATTTAAATTAAATGTTCAATTGAGAGCGAGAAAAGAAAAGTATGAGGGAAGGGCTTGAAAATTGCTCCCCACATCACCATCATCATCTCACTCATAGGGATAGCAAAACCTATATCTGCGGTGCTAAACACATCAAACAAACAACATCCTACTAGAAGATAAACATTCTGTCTGTCTGTCTCTATGCAGCATCTACAATCAAGATTCAAGTGCAGAACATTTCGTGTGTTTCATTAGAGTTCGAATTCGGGACTCTGAAAAGCTGATATCAGGCTAAAACCACGTCCGTCGTCCGTCTGTCGTCTACCGTGCCTTCTATCGTCTATATAGTCCGTCGTTCGTTGTCATCGTGCACCACAAACATATTGTATCCGTATATTATAGTCGAGAGTATAAGCCTCTCGAAAGTCGAAAGAAAGAAAGCCATCAACTTCTAATTAACGTTCGAATGAAAACATTTCCGATATATCCGAGGCAGATCCGTCGATAGATCTGAAAGCGGGACAGCAGCTCACAGTCAGCCGCATCGCTATAGCTTGGCTTTAGAGCGAGCATCAAGCAAACAAATAGACAAACAAACAAGCAAAACAATGCGCTCTTCGAATATATCTGAATTTGAATCCAAAATGCTGAAGACAATTTCTATCAAAGTCTGTTCCGCGGTTACAGTTCAATTTCAGTAGTTGCGCTAGCTCAATTGATACACTTTCCGAAATGTTGCAGCAACATTTTAACAGGCTTATTTCAAAATTTGAAAGAGTTGTGGACTTTACTTTATATTTAGTTTGAAAATGTAATGAGATTTTGTATGAAAATCATTTTTTGTTAGTTTTGACGGCATTGGCAACATTTTCTTCTTCTTATGTGATCTAATTTGTATATTCAAAAAAGCGGTAATAACAAATATTCCTGTAAAAAGGAAATAAATATTTTAATTAAAATATTGATTTGTGGTGTCGATAATATGAATTTATTAATTTGTTTAATACATTTTTATTTTTTATTTCTAGAAACAAATTCATCGTTAGCAACTTGTTTATAAACTTTTCCAAAATAAAATCTTAAAATATATTAAAAACTTATTTAGAACAGTCTTAAGTTTTCTAGAAACAACAACACGCTCATATCTGTTATGTTTCGAGTTACTTTTTGCTTTGAAAACAATGTTTATACACATTTTTCTTAAGCTTTATTGAATTTGTCAAAATTTAGACTTTTCTTAGTTTAAAGATATTACAATCAACAATAACAGATCAGTTTTCAATTTCCTTAATTTCTTTTAACGTTAAATTACACTATTTTTAAAACAACAAGTATACATGTTGCTAGAAACATTTTTCTTCCAATAAACATAAACAAATATATAAAACTTTTTTTCCAAAATTGTTTCCTTTTAAAGTAAATTATTTTCAACTACTACTTTATGTTTACCTCTTGGTCAAACTTGTTGCCAACAATTGTTTCAACGGGAATTTTATGTATAAACATCACATCTTATGCATAATATCAGATTTTAATGCCAGCAACTTGTGTATAAACATTTATAGAGAATTACCATTAAAGCCACTGCGTTGTTTTTAATAGTTCCTAAAAAACACATGTTGCATTTGAAAGCTCTCAAAGCTCAGATCAATGTCAAGCTACGAAAGTTAGACCCTGTTTATTTTTTGCATAAACCCAGAATGTTGCCGAAATAGGAAAAAAATGTTGCAAAGAACGCTGCGGACAAAATTTGTCATTTGACAGTTGATGTTTCTGTAAAATAAATATTTTTCATGTTACAAACATTTTTTCTTAGTGTTACAAAACCATGTTGCTTCGATTCTGGCATTTCATAGAAACTCGCATATATAAGAAGGGAAGACTACAAAACTACAGACTGCCATCAAGGCAGCCCAATTGCGCGCCACTAAATCGCGCACAATTAGAGAATTTGCATAGGCAAACGTCTAACATTTCATTTTGTGTGATTGTTTGTAGGTTGGTTTTTGTAGATACACAGATATACTCTTGTGACCATCATGCATATTAGGAGAACGCGAAGCCCGAGAGGGATTTGAAGCTCGTCGTTATACTTATATAGTTAGATATTTCCATCTAGCCAGCCAGCAGCGACATCAGGCCTCCTTCAGAAGCCACAGTATATCGTCATCGTCAACGAATTTGGCTGTTTTGACGGTGGGTATAGCAGCAGCGCGGCAATCGGTCGGTGGCGGCCTTCGATTCTTGGTCATTCTGGACTAGGCTGCATAAAGGTGTACTGATGCATGCGGAGACGGGTGTGGTTTATAGGAAAGCTATGCGCGAGTTGTAGAAACCTTCGCGTTTGCGGTACGAATTTTCAATTTGGATTTGAATTAAATTGGATCAATCCGCGCAACTATCGACCAAATCGACGACGACGAACGACAACGACTAAGACACGCCAAGCATATAGAAGACAAGCCTCGTATAATGGTACTCGTAGTTGTCGTAGTCGACGTTAGGCCTTATAACAAACTGACATCTGTGCTGAATGTAAAGCTGTAGCTGTAACTGAAGAGCTGCTTCATCAGGGAGCCACCCGCACCCTCACCCTAACCCCCTTCGTGGTGAATTTTAAATACGCCCGGTAATAGATTCTTTAACATACGAATTACGGATGCAGAAGTCCTCTTAGTGCTGCACTCATGCTCATTAAGATCAAATTGTCAATTAAGATACGAGCGAAGTTGAGCGCGCTGAGCTGAGCACTGAACGAACACTGAGGGTTGATTTTATTCTCGTCTCCGTCTCTTTCCCTAGCTCTAGGATAGAAATCTCTAATTCTTGATCTTGCGGGACAGAAGTCATATGTTCGCTTTTGGTGGCTAATGATTTGCTGGCATGGCATCTGTGCTGCACTGCATGCAGCCAGCACCATAGGACCAGACTCCAGACCCAGACCCAGATCAATGATGGCCCACCTAGTGGTGGCTCAGAATCGCTGCTGATGGGACTCTTCTGGTCCAGGAAAAGATAGAAAGAATCAAAGAAAGAAATTCCTCCACATCCGCAATTCAGTTGCACCATCATTGACGAAGTCGGAGCAATGGATCAGCCGGAGTTGTATATCTGTAGCCGCAGCAGCAGCAGCAATCGTTCGTATATACGAACGCCCTGCAGAATCAACATCCTATCCGCTGGATTTAATTCTGATGCATGTCGACTGGAGCTGTCGTTGTCGATTAATAAAGCCGTTCCCGCCGCACTGTTTGACTTGGAGGGAATTTAATAAGACATAAGAGTCGTGAAGTGGAAAATTAGAGCAGAAATGTTGTTGTTTGTTTTGTGTTTGTTGTTGTTTATTTGTTTTTTATTTGGGGAGAGCGAACTTGTTGTTTGTTATTTTTCTCGAGTTAATATAATATTTTTTATTTTGTCGGCTTCGGAAGCTTTGAAAAGTGCCGCGTGTGATGTTAGACGAAAAGCGACGCGACGCGACGGTCGGTGCAGCAACCGACACAGGACAGACGAACGGAAAGATGTCAAAAAGAAACCACAATGCCATCATCAGCGTATACGAGTATGAATGGAATTGAAATCAAAGGAAAAGGGTTGTCAATTCGGCAAGTGAAATTAATATTGTATGCAAAAAGGGACGTGCCTTAATTGCCCATTTGCAAATGATGCAATTTCAATTCGATTCAAAAAGCGACCTTTCCATTCGAAACAAACAAACCAAAAAAAATAATAAAAACCAAACGATTGGAAAAATTCGTGCATTTTTTTGAAGGCAATCACGATAAGGGATATAGAAGGAAAGAAGGATGCGATCGAAGAATTTTATCTTGCAATTTGTGGATTTAATGACTGGGTTGGGTTCCTTTCCTTTATATGGACTGGTATATGGCTACAGATGCCGCCCATAGGGTAGGGCTGACCTATGCTGCTATGATGTCTTTTAAGGAAGCACACCCTTCAATTGCATTCTAAGATCAAAAATAATTAACTGGAAAGGATTTGGTTATCTTTCTCCTCCTTAACTAGTATATTAAAAATAAAAAACAGTTTGTCAAAATTTATAAAAGAAACACAAGTTTTGTGTTTGTTTGTTTTTAATATGTTATTAATAAATTTCATATATTCAACTATAAGATCTTCAATGTCGATGAGTCTTACTTATTTATAAAGAGTTCTATTGTAAATCTATGTTCAACCCTTTTCAAAATTTTAGCACAAAACAACAGAACAGATGTCTCCACTACTTGAATTGGACAATGACAGGTGAGACTTTCACATCACTTAAACACCAACGAAATGTACCATTTATTTTATAAATATTTTTAAGACAATGTTACCCAAACAATTCTTGGATACTACTCGAACTTTCCACCAGCTTACTTTAAAAAGTTACTTTAATCTCAGTTTTGTCAGCTATAGAGATTTTTTTTAATCGCTCATCAAGAATATTAAATGCTCTAGCATTAAGGCAAGTGTGCATCGATATCTCCTCTCTGCAATCCCCTGGATTCTGGACAGGTGTGAATTTTTATAAAAACAAAATAAATTTGTATTTCGTAGTTTCTTAAAAAAGTCAAGTAAAAATAAGACTTATGCCAATAAAATTCAGTAAACCACAAAAAAACATTTGCTAAAGACAAAATTAACCAGTTTCCATCTTATTTTCCAATGAGAGATATATCATTGTTTAGGTATCAATCAATTTGGGACTATCAGAGCCATGCAAGATCCCAAGCTAAACTGGAAAGATAACATTAAAAGAAGGGTTAAAAAGGCCTGCATTTGCCTCTTACGCATGTAGAAAACTTTTTAGTAAAACATGGGGCCTTCAATCGAAAATGATTTCTGGACGTATACACCCTTTGCGCGTTATATTTTGTCTTATGGATCGATTGTGTTTTTTGCACTTAACAATGTCAAAAAATTAAAGATGTTTTAAATAATAGTTAAAAATAAATAAATACATTAGGTGGCGCAACAGTCCATAAAGAACCTGGGCCTAGTGATTTACAACTCTCAACCATTTCTGTGTGCCAGTAATGTTGTCAGAGGTGGAAAGGAACCTACAGTTTACATGCCTTTTTTTGAGTAAGCACTTTTCATGACAAGAATTGCTCTTGAAGGATTTGTCAATTCCTAACAAGAGGAAGTTCCCCGTGAAAAAAGTTTGGTGGCAGAGGCTGGGAATAAACCCAAGACTCCTTGAATGACATTCCAACGCACTTACCATCACGCTACGGGTGATCTCAAAGAATAGTAAGTGGCGAATATAAAGGGGCCCTTCGATCCCGCCCAAGATATGCCTTTACCTCCGACCAGTGGACCTACACATTAAATATTTAGCAACGCGTATTATGGCAATACGAAAGAACTAATTCCAACGGATATTTTTGCAAACTATACCCCGACCCTGCATTGATCCTCAGTAAAGATTTTAAAGTAATCTTTAATGCCAAAAAGGATAGGAAGGATAGAATATTTACGATAGTCTTCGATATAACTTTCTTTGCTAACGGGTTAAAGATGGAGTATGGAGTTGGGTTGAAAATCTTATCGGAGTCCTTAAACGTCTCTAAGTCTTTTCGGCTACCTATTTGTGCCAGTGTATTTAAAGCGGAATTACTAGCAATCAGAGAAGCATGCAAATTACTCAAATCATACTTAAACCAAAATATAGAACCATGGCTATCTGCACTATCCAACCGCAGGGGAAACAGTCTAACAGACTATACCATATCAGGGAAGAAATTGCCTACCTATAACAAAAACCGTTCTATTAAACTTTTAGGCAGACCCAGACATGATATAGCCAGGTTCACTGCAGCATGTACCGGACATTGGCTGGAGCTAGATATCCCTTAAAATACTCACTGCCGTAGTTGCGGAGACTAAAATGAAATTGAAACTGTGATTCACTTTCTCTGTACTGCCCTGGCCAGTTTTAGAATGTTAAGCTTCGGAAGGGAATTCCTTAATGAAATCTCCGAAATGAAAATCAAAGACCTGATGTCCTTTCTGAATGCGGCTCTAGGATTGCTAGTTTTGTCAAAATAAATCCGTCCAAGTATTATCTCTTTATATTTTTATCTGTCAATATATAGGTCCAACAAATTAATGGTACCAAAACGGCGCATTCCAGCTCTAATTGAGTCGCGTAGCAAGGGCTGCCTGTAAATGCCATCTCTTTTAAGAGGCATATAAATTATAGTTGATTTTGAATTAAAACCACAGGATCAACTAGCAAAGCCTTGATTCAGTGAATGGGCTAGGAAAAAGATTGCCATTAATTCCAATTTTCATAAACGAATTTTGTCTATTGATAAAACTCAGGTTTGGTTGAATAGATATTTGTCTTCCAATAAATAAAACTGCTGTATTAGGCCTAATGGTAATCTTTAACATTCACAAAAACTGCCTAATTGGTTCGTACTTCTGAAAAAATGAAGCTGTCCTTTTAAACCCTCTCTCCACTTAATAGTGTTCACACTGTAAATGTTCATCAAGTAAACAACCATGAAAGGAACTGTGATTTCACCAATACGGGGCGGCGTGAAATACTTGATATATTCAATATTTACGTTTTGTAACCGAATAGTCTTATGTCACAGACCCGTTATACTCCAAGAATGTACTACACTTAATAATATTAAATGGGGCTAAGTGGAGTCCATAGTGCGCAAAGCCAGTGATTATTGAGAGGCCAGCTGTTTTGGCACTAAGTGAAACACAAGTAGGCGAGGATTCCGATCCTGCTGAATTTTTTATTCATGGGTATAGCTTGGTACCTTTATTCTTTTCAAACCATGGCCTCGCCATATACATTAGGAATGATGTTGCTTATCAGCTCTTACCACAATATGGTCATTTTAATTATTTAATTTTAATTTTATGTGGTTTAAATTCTCCGTGAATAATCAAATCATTCACTACTGCTTCCTTCATCGAAGCCCAAATTTCGACAGAGTATTAACTTCCCGTGAGTTTAAAGCTTTGTATAATTCCATCCAAAGAATTGTTTTGTTCTATCCTCGAACTGAAATCGTTGTTACGGGCGATTTCAATGTACACAATTCTTCATGGCTTCAACATTCAGGCCAGACAACACCCGATGGAGTGTGTTCGGAAATCTTCGCTGAGTTGAACCATCTAACGAGCCCACCCACCAGAAAACACTCTGGACTTGTTTCTGACCTTTGACAATGATAAGTACACTGTTAGTGTTCTATCTCCTTTAGGCACATCTGAACATAGTGTTATATCAGCAAATTTCTCGTGTGAAAACTGTTCAGTTAAAGAAAGAGCTCCTAAGAGAACCGTTTGGCAATACGAGAAAGCCAACTGGGACCGTCTCAATAATTACTTCAAGATCTTTAACCGTTCACTATGTTTCCTCGATAGTGACGTTAACGCCAGCGCTGATATGATCACAAGTTTAATTCTTCTGAAAATAAGAACTTTTATACCGAACAGGGTTAAAAGTATTAGACCCAAGGAAAACGCATGGTTTGATGCGAGCTGTAAAGAGGTTATTAGGGCCAAAGAGGTAAGTTTCCGTTGCAATGTCCCAAAAGCAGTACAAATTTGTGGTCATTTGTAAGAAACATGAGGAATTCATCCTCTTTATTGGTTCCTACCGTCGTCGTTGTCAATGACACACCTTTTGTTAGCTCTTTGGAGAAAGCTAATCTCTTTGGTAGGCAGTTGGCCGACAATTCTACGCTGTCAGTAAGTGTTATGGCTCTGCCTGTACTTAAGCGAGTTAGTGATTCTATGGGACCAGTCTTTTTTTGCACTTGTACTGTGGCACGAGTCCTAAGAGATCTTAACATCTACAAATCCGCTGGTCCGGATGGTATCTTCGCTTCGATTATTGCATTAGATATTTCAAAAGCATTTGATAGGGTTTGATATCAGGCTCTCTTATCGAAAATGCGTGCTTTCGGTTTGCATGAATCCCTGCTTAATTGGATTTGTAATCACCTTTCGGATCGTTCAATACAAATAGTATTGAATGGATTCAAGTCTGAAAACCATAAAAATACGTACGTCCGTACGTTCACGACGTTTATTTGGTCGTCCATAGCTCAAGAACCACAAGAGATATCGATTTCAAATAAATTTTGTTATACAGAAGAAGAGAAGAAGAAAGAAAGATGCAGAAAGGCCTCTCAAGAAAATTAGCAGTTTAAAAAAAAAAGTGAAAATGTTTTTTAACCCTAAATATCTTACGAACCAAAAACGCTAGGGACTTGACTTAAATTTTATATAGTATTTTGTAACGTTATACCAAACAATTGTATTTTTTGAAAAAATCCAACTAACGCTGTTTTTATAAATCAAAAAAAAACTGAAAAAAAAATTGTCACCTCGATAATTTTACGAATAGAAAATGATTTCATCTCCCAAACAATTTTGCGCAGCAAAAAATAACGTTTAAGACATCTGGTAAAATTTTGAGAAAAATGAAAATGATAATTTAAAAAAAAAATAAAACCTTAACGAATATTTAACAAAAGTTGCTAAAAATTGATTTTCGACACAAATATCTTTTCAAAAATTTGAGATTATCGCTTGCATTTAATTTAACCTTATAAAAAATATTTCTTTTAACATTTTGAAAAATTTTGAGAAAAATCTAATTGACAGTTTTGTTTACAAAAAATATAACCTAGCAAAAAAACAATATGTTAAAAATTCGTTTTCGACTAAAAATCTAGTTAACAAAACACTTCGGAATTGTTAAGGCAAAATTGTAGTACTATTCAAACATATCAAAACAAACACCCAAAATCAATATTTCAATGTAAGTTTCAAGGTTTGCAGTTTAACTTCAATATTGTTCAGGAATTATAAAAGTGTAAAGTTCTTAAGCTCTAAAGTTGGAAATATAAAGTGGAAAAGGTTAACTTTGCGTGAATAAAAACATAATAAAAAATTGTAAATAAAAATGGTCGTATAGTTATGTTCAATTTTGACTAAACAATATCGGCTTAAGTTTTCCCTTCAGCTCTTGTCATTATTAAAAATTGTAGTTCGAGGTTTGTGATCTGAGTACCAAAGTCTTAAACAATTATTTTTCACAATTTTATTCCGTGTTATAATTTGGTCTTTAACATATTATCAGTAGTTTAAAATCCATACTGACCAAACCAAAAAAATGTCAAAAATCACTGTAATACTCTCTGTAAAGTGTGTAGACAGGTACTACATAATTCCAATTTTTGTTTCCATAAAAAGGTATGTTCACAAAATACCTGCAGCAAGGCCCTATTGAGTTCCGTATCACCTCTTCCCATGCCCCATGACCATCATCCCAGACCGAGACATCCCAATACTGAAAATCCACCTGATTTATCAAACCCTCATGCTCTTTAAATTTAACAATGCCTTTTCCTATCAGCACAACCGCTGCACTTGTTCGTCCAATAAACTCGTAGTCGTACCTTCAAACATAGGTACTTACAAACATAAAACAGATTGGAAAAAAGTTCTCCTTTTTGTCATCTTAACTAGCATCTTGAGCGCGGTGTTCCTACACAACAACGAAGACGAAACATTTCCGGGATCTCGTTTTTTGCACGCGCAAAATTTATATATTCTTCCTCCCTACCTTCTATACCCTTGTGCCTACCGAACGTATAGCTAGCTAAAAGCTTGAACCCAACCTTACAAATGGGATATCTCACGGGAATTATGTGTAGTGAATCTGTGATTTAGTGGTGATTAACAACACACACAGGGAGCGCGACTTTGGATATATGTTAGACTGTCAAGAAAGATTCCCAGCTCATGTAGGTTCGAGTATATGCAACTCCCGCGCAAGGCTATACGTCTATATGAACCTATAAGAGAGGTTTCGAGGCGATGCGAACTAAAAAAGATCCACCTTATCGCTTCAACAATGCTGCCGCATTTCGTTAATCTCCGCACATTATGGCGTACCATCAAATCGTCTAGTTGTCGAAGGGAGAAGGGGGATAGACCAACGAGTACGACGACAACAACGACGACGACGACGTCAACAACAATGGAGAGCATATGGGTAAGGAATTCCATGGATGAGATCTCGTCTATTTTCCTCCCCTTGAACTGCCTCCCAACATCATGGATCATAATCTGGTCAGTGTGCTTGATAATAGCGTTGCCGTTGTGTTTTTTTTTGTGTTATACTGAAAATGGTAAACAACTGTGATCACTTAGACCTAGTTCTGATTCTGACAGCTTCGATATGAACACCAAAACTGAGGTTTTTCTTTAAGTTTTGACATTAAATGAAGTTTAGGGAAAAACCTTTAAATCTGAAATTGAATTTTTAAAATTTGAAAGTTTAAGTTAATGGGAAGACAAACGTAGTCTTTATCTTTTTATAAAAGTCTCGACATAAAAATGCTAACGGCAACACTAATCGCCACCGAACACAGTTGTTAACCGCGAAGAGGATGATGCGATGATACCTCGCCATAAGTATGTAAGTAGTTGCTTTGGAGCTTCGGACTATCGAATCGAATAGAGACACCATATACTCCTCCCCTTGGGACACTCCATCATCGGCAACAACATTATCGGTCCATGTACTAATAACAATAATAATATGTTGGCAACAACCTATCACGACTCCACTTTATCCAATTTTTAATGAAGAGTTCTTGGGGAGTTGTTGATGTGGTCCTGATGATGCTCCTATGGTCTTTTGGTCTTTTCTGTTCTATTCTGGATGGTCTGGTCATCTTTCGCATCTCTCGGTCGTACTCTATGGACGCGTATGGTGAATCCGTGCGTCCAACAAATGACTCTGGCCAACTCGATGGGATATTAATAAGCCTGATGGTTTTTTCATTTGCTTGTTTTTTTTTGTTGCCCACTGCATCGCACCAACCGATGATGATGACCGAACTAAGAGGCACCAAACCAACTCAAAACAAACTGGACCGGCTATAGTCGTAGAGCGAAGGCTATATGGGTATGGCTTTGGCTGCAATACAGCATAATAATCGGGGAGTCTGTCTCTAGAAACATAGTTGTTAGTAGTTTTGGTAATGGTGGCCAATAGAACTGATAATGTCGGAACAAAAAACATGTTGTTGGCCTTAATGGTCGCTGGCTTGCTAACCATTTAGTAACATCTTATCCGGAGGTTATGGCCATTGCCACAAGAAGTTCATTATAACAATCTAATTAAGGGAAGGTTAGAAGAGAAGCTCGTGACGTTGTCGTGTTCTAAAGAGCTTCAGAATTGGAATGCCCACCACCATTGCCATTGCCATAGCCATCGCCATCGCCTCGCCATCGTATCGCCACCATGTGGCAGAGTCGCCTTCACCATCATCATCATAGCCCTCATCAACATCATCATCATCATCAGCATCATCATCAGCCTCAGCATCGTCATCGGTCGGTTTGGTTCGAATTTCGGTATGGTATGGTGCGGTACATTGGCAAGGAGTCAAAGTGGCCTGCTCTTGTTGCTTGATGTGGTTTGGGTGCTCCTCGTGATACTAACAACTTCGATTGGCTGCTGTAATAGTTCTTCGGTGTGTGTCTGATGAGGAGAGAACGAGGAAAGCAGGGTTCGAAAGGAACTTCAAAGAACCTTAGGTTACTTCCATGTCGGCCAAGATGTTGCAAGATTGAGAGCATAATATATAAGTGGCTGGAGGGGAAGCAGCGGGCAGGGCAATGCTGAGCTGCTGAACTGAGCTAAGCACACGCGTGTGGTGGCGTTTTAATTGATTATCTCTCTCGTAAAATATATAATTGCTGACTAATCCTATGGTTGGAGGCCAGAAATGGGTTTACCTCTTGAAGATGCGGCGTCAGCGTTCGTCGGGCATCGGCGTCAGACGTCGTCGGTGTGATGGTGTTAATGTTTTGTATGTGCAAGCGCAAAATGAGCTCTCTATCTCAAACACAAGATATACACGGAAGGTGGTTTTGCCTTTGGGCAAACATGTCTCAGAATTTTGATTTGCAATAAGGTTTGCGAGATTATTACATGTTTATCCTGAGATTTACTATGGTTTTGAGAATTCCACAAGGGAATAGTAGTTAATAAATTAAATCAAATATAGAAAATATGTGGTAGAGAGAGGAATCTTAAATGTGGTATAAATTGGTGCTCTGAAGGGCATATAGGTAAATTGCAGGAATTTTAATGGAACATTTATTAAGGGATTTGAATTAATTATACGAGGAATTTTTCATGATCTGAACAATCGTCTTATTCCGTAAATTTTTAATTTATGATAGAAATAGAAGTTTATTAAGTTGAAGATTAAAGAGCAAATAAGTTGAATTAACCTAAACTGGATTTGCATAGCTTTAAAAGTTGTACTTTTCACAGAAGTTTCAAAGTAGCTAGTGTCATTCTCTACTTAGTTTGTAATGCACAACTTTTAGCTTTTAGTATTAAACCAAACCCTTGTGTAGGATGAACAAAATCAGAAGTCAATATCATTCTTCATTCCAAGATACTTGAGCCGAAAACCAAATTTTTACAAAAACTTAATTAAAAGTCTACAACAATATTTTTCATGTGAAATATTAAATAAATAAACACCGTTAACGAAAAGCGGACTGTGTTCATGAACCAAGTTTTGATAGAAAAGATAAAATAGTTCCAGATCAGTTTAAGCCTGGACCACCGAAAGCTTTTCCGATGAGTAGAAGAAGGGGATTATCGTCAAGCTCCCAAAAAAGGAGATCTAACAAAGTGCGAAAACTGGAGAGGAATTTGCGTTCTACCTGCCGTTAACAAAATAGCAGAAAAACTCATACACCTTGAGGCCACACTCGATGGCGAACCAGCAGGATTCCACGCTGTATTGATCATATCAACATCCTGCGGATAATTATTGAGCAGTACGTTGAATATCGAGCGCCACTACACCTGCTGTTCATCGACTTCGAGAAGGCCTTTGATAGCGTCAACAGAGAGTGCATCTGATTAGCTTTGCTAGGGAGGGGTATTCCAGAAAAACGAATTGCCATTATAAAGTCAACATATGAGAATCCAAGTGTCACATTCTGCACGATTATAGATTGTCAGAGGATTTTTAAAACCTTAGCGGAGTCAGACAGGGCTGTATTCTGTCACCAATATTGTTTTGTTGGTGATAAGCTACGCACTGTGTGCAGCTTTGTCAGGTAGTGGAGGGATCCAATGGACTTTGGCATCCTATTTTAAGCACTTGGATTACGCGGACGATGTTTGCTTACTCTCTCATAGGATCATGGATGTCAATCAAATGACAACAAGTAGTGTGGAGAGAGAAGCAGAAGTCGTGGGGCTGAAAATTAATTCCAGCAAAACTAAAATGATCAGCCGACCATCCCTTCAAATAAATATTTCCTTGCAACCCGTGGAAAAAGTGGGGAGCTTTCAGTACCTTGGAAGTATCGTCTCCATCGAAGGTGGAGCCGAACAAGACAAAGCGGCGTTCGGTATGTTGTCGAAAATTTTTAGGAATAGAAGTCTTCGTAACATCCTAAGAATTTTCTAGACAAATCGTATATTAAATGAGGTCCTTCATAGAAGGACAAGTCAGGAACCTATAGACTCTATAATACGAAGGCGTAAGTGGCAATGGATTGGACATACGATTCGAAAAGATAACGACTGCATTGCAGGCCAAGCAATGCAGTGGAATTCCCTCACACAAGAAGGAAGAAGAACATGGCACAGGACAGTCGAGGTGGAATCAGTGTCACTAGGCAAAAGGATAAATACATCTCCGGAAACCATACACGATACGGTAGATGTTGAAATGGAATGAAATAAGCTGTGTGTGAGGTATTATCAAAATGTCGGCCTCGGCTTCTTACGGTGGCACGGATCTAAATGGTCCAATTTTCAATGACTTTTCCGCATGGATCCGTCTGAATTTAAGCAATCCTGTGGTTTTATTGTGGTTTAATTGCATAGATCAGCGACTTCAAGAAAACCCAACAGGAAAAAGTCTAGAGGGGTCAAAACACATGACCTTGGTGGCCAATTCACATCACCCCTGCGAGAGATAACCTTGGCCTAAAATCGTTCATGCAAAATATCAATCACGGCGTTTGCTGTTATGCACGTGGCACCGTCGCGTCACCGCCGCGCCGTCCTGCTGGAACCACATGTCGTGTAGCTCCATGTGACTCAATTTGGGACATAGGAAATTATAGGTAGCATCGTTATGTAGCGCTCCCTGTTGGCAGAGACCGCCCCACTAACGTCGTTTTCAAAAAAGTACGGACCATTAACGTGGCCGCTCTGGCCCGAAATCCAAATGGTAACTTTTGTGAATGTATTGTCACCTGGTGAATCTCGCGAAGGTTGGTGTCGTCCCATATACGGCAATTTAGCTTGTTAACAAAGCCTTTCATGAAAGAATGCGCCTCGTCACTAAAAATGATTTTTTGGCTAAAAATTGAGTCCTCTTCCAAATTATTCGTAGCCCAGTCATCAAACAAACGGCGTTGTCTAAGGTTATGAACTTTGAGCTCCTGAGTCAGTTGGAGCTTGTACGGGTGTAAGCCCAAGTCTCTACAAAATTATAGAAGTTAAAGTCTGCGAAAGGCCGAGTTCTTGTGCAAGGCGAGGAATAGAATGTTTCGGGTTCTGCTGTAAACGTTCACGGACCGCGTTGATGTTCTCCGCCGATCTTGCGTTCCTTGAAAGTACGGTTTTTAGCTCTTTGTTATGTTATGTTGAAGAGTCGACTGAGAAGGGCCACGACGTCTAACGTAAAATGCACTCAATGCGCGCAACGTTTGCCTTAGAGTAGCTTGCCATGATGGTTTGGCATAAGCAAACCGAATAATGAACAAAAGATTTGACAGATGTCACCAAAACAAAATGGCCTCCATGATTCGCCAAAATCTTTCTGCGCCAATTAGAGACCCTTAATTTGTTCTAAAAAGTATTACTAAGTCATTTCTAGTAGGGAATAGAAAAATAAGTGTTCTTTTTGTAGACTTCAGAGCGGCTTTTGATACCGTGGATCACGATGCTCTTATTTACCAGCTATACGGACTTGGTATGACTCAAAAGTTTGGAAAATTAATTGAAAACATATACAAAAACACAAAGTCAGCAGTTTGGAATGGAAAAATTAATCAGAGTGGTTTGCAACTCAATCCGGAGTCCAACAAGGGTGCACCCTTAGTCCATATCTTCTTGTTATACAAATTCCAGATCACCGCAATAGAAAAGGGTGTCTTGACGAATGGCACATGCTAGCAGAAACATGCTCTATAAATCTGAATTTAAGCGTAGAGGAACCAAGTCCTTGGATTGTTGATCAGAAAAGCAGACCTAAGTCTTAGATCTAAATACGAAGAAGAAGATGGAAGCTCTCTCCACCGATATAATATAATAGTCGTCTTGATTATTATATTAAGAAAAATAATTATTTTCGAGATTAGAGGGACAGAGCCGAAATCTCACTAATGATTTGATTCCATTTAAATTCGATCTTTCGACCCAGTGTCTTCATATCCCTCGATTCGAATCCTCAATGTACTCTTGTAACCGACGAAACTGAGACTGAGTCATCTTATTCGAAGCCTCTATAGATTTCCAAATTCGATTTCTCTGGAATCCCTTAACTGCAATCTTAAATCATTACCAACAAAAAAAAAGAAACAGATACATGTGTACCTTTCTGACAAGCCGAAAATATCTTCGGATCAAATCTACTCGCGTGTAACAATATTTTGCAACGAATCCTGGAGTACCAGTATACCACTCCACTCCATAGTATCATAAATGTGGAAATAAACTGACATGTGAATGCCTTTGCAGTGATATGACGAGTGACATCATCGAGGAGGGCTTGGATGCAGCTCACGCACAATATTCAATTAAATCGCTCAGTTCAACACAAAAATGACAAATGGCATAAAAGTCAAAACAAAACAATAACTCAAACAACAAAAAGTACCAACGATTCCCAAAATGAGGTGTGCCCTGAGAGTCAAGCTCTAACAATGCTCAGTACTGTGGAGCTGACAGTGGAGTAGGCATCTGAAGAAAACAAAAAAAAAACATAAAAACACGTCAAAAGTATTGAATAAGGCCCACGTGACGACGAATGACGGGTAAAGGTATCTGGACGTACCCACGATGTCATTGCATGTTAATTAGCCATCGAACTCGAGCAGAATATGGTTTACAGTGTCACTGGCCTAAATGTCTGTCTGTCTTGTCTGATGTTAGTAACATATATAGTGGGCCTCCTTCTCTGGACTGTGCGATAGCATCACATGACATGTATCTCCCTTAAACGCTCGATCATGGTCAAGGACCATAAATAAATGCTCGAATGTCCATAAATAAGCAATCGTTCCCTGCTGAGCTCTAGATTTCTGCATCTTTTTTAACATTATATGATAAAGAAACTCAAGGGCATGTTAAGGGATTCATTAAAAAAAAAATGAGTTCTTAAGACTTGAGATAAACTTGAAAAATGTTTGTTGACTTAAAAATTGTCTAAAAGCATTTGGAAATCAATTTATTGAATCACTTTTCCAAAAACTTAACCTTTAAGTTTGAAAGTTAGGTGTGATTTTCTTTTTAACCTAAAAACACTTTAAGCTTAAAGGGCAAAAGCTTACAACCAAGTTTTAGAATTTATATAGTTTGTTGTGTTGTTTTTCCAATTGATGTTGCTGCTTCCACAGTTGCAGTTTCTTCAGCTGGGTGCTGCTTCCTGTCTCCCTGTGCAGACTGCCGTGTCATTGCGTTTTGTGTTACTGAAAGATATAGATACCCGGGAGCGATGCGATGGTACAAAGATGCAATCGATGATTCATGAGACGTGTATGTGCACACGTCCATTGCGTTTTGGAATGTGTTTTTCTTATTTATTTTTTGTTTTGCTTAACTCAAGACAGTTTTTTCGTTGCGTGAAGACTTTCTTTTCTACCTTAACAATACGTACTTATACGATTTTGGACCATGCTACTCCAGATCAGGAGAGCGGCTACGGCCACAGTCTGACTAAAAAAAAAACTATAGTCTGGTATATGAGATGACACAAAATGTTGTCACTTAATGTCATCGTAACAAGTTAATAAATGTCAAAAATGATTCAAATGCATTGTAAATGACATTTTTGGCATTTGGAGTAAAGAAAAACTAAAAGAAATCAAATCCTTCCTTAGTTAGTTTCTGTATGGATTTAAGTAAATTGTTAGATAGAGTGACTCATGTTTGAATTATTATATTTTGTTGAAATATTAAGTGCTTCAGAACATTAGTGTTTAAAAAAAAAATTAAAATTGTAATTCAAGTAAAAAGATAAATTTGTAGTTTAACAGGTTTGGTTACGATAAACAAGGTTTTAAGAAATCGATTTATAAAACTTTGATTCTAAAATTGTTTTCTGTTAAAAAAGATGATTTATGAAAATGAAACATTAAACCGAGGGAGATCACTAAAATTATCTTTTTTTTATAAATAGACAAATTAACAATTTTCTTATGAGAATACGGAAACATCAAAAAATTAAGAAGACCACCATTTCTAGAGTTTGTTGTAAAATTTCTATTTTATTAATTCAAATTTTAACAGTCTACAAATATTTTTAGTTTTTTGATCGATAAGACCGTACTTTACCTAGTTTTTAAGGATATTATCTCACTTCGCATAGTTTGCTTGTTCTAAAAATTATATGCAGTGTTGTTTCAATCTTAGGCATTGATTTCAACGAAATAGTTTCATGTTTAAATTTAAAAAAAAGACGAATTATTGCGTTCTTAAAAGTGGCTATTTGAGGAGAACCGAGACTTTAATTTGAACATTTAATTCAAGTCGCTGGCGTTATGGGTTAACCAAAATGTTCGCCTTTTTTTAAATTATTATTAAAAAAAAAAAACTATATAATTAATTTCTTTGAGAGTACTTTCTGCATCTTTCTGCTTTATTATCCTTATAACAAAATATATTTGAAGTCCATACCTTCATTGGTCCTTGAACTATGGGCGACTAAAAAAAACTACAGACATTTCTCTAAAAATCTTTTATTTTGACTTTAGGAACATTGAAACGTCGAGAAATGTCAAAATTTTCAATTTGAAAACAATACTTCTATTTATTCTCAAAATATGAGAGTTGACATCCAATTCTAAGAACGTTTTTGTATATTTTAGTTTATTGTAAAAAACAGCCAATTTTTTATTTTGTATAAATTGCTCGTCCTTTTGTTTTGTTGATCCTTGTTTCTACAGCTTAAGCCATTGGGTCGATTCAGTTCAAAATTGAACATTAAAGTTTAAATCAGATTCGCGGTAGGCGTTATTTTTCATTTTCAAAAAACCAAAACTCAATGTAGACGCCCTATATTGAATTGTTTTCTCGGAAACTAATGAAATGTTTAAAATAATTCTTTTGTTCTGTACAATCTCTCTAAAAAAATCGTAACTTTTTTTTATTTTTAAATAAGATTTAATTTTTTTAGAATTCCATATCTTAAAACGGGAAAACAGTTTTTTACAAAATTTAAATGTAAAAAAGAGGCTGGGATGCGGCCCACACTGATAACTTCCCATCCCGTCTGTCGATTTGTCTTGCTTATAAGTTTGTCTATATGAACTCGTATCAATTTTTACCAAATTTGCGTACTATTTTTTGTAGATTTTATTTTTTTTATGAAAAAACGGATTGTTGGATTTTTATATAAAAATTACTGAATATCGAAAACAATATTTTCTGTGAAATAAAATAAGTTTCAAGCCAATATCTTTAAATTTTGAAAAGCTATTTGAGTCGAAAATCAATTTTTACCAACTTTTATACATTTTTTTTTAGGATTTTATTTTTTGTAAGAAAACTGTCAGTTTGATTTTTCTCAAACTTTGGCCTAGTATTGAAAACAATATTTCTTATAAGTAAAAATTAATAAGAAACTATTATCTCAAATTTTTGAAAAGATATTTGAGTCGAAAATCATTTTTTAACAACTTTTGTTAATTATTTTCCGGTTTTTAATTTTTTGTAAAAAAACTGTCAATTCGATTTTTCTCAAGATTTTTATAATGTTGAAGACAATATTTATTATAAGATTAAAACCCAAATTTTAAGTTTTCGAAAAGATATTTGAATCGATATTCAATTTTTACCAATTTTGAGTAATGTTTTTTTTTGGATTTTTATTTTTTATTAAAAAAACTGTCAATTCGATTTTTTTCAAAATTTTATCAGATGTCAAAAACATTATTCTTCGTTGCACAAAATTGTTTTGAAGATGAAATCATATTTGAGTCGTAAGTTTTGGAGGTGACACATTTTTTTTTTTCAGTTTTGTTTTGATTTAATGGATGTTGTTCAAAAAATATATTTCTTTGATATCGCGTTACAATATATTATATTAAATTTATTCAAGTCTCTAGCGTTTTTGGTTCGCAAGATAATTAAGGCTGACCAAAATTGTCACCTTTTTTCAAACTGCTATGGAAAAAAACCACCCACGCAATTTTCTTGAGAGCCCTTTCTGCATCTTTCTGCCTTATTATCTGTATATCAAAATTTATAAGAAACCGATATCTCTCCTGGTTCTTGAGCTATGGACAACGAAAAAAACTTCGCGAACGGGTCCGTACGTACGGATATCTCTTTAAAAAAATTTAATTTTTACTCTGCTAACCTTGAAACGTCCGATTACAATAACATCCTATTGGAAGTTGAAAAACAGTTTGAAAATAATACTTCTATTTATTCGCTTATTGCTTGTAATTTAAACCGAGATTTTGAAATTTGTTTTATTGATTTTATTTGCTCATTTGGCCTTTGCCAAATTAATTCTGTTACTAATTGTTTAATGAAAATATTAGATCTTGTTTTTATTTGCTCTGATGAATTTAACGTTAGTGTTATAGAAGCTCCATTTTCTTTACTTAATAATTCTCTTCACCATAAAGAAATTGTTATTAATATTGTTACGTACGTTTACCAACAAATCGAAGCCAATTCTTATTTAATTTTTCAAAAACTAACTTCATTGAACTAGGAAATTTCTTTTCTGGCATTGATTGGAATATTGAACTAAATTTTTTTGACTTAGAACGCGATTATAATCGTTTTACAGAAATGTTGTTTATGCGCTTTAATCAATTTGTCCCGCGTGTACAAAAACGGAAATCTTCGAGACCTTAATGGTATAACAAAAGCCTTTAACACCTTAAAAATATTAAAAATAAAGCATTAGCGAAATTTAAAATAACAGGATACCACACTGATTATACGGTTTTTAGTAACCCTTAGACGAGATTTTTCAGTATTAAATAAGTTCCTCTAAAGAAATTACATTTTGAATATTGAAAACAACATACAAAATAATAGTAAATAGTTTTGGTCTTTCATAAACTCCAAAAGAAAGTCATCTAGGATTCCTCAAAATGTTATTTATAAAGGAGTCAATTCGTAAAATGCTGATACTCATTTGAAACTTTTTGATAACTTTTTGAGTCTGTTTACTCTTCCTTAATTAACACTTTTGTTTCAAACTTGGAAGACATTTGTTCAATGGAATTGACTTTCGATGAGGTTTCAGTAGCGCTTCACGCCCTTAAAATAAAAAATAGTTGCAGTGCCGATGGAATACTATCAAGCATTTTGAAAAATTGTAGTGATTCTCTTTGTTTGCCTCTGTTGAAATTGTTCAACAACTCATTGTCTATAGGGTTCTTTTTACCAGAATGGAAAGAAGCATTTCTTGTTCCTATATTCAAAGCAGGTTCTAAAAATCTAGTAGAAAATTATAGAGGAATCTGGAAGCTCTCAGCCATCCCCAAAGTCTGGTTAAAGATAAAATAGAATTTATGATAAAGGAATACTTATCTGAGTCACAATATGGCTTCGTATTAGGTCGGTCTACTGTGACTAATTTGGCTGTTCTCTTCATATTATGTCCTTAATGCAATGGAGAATAAATGTCAAGTAGATGCTATTTACACCGACTTTAGTAAAGCTTTTGATTCGGTATATCATATTATTTTACTGAAAAAGCTTCAATATTTTGGTTTTCATTATGAGATGCTTCAATGGATCTCTTCGTATTTAGAAACCAGAACTCATTGAGTAATTATTGACCACAAAGTTTAGAGAAGTATAAAATGTACCTCCGGCGTTCCGCAAGGGAGTCATCTTGGCCCTTTACTTTTCCTAATATATATTAATGATATAGTTGACATAATACAAAATTGTAATTATCTACTATATGCTGATGATATAAAATTGTACTTTAAAATTAAAACCATTGATGATTGTGTAAGAGTTCAACAAGATTTGGACCATATTTCTACGTGGTGTTATTTGAACAGTTTGAAACTTAATATTGGAAAATGCAAAGCTATATCATTTTTTAAATCTGCATTAGCTCTTAATTTTACATATAAAATCGAATCGAATCTTTTGACTTAAGTTAACAATATCAAAGATCTAGGTGTTATTTTTGATAATACTTTGTCTCCAAAAAAGCATATAGATTTCATTGTGGCTAAGGCGAACACGCTAGTTGGTTTCATTAAAAGGAATAGTAAGGATTTTACGGATCCTTATGTTTTACTAACAATTTATACCTTACTAGGTACGTCAACAATCGAATATGCTGATGTGATTTGGAACCCATGCTATAGAGTTCATTACTTCATTCTGATAGAATTGAACAGGTCCAAAGGCGTTGGAATTTTAGTCCAGACTATAAAGCTAGTAGATATACTTTGCTATCATATAAAAAGTCCGTTTTTGATTTCTCAGATTTCCATTTATGTAGCATCTAGACAGTTAAGAACAAGTTGTTTCCTTTTTGAAAAACTGCGTAGAACAAATTATGGAAAAAATGAAACAATATCACGAGCAATTTCCTCGTTCAATGAAGTGTGTGTTATTTTTGATTTTCATTTATCTCGAGATAAATTTAAAATTGAATTATTGTAAAGGGTGATTTTTTTGAGGTTAGGATTTTCATGCACACAGATCACGCAGGATTTCAGACATGGTGTCAAAGAGAAAGATGCTCAGTATGCTTTGACATTTCATCATGAATAGACTTACTAACGAGCAACGCTTGCAAATCATTGAATTTTATTACCAAAATCAGTGTTCGGTTCGAAATGTGTTTCGCGCTTAACGTCCGATTTATGGTCGACATAATCGACCAAGTGAGCAAACAATTAATGCGATTGTGACCAAGTTTCGCACTCAGTTTACTTTATTGGACATTAAAACAACCACACGAATGCGTACAGTGCGTACAGAAGAGAATATTGCGTCTGTTTCTGAGAGTGTTGCTGAAGACCGTGAAATGTCGATTCGTCGCCGTTCGCAGCAATTGGGTTTGTGTTATTCGACCACATGGAAGATTTTACGCAAAGATCTTGGTGTAAAACCGTATAAAATACAGCTCGTGCAAGAACTGAAGCCGAACGATCTGCCACAACGTCGAATTTACAGTGAATGGGCCCTAGAAAATCCGCTTTTTTATCGACAAATTTTGTTCAGCGATGAGGCTCATTTCTGGTTGAATGGCTACGTAAATAAGCAAAATTGCCGCATTTGGAGTGAAGAGCAACCAGAAGCCGTTCAAGAACTGCCCATGCATCCCGAAAAATGCACTGTTTGGTGTGGTTTGTACGCTGGTGGAATCATTGGACCGTATTTTTTCAAAGATGCTGTTGGACGCAACGTTACGGTGAATGGCGATCGCTATCGCTCAATGCTAACAAACTTTTTGTTGCCAAAAATGGAAGAACTGAACTTGGTTGACATGTGGTTTCAACAAGATGGCGCTACATGCCACACAGCTCGCGATTCTATGGCCGTTTTGAGGGAAAACTTCGGAGAACAATTCATCTCAAGGAATGGACCGGTAAGTTGGCCACCAAGATCATGCGATTTGACGCCTTTAGACTATTTTTTGTGGGGCTACGTCAGGTCTACACAAATAAGCCAGCAACTATTCCAGCTTTGGAAGACAACATTTCCGAAAAAATTCGGGCTATTCCGGACGAAATGCTCGAAAAAGTTACCCAAAATTGGACTTTCCGAATGGACCACCTAAGACGCAGCCGTGGTCAACATTTAAATGAAATTATCTTCAAAAAGTAAATGTCATGGACCAAATTTTGTATTTTTAAATAATTTTTTTAAGTTCTATGTCTTAAAAACGGGTTACGAAATTTAAATGTAAACAATGCATGTACAAGCACTTGATAGCGGTTAACCTAAACAATTTCTAAAGAAAATGTTTTCAAAAACTTTTATTTTGTTTTATGTCTTTTTCTTAAAAAATAAATGAAAAAACAAGAAAGTTTCTGACGTTGAATTGACATTTTTTTTATCAAAAACCTAAAAAAACAAAAATCTTGATTTTCAAAATTCACATAATAAAAAAGTTGGCCCCCCAACTTAAGAGTTGGTCAAATATGATAATTGCTATCATTTGAATATATTACTTTTTAAACTTTTTAAAAAATTAGTACAGTCTTTTTAAATTAGTTCTTTAAAAAAGTGCTCGGTAGGTGCCCAGTGCCCACCTATTTTACTTTTTGCAAAATTATTAATAATAGAAAAGAGATTATTTGAAAGAAATTGATGATTATGTAAAGATATGGGCAAACGATTCCATGCTTTTAAAAAGTTATGTAGCAACATTTTTACTAACACATTTTTGTAAAAACATATTTGACACATCTATAAATTTAACGCTTCGGTGTATAAACTTTTACAAACGATTGTCAGCCAAATTGTAGTTCTAAAAGTTTTCAGATTCCATAGTTGGTAGGACAATTACATGTCCCAAAATATTCAAACATTAATTAAAAACTAAGGGAAAAAATAACGTTTTTTTTTAAAACTTATATAATGAATCATTATACAGAAGTATGCACAAACGCTTGTTTTTCATTTTTGGAAAATATATATACTAAATGATTGGATGTACAAATTTGTACAAACGATTATCAGTCGAACTGCGTTTTTAGAATTTTTAGAATCAAATGTTGGTGGGCTAACTCACATGTTGTACACATGTTTTAATAACTAATTAAAAAAGATTGGTGACTATACTATTTTTTTTTAAAAGTTGTGTAAGATTGTACAAACGATTGAAATATCAAATTTGCCCATATCGAAAGTTGGTGAGCCAACTGCATGCTAACAATAAACAATTGACAGATTAACAAAAACATTATTCATTTCTGGACTGTCCTGAAAGTTTAAATATCAATCTGTTTTAAGGTGCAAGTTTGCAAGGTTACTTAACTCTCAAACTTTCATTTTTGTAGGTCATTTTATTTTGTATGGTCTGGAATTTACAATTTAAAATTTTCAAATTCATAAAAAACATATTACTAAAATTATACGACTGAAGAGTATGTTTGTCTGTTTGTTTGAACACTCTAATTTCAGACACTACTTGTCCGATTTGAAAAATTCTTTCAGTGTTCAATAGCCCATTTAGTAGGAAATGCTTTAGGCTATACATAACGCTAATATTAATTATTCGACATTATTATCGTTATTAAAAGATTTATTTGTGTAGTTGGCCGTTTTTACTTCAGGCCTCAATGTTTTACTCTCACAAACTTTCTAAAAAGAAAAATCATTCAACAGTTACACTATTTCAACCACAATCAAACACCTTCAATCTGCAAAAACTTACTCCTAAAAATATAAACAAAAGAACAATAACAAGAAAAGCAGTTTTCAATAATTCTCAAAATCAGAAAAAGATCATAAAGAAGTCATTTTGGTGGAAAATCTCAACCATTGTACACAACACTTCCAATGGATGGATTTTTGGAGTATATTTTGCATATTTTATTCAAATTTGTCCAATCGATCGAAAATTACACTTCCTACTCGTCGTTCTTTATATATTATTTACCTGAAACAATACCTTTGAATACGGTAATGCAACATGGAAGTTAAAGTTAAAGCTTTAAAACTCCAACTGCAGAGAGTCCATTCTACTCTGCATAATGCTTATGGACTTCCTTTTAAGAGTAGAGTATTTTATATATAAGTTGAGTTTTGCTGAAAAAAGTTGATTTTTTTTTAAAGACACGTATCAACAGTTATAATAAGGAGTCCCAAATGGACTTCACTGCATCCGGAAGATACCTCTGCATATACTGCATATTTATATGCATGGATATGTATATACATAATGGTCTTCATCATCCTCATCGTAGACATCCCACTCAGAGAGTCTGATGATGATGCACCGCACCCAACAACGATAGGAACTGGCAACGAGTATATGTTTCCAGCGAAGAACGAACATCAATGCCTTCCCTAAGTTGGTCAGTATTATTGCGCTTACTACCTATATTGGTAGCTGCTTCCAAGTCAATCAGATGATATGCCTCATTTGCATACTTTTTCTGATGCACAGTGTTACAGTGTTGCAGAGTTAAATGCGGGGGTAAGTATCAGTAAGGCACACAATCGATTGGTAGAAAAATTGGGAACAAAAATAACAAGGTGGTCAAGCAAACAATGACAATTTGGAGTGGAAAACAAATTCAAATACATTAAGTTGACACATTTAATAAATTGTTTCAAGATCATTTATAGGTTATTTCCCCTAAATCGATATTTAAAAACGTACCACTTCAGAATTTTTCAAAATGTTCAACTTTGACATTTATGTGCAATAAGTTTGTATACATTTTTCAGATCTTAAATTTTTGTTAAATATTGTAAAATCCTTATACATTTAAAAATTGTTTTTAATGCAGTCATACTAAAAACTTACAACTTATTTTCAAAAGCTAAAAACTGGATATTCTTAGAACTTCAACATTTTACACAGTCACTGAAACAATGTCGCTGTTTATTCCAAATAAACCCTTGAGTATTAGGTTTAATTATCAGTTGAAGAAATAGAATTCATTCCTCACGGTCAATTAAACTTCCGTAACACAAGGCTGCACCAATTTCTTTCTGATAAACCGTTTATAATCAAATTTTCAAACAATGTCATATTGGAAAAGTGCTTAGACAACGACAACACTTTAAAGTCTTTAAAGTAAATGCTGCGTTTGATAAAATCGAGCATGGAATTTGCTTTGGAAACACAATGCGCCTAACAAAGTTAGCTTAGGTTCAAAAACTACACCAAGATTTTTCGTCTCCCTTACTCATTCCAGAACTTGATTCACAATTTTGTAATTAAAGATGATTTCAGAAAAGTTTCAGCGAAAAGCAAAACATTGCAATTTAGCGATATTTAAACATAATTTTTTTACCGTGCACCATTGGCATAATTTCAAAATATCGCCTTGTAAGAGACTGTCCTTAATAGATTTTGTGGAACGAAAAAACTTTAATTTATCGGCGAAATGAAGTTGATAAAAATACTAGGTAAATCATTTTTAAAAACTAGGAAAAGAAGAGGTCCAAGATGGTTTCCTTGGGGCACACTAGATGAAACCATAATTGGTTTTGAAAGAACTTCGTTAATGGAAACAAATTGAACTCAAACCTTAAGATAAGATTATAACCATTTCAGAAACTTAGAATGAAAACCAAAGTTTTTTAATTTCTTCATTAAAATAGAGTGACTTATTCTATCAAACGCAAGTGAAAATCGGTATAAATTACATTAGTTTTATGTTCTTCTTCAAGATTATTTAAAATGAAATTGGATAAAATAGAAAGATTAGTCGTTGTTGATTTTCCTGCAATGAAACCATGTTGTAGCGATAAAATGTGTTCCTTAACTAAAAATGTTAGTTTTTCATATATCAATAGCTCGAAAAGTTTTGGAATTCACCACAATTTACAAATCGGACTGTAGTTGGATATTTGCTGTTTAGACCCTGATTTGTGAATAGGTTTTAAAAATGATTTTTTCAATGTTGGAAAAAATTTTCCGTTCTTTAAAGAGTTATTAAAAATTAGAAAAAGTGGTTCAGCTAGAGACGCAGCACAATTTTTATAAAGAATAGGTGGAATTTTGACTGGACCTGGTTTATTGTCATCATTTAAACTCAAAGATCATCTTTAATTTCGGAAATATTTCTTTTTAAACAAGCAATATTTGCCTTAAATTCAAAAGACAAGCATTCGGCTGCCCATGCTGAACTTACATTCAAATAAGAAGACTTAGTTGCCATCCGCTCTACGTGACCCAGCCGTCTCAGTTGTTGGACTTTTATCCTTCTGGCTTAGGTTTCGTCGCTGTACAACCCGTAGAACTCGTCGTTCCATATTTGTATCCAATCACCTTCTACTTCTGCATCATAAAGCAGGACGAGGATGAAAACGATCTTATATAGCGACACTTTTGTCGCTCGAGAGAGGGCTTTACTACTCAATTGCTTGTTCAGCCCAAAGAAATAACGATTATCAAGAATACTTCTACGTTTGATCTCAGCGCTGGTGTTGTTTTCTGTGTTCATAGCGGAGCCAAGGTAGACGAAGTCCCTAACTACCTCAATTTTATATCTGTCGATGGTGACGTTTAGACCGGGGAAGTTTATTTCTTGATGATAGATGCACTTTGTTTTACCCTCAATAATCGCCAAACCCTTTCTACCACAATACTCGCAAAAGCCCCATTGACACCACGCTGAGTTCTACCGATTATATCAATGTCATCAGCATATGCCAGCAATTTGTAAGAATTTTTAAAGATAGTGCCTCTAGTGTTGAAGTGGAAGTTCTGCATTATTCTTTCAAGTACGATGTTAAAAAAATCGTAAAATAGCGCATCGCCTTATCTAAGGCCTGATTTGACATCGAAAGTTTCTCTTAAGTCTTCAGCCTTTATGGAGGAGCGTGAATTCTCCATGGTAATCTTGCACAAACGGTTGCCAGAAATGCCAAAGCTAGACATGGCTCTAAACAGCGCGTCTATAATCTGTCATATGCGGTCTAGAAATCGATAAAAACATGTTGGGTGTCGATTTGATGTTCTTGAGTTTTTTCCAGAATCTGCCGTTATGTAAATATTTGATCAACTGTGGAATTTCCTGATCTAAAACCACACTGATAAGGACCTATCAGGTTGTTGACGATGGGCTTTAGACGTTCATATATTACGGCAGAGAAAATTTTATAGGCGATGTTAAGTAGATTTCTCTATAGTTGGTGCAGTTTAGAGGGTCTCCTTTTTTCAGGATCGTGCAAACAATACCTAGGTTCCATTTATTGGGCATGCCTTTTTCCGACCATATCTTACAGATAACCTGGTGCATGCTCCTAACCAACTTATCTAAATCTGCTTTAAAGAGCTCGGCATTCAAGCCACCCACTCAAACGGCTCTTTTAGACTTCAGCTTAGATATGGCAATCTTTACTTCGTCTAAGTCGGGAGGACGGGAATGTTGGCTTTTGTCGTCTATGTTGAATGGATCATCCTGCCTGGCAGCAGAGTTCAGTTCGTTGTCGACGTTATACAGTCTGCAGAAGTGGTCCTTCCATATCCTCAGCATTGACTGCTGTTCCACCATGATGTTTCCCGTTTCGTCTTAGCAGCCTTCGGTTCTAGGTTTATGTACCTGTGAATTTCTTTTCACCTGTTCATAAAACTATAGAATTTCATTCCTACTTTTAAACCTCTCAATATCTTCGACCGCACGCTTCTCATGCCTTCTCTTTTTCCTTCTAAGAAGTCGGAGTTCCTCTCGCCTCTTCTAATCATAGAGCTCATGAGCAGCTCTCGTCCTTTTATGCAGCGCCGCTTTGCGTGCCTGTTGTTTGGCTGCATTTTCCTGACGACATTCCTCATCAAACCAGGGGTTCCTTGTTGATGGCTGTTTGAAAGTAAGCACATCAGAGGCGGCTTCTCTGATTGCATCTTGGCAATGTTGCCACTGGTTTTCGATACATTGTGTAAGCGGCAGGGAACTTCGAGAGAGATTACTTGTAGCTCGTCGGAAAAGGATTTGGCGATCTTTTGCGATTGTAGCCGTTCGACGTTGTATCTTCCCCCAGAACCTCCCTGTTTTGCCTTGGGTCTGGAAACCCGAAGTGCTACCTTGGCTACAACGAGGTAGTGGATCGAGCCGATCTTAGCTCCTCGGAAAGTTAGGACATCCATGATGCTAGAAGCTTGTCCGGCATCGATCAAAATATGGTCAATCTGGTTGACGGTAGATCAATCTGTAGTACTCCAAGTTCCTTTGTGGATGTTGAGGTGTGGAAAACACGTATTAGCTACCATGACGTTTTTCCTTGCAGCACTATATATGAGCCTGAATCGTCGTGCAGGCTATTTTCCCGATTATTCCACCAAAGATATCTTCCCTTCCTAGCTTGGCATTGAAATCGCCCAGAACTGTTTTAATATCGTAGCTAGGACACTGCTCATAAGTTTTGTCTAAAAGCTCGAAGAACATATCTTTGGTGTTGTCATTCTTCTCTTCTGTGGAGGCGTGCGCACATATCAGGGTAATGTTGCCGAATTTAGCCTTGTAATGAGGCGCTTGCTGATGCACCTATGGCTCAAGACTTGTTGCCTAAGTCCGGCTCCAATGACAAAGTCGCATCGAAATAAGCGCTGTTGGTTTTCTTGGTAGCAGTTACCATAGTAAAAATCGCAGTTTTTCATAATTTTTTGCTTAAAATGTTTTTCTAAAATATCGTAAGTACAAAGAACTTTTGTTTTCAAAAATATTCTGTTACGAATTCTTTAATTAAAAATATTGTACATATGCTACAAAAATTAGCAACTTTCCTGCATTATTTGTCGAAGATGTGATAACATTTGAATATCGATACTTTTTGATTTAATAACTTTAGACATTTTTCTTTGGTACCACAAAAAAAAAAATAAGGTCTGTTCCAATGATCCACAGTCAATTTAAGACCTTAAAAATGAAATTCGTAAAGCAAACGGGCACATAAAGTAGACAATGGTATGAAAAGTATATGGTGCTGAAACTGTGGCAGTGACAGCCATATTGCTGATTTCCTATTTCGTTTTTAAGAAAAAATGTTCCTTTAGAATTACACATCAAGTATCAATTTATTTCACTTAAAAAGTATTTGTTTGGTTTCTTAGATCTTATTGGAAAACCCTCAACTGTAACTGTAGACAAAATATCAATACGGCAACACTATTCTTAAACCAAAAACATTCAAATTTTAAAATCATTGCAATACATTGGAGAATGTACCAACAACAAAGAAAACTAGAACAAGTGTTAACACTTCAACATTATTTCGTCTACAATATACTTCCATCATCATGCTTCAGCTTCAGCTTCAGCTTCATAGCTCCATCCCCAGCTTCAGCTTCATGCAATTGAAGACCGAGCGAGTGTAACTTCTTACACAAGAACTGGCATGATATACTTATGCATGTTGTTTTTGGGGTCGATTTGATATTGTTTGACAGAAATGCTGGAAACAATTCTTGTGTGGGATTATTTGGGATAGAAGGTTTCTTGGTACAGAACAACACACACGTTATACATAAACTTGTTCACACGAAAAAGAAATTCCATTTGAACGATTATTACGGACCGTAGAATGAAAATGAACTCATGTGGGATGTTCCTGATGTTATGGCCTTGATTCGATAGCCAGAGCAGCATGTTCCTCAAAACTCTGTTGTTCTTAGTATTTTGTTAAATAAGATTGCTTTGCTATATAGACACAAAATTTGCAACAAACGCCTATAAGCTTCTCGGTCTTGACTGGAAAGTGTGAGTTGTTCGTTCCTTACACGTTTCCCAAAAAATAAAAAGCACAGAAACGAAGAAAAATCAATCGATTTTACGAAAAAGCATAGAAAATACATAAATTCCCAGACAGTTTCCATTTTGTCAGATTCATGGGTAGGAATAGGCAAAAGGTAGGCAAGGTAAGTCTATGTAGGTAACCGTCATCATCAGGTATCTAAAGGTATCTATACTATATAAGGGGCACCTGAGAAGATTTACATAAATTGCGTTCCTTCATGCATGTGGGCTACAGCAGGAGACAAACACCATACTCACTATGCCCAGAGATCTTCTAGCTTCTATAGTTCCAAGTCCATGATGTTGATGATGGTGAAAGAAAAACTGGTTAAAACATGCAACACACGAATTGCAGCAATAGAGTAACAGCATCCAGTATCCAGCATCATGCACCAAGCAGCAAGCATCATGTGTGATGAAATGCTATTTTGTCATGTTGTCCGAATCGATTCGTCGAAGAAGGATCCATCGCGATTACACTCCACACAAGACGACGACTACGACAAAACAACGACGACGACTACGACGACACACCATCACCGGACGCTCTGGCTGGCTGCTGCTGACTGCTCCTCATGACTTCTGTTTGCTCGGACTCATGACTCGGACTCGGACTTGTATTTGGACTTGGACTTGGGTTATGTCGTGTGGATAGGAGAATAAAGAGACGAGTTCTTCTAGTTGCTAGTTGCTACTTTGAAATGGAAGTATTATAGTTATGGGGACTTGGGTTGGGGACTACTACTCCATCAGGAGAGATCAATGGAATAAGGGAAACCTATGCCGGTAGCTAGTAAATCAAAATCAATTCCCGGAAACAATTGATAAATTGGAAATATGAATGCTAAATGAGGGCTGGGAGTTGTTGTTTTGTGTTGTGCTCTGTGTTGTTATGTTATGAGCAGGCCTAAGGCCTTATGGGCCATGTCGTTCATATACAAATGTGGGAAGACAAAATATATAGAATTTGATTGTATTCTTATAGGTTTTTGCTCTGCGGGAAACAAATTTTGCCTTTCGAAGTATTATTGTCATTTGGATTAAAAATAAGTCCGGGGTCGATTTGATCTTCTGGTAAATTTGCAGAAAATCAGTCAGTTGTGTGTTTTGAAAGCTCCTGTCCAATGGTGTATAAGAGAAACAGAAACGTGATTCTTTCAATGTTTGTGGGTAGACCAATCACATGAGAATATCTTAAAATAGGTACACGATTGACATGAAATCAATTTAAATCGAAATCAATTAAGGCATCAGGCCAAAAATGACAACAACATCAATTTCTTGTGGTTTTGATCTGAAATTTAATCTTGTATTTGAAAATATGAATATGAGGACATGTTTTGAATTAAAACACTTATTTTACTTTTTAGACAATTGAAACAATTCAAAAACATTGAATAAACAATGAATATATTTTTTCAAGTTTTCCAGTATCAATATACTAAATCAGGCCTCAAGAAGTTGTGTTTTTAGAAACAAAAATAGAGTGAGGTTAGCAAGCTCAATGACAGATGTTGAAATGCAATTGTAAGTTAAAAATTTCATTGTAATTTGTGAATTACATGTATCATAGTGCCATCTGATTGGAACTGAATAGTTTGAATAAAGTATTTTCCAATAAGACATTTCATTTTGATAATTTAAAAAAATGTACGATGTTTATTTAATTTTTAAGGAAAATATATGCCATTATTAATATAATAATTGCCGGGATGCGACCCACACTGATAACTTCCCATCTCGTCTGTCGATTTGTCTTGTTTAAAAGTTTGTAGGTTTTCGTGTTGTATTAAAAAAGTTGTCAGATAAATTATTTTTAAAAATTTTAAAATAACCAAAAAAAATTGTTCTTATAAAGAAATAGTTTAGTTTCAAAATCTAGTTATGTGAAATGGATTTTTGTCGAAATCAAATGTTTACCAATTTTAGTAGCATTTCTTAAATTTTTATAAATTGAATAAATGAAATTAATTTGAGAGATATCAAGAACCGAACATCAAATTTTACCAAATTTGCGTAATATTTTTTGAAGATTTAATTTTTTTATGAAAAAACGGACTTTTGGATTTTTATAAAAAAGAACTACTGAATATCGAAAACTGTTGGAGAATTAAACCTTGTATTTTAAATGTAAACTTTGGCAACCCAACTGCGAAAGCTTTCATTACTATTGTCAATTCCTTTAGTTTTTTCTTTCTCATTACTTTTAACTAGTGCTTTCTTTTACTTGAATAAAATTGTACTTATCGAACAGACGTGTCTTTTTTCCACTCCGATTTAACCCTGATATTTAACAAAAACAATATTTTCTGTGAAATAAGAAAGTTTTTTAACAAGTTTTAGCATTGTTTTTATTTTTTGTGAAAAACTATCAATTAGATTTTTCTCAAAATTTTACTGAATGTTGACAACGACGTTTTTTAAAAGTAGTTTAAAGCACTTATCTCAAAGTTTTGAAAAGATAATAAAAGATAAAAGATTCGTTAATTTTTCTTTAGGTTTCTATATTTTGTAAAAAAAAATGTCTATTCGATTTTTCCCAAAATTCAACTAAATGTTGAAAACAGTATTTTTTCATAGATACAAGTAGTTTAAGGCCAATATCTCAAAGTGTTAAGAAGATATTTGAGTCGAAAATCAATTTTTACCAACTTTTGTTAATTTTTTTTTAAATTTTTAATTTTTTGTAACAAAACCCTCAATTACATTTTTTTCAAAATTGTATTGAATGTTCAAAACAATATTTTTTCAAAGATAAAAGTAGTTTAAAGCCAATATCTGAAAGTTTTGAAAAGATATTTGTGTCGAAAATCAATTTTTACCATTTTTTGTTAATTTTTTTTAAGGTTTCTATATTTTGTAGGAATACATGTTAATTTGATTTTTCTCAAAATTCAACTTTATGTTGAAAACAGTATTTTTTCAAAGATAAAAGTAGTTTTAAGATAACATCTCAAAGTTTTGAAAAGATATTTGAGTCGATAATCAATTTTTACCAATTTCTAATTCGATTTTTCTTTTAATGTCGAAAATAATATTTTTTATAAGTTAAAATTAGTTTTGAGCAACAATTTCAAATTTTTTAAAAGATATTTGAGTCAAAAATCAATTTTATATTATCTTTTTTTAGGCTTTTATTTTTTGTAAATAAAACTATTAATTCTTTCAGAATGTTGAAACAATATTTCTTATAAGATAAAAAAAGTTTCAAGCCTTAACCTCAAGTTTTTGAAAAAATATTTGAGTCAAAATTCAATTTTTACGAACTTTGAGTAATGTTTCTTTTTCAAGTTTTTATTTTTTATAAAAAAACTGTCAATTAGATTTTTCTCAAAATTAAATCAGATGTCAAAAACATTATTCTTCGTTGCACATGAAGATGAAATCATATTTTAGTCGTAAAATTTTCGAGGTGACAAATTTTTTAAAATTTTTTTTGAGTTATAAAAAATAGGGTATATTGGATTTTTTTCAAAAAATATAGGTACTTCTTTTGTATTACGTTACAATATAATGTATATAAAATTTAATTCAAGTCTCTAGCGTAATTGGTAAAAAAAGCACCCACGCAATTTTCTTAAGAGCCCTTTCTGCATGTTTCTACCTTATTGTCTGTATAACAAAATTGATATGAAGTCGATATCTCTTCTGGTTCTTGAGCTATGGAAGAACAAAAGAACGTCGTATAAGACCAAGAAAACTTCGCGAGCGTACGGACGTACGGACATATGCACGTACGGACATATGTACGTACGGACCTACGAACGTACTACACACGCACGCACAGACATCTTTCTATAATTCTTTTATTTCGACTCCAAAGACCTTGAAACGAGAAAAATGTCAACATTTTCAATTTGACAAATCGGACAATAACTTCCTATGGGAAGTTAAAAATGAGGGTGGATGCGACCCGCACTGGTAACTTCGCATCCCGTCTGTCGATTTGTTTTTTCTTAAAAGTTTTTAGGCTTTCATGTTTTCTTAAAAATGTATGCATTACAAACAATATTTTGTATATAAATAATAATAATTTCAAAATCTATTTTTGTTAACGAGATTTTCAGTCGAAAACCAATTTTTATCAATTTTAGTTTATAAAGGGTGATTTGTTTGAGGTTAGGATTTTCATGCATTGGTATTTGACAGATCACGGGGGATTTCAGACATGGTGTCAAAGAGAAAGATGCTCAGTATGCTTTGACATTTCATCATGAATAGACTTACTAACGAGCAACGCTTGCAAATCATTGAATTTTATTACCAAAATCAGTGTTCGGCTCGAAATGTGTTTCGCGCTTTACGTCCGATTTATGGTCTACATAATCGACAAAGTGAGTTTACTTTATTGGACATTAAACCAACCACACGAATGCGTACAGTGCGTACAGAAGAGAATATTGCGTCTGTTTCTGAGAGTGTTGCTGAAGACCGTGAAATGTCGATTCGTCGCCGTTCGCAGCAATTGGGTTTGTGTTATTCGACCACATGGAAAATTTTACGCAAAGATCTTGGTGTAAATCCGTATAAAATACAGCTCGTGCAAGAACTGAAGCCGAACGATCTGCAACAACGTCGAATTTTCAGTGAATGGGATCTAGAAAAGTTGGCAGAAAATCCGCTTTTTTATCGACAAATTTTGCTCAGCGATGAGGCTCATTTCTGGTTGAATGGCTACGTAAATAAGCAAAATTGCCGCATTTGGAGTGAAGAGCAACCAGAAGCCGTTCAAGAACTGCCCATGCATCCCGAAAAATGCACTGTTTGGTGTGGTTTGTACGCTGGTGGAATCATTGGACCGTATTTTTTCAAAGATGCTGTTGGACGCAACGTTACGGTGAATGGCGATCGCTATCGTGGAAGAACTGAACTTGGTTGACATGTGGTTTCAACAAGATGGCGCTACATGCCACACAGCTCACGATTCTATGGCCATTTTGACTGAAAACTTCGGAGAACAATTCATCTCAAGGAATGGACCGGTAAGTTGGCCACCAAGATCATGCGATTTGACGCCTTTAGACTATTTTTTGTGGGGCTACGTCAAGTCTAAAGTCTACACAAATAAGCCAGCAACTATTCCAGCTTTGGAAGACAACATTTACGAAGAAATTCGGGCTATTCCGGCCGAAATGCTCGAAAAAGTTACCCAAAAAAGTAAATGTCATGGACCAATCTAACGTTTCAAATAAAGAATCGATGAGATTTTGCAAATTTTATGCGTTTTTTTTTTTTTTAAAGTTCTCAAGCTCTTAAAAAATCACCGTTTATAAACAAATGCAAATGGGGATGAATTAATTTAAAGTCAATATCTTCTGTTTTTCACGAGATATCGAGAACCGAACATCACTTTTTACCAAATTTTGCGTTCTATTTTTTGTAGATTTTATTTTGTTATTCAAAAACTAACCCTTATTTTTTTATAAAAAAAAACTATTTTTTTACTTTGAGAAAAAATTTGTTTCAATGCAATATTTTTAATTGTTTTAAATATATTTGAGTCGATAGTAAACTTTTACCAAGCTTTAGTATTGTTTTTTTTTTTAGGTTCTTATTTTGTCTAAAAGAAGTGTCCATTCGAGTTTTTTTTTCAAAATTTACTAGTTTAAAATTAATTTGGAGATAAATTAATTTGTTTTTCGTAAAATTTTCGAGGTGACAATTATTTTTGTTCATTTAGTTTTTGATTTATAAAAAAACCTTTAAAGGAATTTTTGTATATATGTTTGCTTGGTAAAATAAAATTTAATTCAAGTATCTAGGGTTATTGGTTCGTGAGATGTTTAAGGTTTACCAAGTGACCTAGTGCCTTACAACTGTCAACCAATCATGTGTACGAGTAATGTTGTCAGAGATGGGGGGGGTCTACAGTTAATATGCTGAGTCGGCTAGTTTGAGAAAGCACTTTTTATGAAAAGAATTACTCTTGGTATATTTGTCACTTTCCGCAAGGCCTCTTGCATGATAGTTCAAAGCAGTAATAATCATGCTACGGGTACTCCTTTTTTTTTAAATTGCTGTGGTAAAAAAAACACCAATTTTTTCCATGACCAATTCCGAATTTGCTTCTGTATGTCCTTGTCAATAATTTCATTCGCGTGTAATCTAATCTATTTTAAGGTCCCCAAGAAAGTAATTTTTATTTGAAAAACCACATGATTTCGTCAAAAAAACTTTTATGTTTAATTGCTAAGTGTGAATCAAAAATGTTCATCAATTTTGTAGGAAATTCAAACTATTTCAATACAATGTTAAAAAACATTGTATTGAAATATTCATTCAGTTTTTTAGTAGTGGCGTATCTTTTACCAGTCAAACATCGAGAGATGATAGTTTAAAAAGTGTCAAATGTTCAAATAGTAGTCTATTAGTGAAGTCACTTATTGAATAACCCTTTATTTATAGATAATGTCATACCCTGGCCACACAAAGTCCAGGAAGAGAATTTCCTAATTTTGACAGTTTATAACAGCCATATTTCCGAAAGCCATTCAGTCAAATTATCTGTCATTTCTTTCTCCGGTTTTGTTAAATCACCATGGATATAGCTGATATAGCGTTCGGAAACTTGTTGAATTGATATCATTACCTTAAAATGATGGATATTCTGTTCGAACGACGTTAAAAATTACATCCTTTTAACAGTAACAGTATCATTAGAAGAAATTCCGAGGCAGTGAATTTTGCGACGTTCCCAAAAACTCAGCTCTTCGTATACGGCGTATAAAGGAGGACATTTGCAAGAAATCTCAAAAAAGGGATTTGCTGAAAATTTAAGACCAATTTCAAACATGACTAAAGCAAATAGCCACCGAAAATAGAAATTGGTTCACTTTGCATCCGTACAAAATTCAACTCATCTTGGACTGCAGATCAAGGTAAAATACGAACTTCTTTTGGAGTAAATTTGATAATATGGACATTGGACACGTGTGTCAGTTATAGGTGATGCCAAAAGAACATAGCACTACTACACGGCTTACATTATATTTGAATTCTACCTGAACGATCATCTCACCTGGATCGGTTCAGCTTAATTCATGTAAAATCATAGACTTGGGAGAGCGTTGCCTTAAAAAGCTGAGGCAGAAATGTTAACATTGAAATATATTTAATGACTTTCTTTTATTTAAAGAAAAGAAATGCTTAATAACCCCACGTGCAGCTAGAAGAACTAAAAATACCAATCTAACCCTTAACTGAAATAATTCTTCAGGTTCTTGAGTTTTATTCGACTTCTTAGGGCAAAATTAAAAAGATACTGGGGTGACGTATTTGCAGAGTTTTGGTGCGATGGAAATGAACCTTACGAAATTCTCACCAGTTCTCGTCTAATGACCTGACCAATTCTTAATTAGCATGACTTTGTTTAAACTTCTCAGTGCGTTAAATTCTGGCTTTCCTTATTATGTCCATAGTTTAAAAAGGAAGTTAATTGTATCAAAGAAATTAATTGCCCGGCAAAATTGCAGACACTTCCATCACCATAACCAACTGATAAAATCACACTCTAAATAAGTGTGAATGTGAAAATTAAGGACACAATCATGAACGGGTTTCCAAAAAAAGAAAAATTAAAAAAGTAACAGCTCTGCACTCTGAAACATCATGCGGCAATCTCACCAAGACCATGTCATGCTAAGTGCATGTCCGGGATTGATAGCACCATCAGCACAGCTCAGCTAATCCAAATCTCCTCGTATCACAATCGCTGTGAGAATAATTCCTTCTTCATATAAAATTCTCGGATAAATTTCGAGCTCATCCGATGTGGTCGGGTTTTTGTTGTTTATGTGCAACCAAAGACCGCTCTAGTAAAACAACTTTATATGTTTTATCCGCTGCGGCGCGGTGGCCGGCGCGGCGCGGCGGCGTTGAAGATACCTATAACTTCTTCTTCTGGAGTTGGTTTAATCCGTCGCTTTGCACTGGCCAGCCAATGCGATGCAAGACAACACCCCTGCCCCCCACCCAAACAAAGAGAGCACTTCGTCATCCAGGCTTCACCCGCACTAGCTATGCTAAAGCTCAAGCTTGAATTCTCCTTGCACATATGCGGGCGCGAGTATAAAAGACTAATGCGAGGATTTAATTAAAATATGCAAATCGTAGCTATGGCATTGATCAAGTGCAGATTTGTTGTTGCTTTTTTTCTCATATTAACAACGCGCGCCCTTCAATGTTTTGGATGCGAATTTTACCCAGACAATCTACACTCAGAAAAAGTAATCATGACCCGAACAAAAGAAAGAAATTAATAATCTTAACTGTCAAATGTAACTTGGTCTAGGTTAAAAATAAATAAATTGGTCCGTCTAAGAACTAGGGCCTAGAGACTGACAACACTCAACCATTCCGGTGTGCGAGTACTGTTGTCAGGGATGGAAGGGACCTACAGTTTTAAGCCGAATCCGAACGGCTAATTTGAGAAAACACTTTCCATGACAAGAATTACTCTTGGAGGATTTGTAAATTTCGGCAGTACCAGTGAAAAAAAAAAAAACTTAAAATGACCTAAGGCCTCTGGCATGACAGTCCAACGTACTAAACATCATGCCACGGGTACTTCACAATTGTCCTCCGTACTTCATAGTACTTCCAAAGTTGGGCTCAAGGCTAAACTGATGGGTATTTCTAGAAGCGCGGGTATCACGGTTAAATTGTTTAAGGAGAGGGATGCAACTGGCTATTTCACTAGAGCATAGTCCATTAAAATAACCGTAAAAAAGGGTGAGGCAAGAAACCTTGCGTCGATGTTCGAGTGATTTAAACAAGTTGATGATGTTAATGTCACCAATCATTTTAAAAGCTCTTTTTTGAATACTGTCCAAGAGGCTTTAATAAGTTACTGGAGCACCAGCCCAGAGATGAGAGTTGTATTCAAGTTTTGGACGTATAAAGGTTTTGTAGATTGTACCCAGATCAGACGGAGAGACAAATATCTTGCAACGTCTCAAAAAAACTAGACATCTTACGGCGTTTTTGGCAACATCGATTATGTGATCGCTCCACAAAAAGTGGTTTCTGATGCACATTCCGAAGATTTCAAGATTTTCCGTTTCGTTGATGCAAGTGCCACTTAAAGATAGTGGCAAAGAAGGTTTATCTCGCTTTAGCGATGCAAAGCAGCATTGAGTATTCGAAGCATTAAATTCCACACGATTTTTTATTCCCCATTGTACAATGCTGTGTAGGTAGGATTTTTATGAGCTAATTATATTTTACCGTTGCAGTTCCATATCCGATGGAGGAGGGTTGTGAGACTGGAAACGAATATGAAAACCTAACAATGCTATCGTCAGCGAAACAATGTATTGGAAAAGATGTTGCAGACTGGAGACCATTAATAAAAATGAGAAAGAGTGTTGGAGATAGAACAGAGCCTGGGGCACGCCAGCATTTATTTTATGGTTTTCAGACTTGAATCCATCTTATACTACTGGTATTAAATAACCCAAAAGGTAATTACTAATCCAATGAAGCAGGGTTTCATGAAAACCGAAAGCTAGCATTTTCGATAAGAGAGCCATATGACAAACCCTATCAAATGCTTTTGAATTATCAAGTGCAATAATCTAACATTCTCAAAAACGATGTAAAGATTTGCTTCACTGTTCGGTGATATGAACCATGATATTACCAGTTAACCTTTTGCTACGAAAGCCGTATTGCCCGTCATTAAGAAGCTTTCGTTCCTCAAGTTATTTTTAAGCTGATAGTTAATCAGCGTTTCCATGACCTTAGAAAGAAAGGACGTTAATGCTATCGGTCAGTAATTTGTGGGAGAAGAAGATTCGCCTTTTTTTAGATTGGCTGAACAAATGCAGTTTTTCAACTACTCGGAACAAACCCAGAAGAATAGGATAGATGGAAAAGCTTACGCAGTGGTTTTGCTAGCGTGGAAGAACACCTCTTCAGAATAATAGCGGGGATTCCATATGGGCCAGTGGATTTATGAATGTTGAGATCTTTAAGAACTCTCAGCACAGTTTGAGTACGAAAAATGATTGGTGCCATAGAATTACTTACGCGTTCAAGAACTGGGGGAGTCATGACACTACCTGGTAAGGTGGAATTTTCGGCAAATTGGCTTGTAAATAATTTGGCTTTATCTTAGAACTAACTAAAGGAGTGTCATTGACCACAAGCGTAGGAACCCAAGAACTGTTTCCTCATCTTCCATCATGTAGGTCAGATTTTACTCAACATGGTGTTTGCCTTCTTCATAGCGTCTTGCTTTAGCAATAGTTTACATGCAGTGATTGGTATGCCAGCATTTGCCAAACGTGGTAAAATGGGTTGTAATGTGCCATTATCTGCCTCACAATTTCTTGGAATGTTTCTACAGCCAGCACCCAGCAAAATTAAATACTTAAAAGTTGTGCCATTTCCATTAAAGATGATCAACAGTTGTTGACTGTTAAAGAGTTTGTAGAGACAGATTCCAGAGATTTGATAGCCACCCGAATATCTAAGAAAATACGGATATCGGATTTTTATATCAAGTTTTCTTTAAGCCGGGACACGACTTCTTCTATCGCAAAAAATTCCACCCTGAACACGATACAATGATTGGCAAGGCGAAATGAGAGACGTCGTTCAGAGTATACACCACTTCCAACCTCTTCTTTTGTTTTTGATCCACATAGGAAAAAGTGGATTGTCACGTCTTCCGGGAATGACCTACCTTCCCAGAAAGATCTGGAAGGTATAGAAATCTGAGAGTGTCTATCGAATTGCATTTGGGGGATGGTGTAATATGTGGGTTTGGAATTAATTCTGAATACTTAAGAATAACGGAGTGGCCAATTTTGTTGTTTACCCACTACGATGAAGCTTTAACAAACTGCGATGAAGCTTTAACAAACTGTGACGAAGTTTTAACAACTGGAGTTCTTTCTTTGCTAAGTTTATCAAGAGATGTTAAGTAGAATAGAATATCAAGTGCCGTAGATGGGATTGTGCCAAGCGATCCGTTTAAACATTGGCAAGCTGAAGGTTGGACTTTATTTAGTTTGTTGCGACTTATAGCCATTCCTAAAGGAATCCACCATACTTCCTGACCCTACATTAAAATCGGTCTGATTGCCGATGTTTATAACCGCAATGCGTAGTGCTAGGTTGTAAGCCCTATTTGTTACCAATAGCTTTTTTGCAAGAAAGGAGAGCTATAGTTATTTTATTTGATTCAGACCACATCAGCTCAAAGTATTAGTTTGTCTAAGGCATTTTGTAAGAGTTCTTTTAAGGTGTAAGATGTTTTCTTGAAACCCCTATAGGAACGCATAGACAATCACTCTGAAACCCTATACATCCAGAGCAGTCAGGATTTCTATTTACCACCTTGCGGTGTTGATACTAACGAATCTTCTAGCAAAAGAGTTGCCAAGTTTTGAGTTAATTGAACCCCTAGTCAGCAATTCATGTATTGACTTGCCAATCGAACTTTCTAACTTCTGAAATGTTAGTGTTAGTTAAAAGCGCCTTCGATGTCAAGGAAAACAACTAAAGTGCGTACTAAGGAGTGTAACGCCGCCGTTTCCACCGATTTTCTTTTACAGTTGTCATTTTGAGACAAAGACAGATGTCTTGTATCAATATTTGCCCTTAAATGAATATCAATATAAATATTTCTAAGGTCTCAAGAAGGAATGATGATAGTCTTATAGGGGGTTGATCTTTAAGGTTGACTTGGTCTCAATTTTTCAAACATTAGGAGGTAATTATTCTTTTAAGGTCTAAAAACCTTTACAAAAAAATGCGACTTTTATCGAGTCGAAAGTTTGCATTCAAAAAAGTTAAAAAAATAATTACATATTTAAAAATGTTGATGATGATTTTTCCAAATGTTATCCGAATTTTTTCAACATTTCTGCTGAAATTTGTCTAGATTTCTTTCTGTTTCCATCAGTTGTTGACCAATACTTAAATCTTGATAAAACTGTTTTCTCGAAACCCAATTTATTATCTCACCATAAATACTCCTTTAATTTTCTCTGAGTGCATTAGACACGTTTTTACTGCGGAACTTGAAGAATAAAGGCTCAAAATTTATTGCAAATTTAATTTTCTTTCTGTTTGCGACCTTTTTACTGAGTTTAAACGTAAAACGTTCGTTTTTGTTCGTTCGTCGCTTGAGCGAGGATAGAGGATTATTTTTGAAGTGGTGTGCGGTCTGCTCTCAGAGTTCAGGCAGCAGGTAGGGTATCCTGCCTTGAACTAAGTTTGTAATTTTTTAGATTTTTGTTTTAAAGCGGAAAAAAATGTGTGCCTGCGTTTTCGAGTTATAAACATAAAAAAAATTCCTGAACCCTTATCAAGGTAGCCGACTGAAAGACACCATCAGAATTCAAGAGCTTAGTTCTGGTCCTATGACCCGGAGTATAGTCTCTCCTCTCGACGACGACGCGACGATGCAAGCCCAAGCATCAAAACAATAAACGATGAACAACAACTAAAACCAAAGCCTTCAGAGTACAATGTTGCTCGCTGCTCTTAATTTATCGCTAATTGTTACGTCAGTCTGGATTTTATTTCGATGTTTTTCGTTCTGTTGTTTTTTGGTTTTGTGTTTTGATAGTGTCTCAGGGAGGACGGAAAAGATTTATCATTTTGAGTCAGCCCGGCCTGGCCTGGCCACAGTCTCGGCATTAAGAGTATTCACGGTGCAGATACTGGATACAAACAACCCAAAACGAAAGGTAGGTTTCCGTCCATATACTCATGTTACTTTATATAAAGGAACCCTGAGAATAAAATAAGGTGCGCTTTTGAAAAGACTATACGGTGGAACTTATTGGTGATTCATGGTGATATGGGGGTAATAGATAGTTTGTGTGCGAGAGTTAATAAATCAAATTTGGTGATAATTTGTCGGGAGCAGACTTCTAATTTGAAAGATTTTTTTTGTTTTTTGTTACTTTTTGTTTTTCTTAAATTGTTAGGGGATTTTTGACAGCTTAAGACAAATTATTTAATAGGTCTTGGAATTGTTGAAATTTGGGTTATAATTTTGAAAGGTTTAGTATTTCTGAGGAAATCCAAAATCAAGAAGCATCTCAAAGCGTTAGCATCTTAATTGCTTACCAGCGGATTAAAGCTCGGCGGTCAAAAGATGATTTCTGTTTTTGTGTTTTTGATGATTGAAAAAACAAAAGGCAAAAATGCATTGACAATAAATATTTATCAGAGAGGAGAACGTGGTATAAGTCTGATTAATGTTTGCTTCTTTTGCTTTGGATGAATTAAATATGATTAATAAAAAAAACAATGGAAAGATTTTTCAAAAAATTGACCTTTTACTTTTTGTTCCATAGTTTATAAGTAGTCGATTAAGTGTTTAACATGAAATTAAGAAGTTTTTAGAATTGTAAAAGTCATCGAAGAAGTGCCTGAGAACTTGGCAACAAAGTTTTGCAGAAATTCCAAGTATTCAAACAGGCCAGTTGTTTTGGCACTAAGTGAAACCTAGGTTGTTGAAAATACAGATTTTGCCACATTTTGATTATATGTTTTTCAAATTAACGTTCCAAAGGCGCATCATTCACACTTGTTTCATTTATCTTAGCCCAAATCTGGATAGCAATTCGACTTCTAACGAATTCGATGTGCTGTTGACTCTATCCAGAGATTTTTATCCCACACACTGACATCGGTGTCACGGGCGATTTCAGTGTTCACCATTCTTCGTGGCTGCGCTATTTGGTTTAGACAACATCTGAAGGAAGGTATGTCGAGATTTTTGTTGAGGTAAACCAACTGACTCCGTTAGTTGACGAGCCAACTCAGATTCCTGACATTGCAGGTCAATCCGCCAACACTCTTGACATGTTTCTTACCTCTGATCCTAATAAATATACGGTCAAAGTATTGTTTTCTTGTGTCATATCTGCAAATATATATCCCCGCTATATTGTTCTGAAGAAGTGTTCTTCAACGCTGTCAAAACCACTGCGTGAGATTTTTCATCTGTGCTATTCTGCTAGCCTCGTTTCGAGTGTGATTAATATCCAGCTTAAGAAATATCTTGAAGAACGAAAACTTTTCAATGACTGGCAGTATGGCTTTCGTTGCAAAAGATTCACTTGTGAACAGTTAAACAATTCTTAACATCGTTTTGGGGAAAGAAAATTATTGCACTGGATATTTCAAGGCATTTGATAGAGTTTGGCATCAAAGCCCTCTTATTGAAAATGCGTCATTTTGGTATTGATGAATCTCTTCTTTGTTGGGTTAGAAAATAACTTAAGGACCATTCAATTCAAATAGTATTGGACGGGTTCAAATCTGATATTCACAAAATAAACGCTAGTGTGCCCGAGGGCTCTGTTTTGACTCCGACTTTCTCCCTTATTTTTATAAATGATCTTTTGTCTGAAACTTCCTACCTACTAAATTGTTTCGCTGATGACAGTACCCTCAGCTTTTCATATTCGTTTTTAGATTCTCATCCTTATTCTTCGGATGTGGACTACCAACGCCAGCTCATTAAATTCTGATCTTGACAGCATAATCCAACGGGGAATCAAAAACCGTGTAGAATTTAATACTTCGAAAACTAAATGCTGCCTACTGTCGCAAAAGTGTAATCATCTTCCAATGCCATTGTGCATGAGTGGTACTTGCACCGAGGAGACTAAAGACTAGGATGGTTCATTACAAACCACTTGTTGTGGAGTGATCACATAAAGGGTGATTTTTTAAAAGCTATAAGAAAGTACACATGCAATTCAGTAAAATGCAAAATGGTTCATATAATTTAAAGTTTCACTATTATTTCATGCAAATGTTGACCTTGAAAGCGCCTCAAATGGTCCGTTCACTTAGCTCAATTTTAGCATACTCTTTCTAACATTTCGGCCGGTATCTCACAAATAAATAGTTTAATGTTGTCTTCCAAAGCGTCTTATCTGCATACACATAAGCTTTACCATAGAACCATACAAAATAGTGTAGAGGCATTAAATCGCACGATCTAGGCGGCCAATTGTCCGGTCCCGAACGTGAAATAAAATTTTCACCGAACACGCCTCTTAATAAGTCCATTTTTTGCACGTGCTGTATGGCATGTGGCACCGTCTTGTTGAAACCACATGTCATGCAAATAAAGCTTTTAAATTTTGAACAAAAAAAGTTGGATATCATCTCACGGTAGCGCTTGCCATTCACAGTTACGTTACAATTCGCATTATCTTTGAAGAAGTACGGTCCAATGATGCCACCATTCCATAAACTGCACCAAAGTGTGACTTTTTCTAGATGCATTAGTAGCTCTTGCAATGCTTTCGGGTGATATTCGCTCCAAAATCGAAACTTCTGTTTATTTACGAACCCATTGAGCCAAAATTGAGCTTTTCGCTCGCTGCAAGAAGCGTGCGATGAACTTTCTTAACAGAGGACGCATTTTGATTTTGATAAAATTCAATAATTTGCAAGCGTTAATCGTTTGTAAGACGATTTATGGTTAAATTATAGACCAAACTGAAGATTGTTGACAATGAAACGTGCGTCAGCTGTTTAAACCAGTGTTGCCAAAAAGATTATATCTAAAAAATCACACTTTATTTGACATTGGCAATGCTGCCAAGTGTTTAGGTTTTTTTTCGACGATGCAAGACTTTTACCCCTTCTGATCTGGCTATAATTTATAAAGCCTATATTTCTCCGAAACTTGAGTTTCCATGTTTGGCAGATTGTACAGAATTCAAAAGCGAGCTTTTAAAATGATAGGTGAACGTTGTGTAGATGAAACTTTTGCATCTCTCGAACACTGTCGAAAAGTTTAAAGTCTCGCATTTTTTATCGCTCATAAAATATCAAAATCAAAAATAATGATCTAATGAAATAGCCAGTTGCATTCCTCGCCTCAACTGTAATACCCGTACTTCTAGAAATGCTCACGAGTTTACCCTTAAGCCCAATTTCGGATGTACTGTAAATACAGATATTTCTTCTTTAGTTGCACTACACGAATGTACCAGATTCATCATTCCACACTCATTATAATGTGCTGCAGACATTCCAAACCAATGTGCATCGGTATCTACTTTCTAATCCTTTCGTCCCTTCCTAAATCCTCGAACTGTGTTTAGTCATTATAAGGGTATTCATATCCACTTGAGTGTGCGTAAAATATACCAAAAAAAGCGTGGCTAGCAAAAACAACCCAGCCTCCTTACACTGATAATTCTATAATCAGCATGGTCTAGGTCTCGGGTTTCTCAAGTCTTTTTCTATATGACCAGACCACCAGTTTGTAATTATTTTAAATTTAAGAAACTAGGAGTGTCTTAGATAAAAAATAAATGTTTTTCTGGTACATGTTTTAACACCATGACTCCAACTTTCTTGCACCTTTTACCTTTTTTTCCAATTAATCAGTTAATTGAAATTTCATTGCATCTTAATAATTTCTTTAAAAATGTTCGTTGTTGAAAATCTTCTATAACAATAACGATAGTATATTTATACATTCACTTCCGATTAATAAAGTATCCACACGACACGACGACGGACGTTTGTAGGACGGTATGTGTTGCATTTGATTTTATCAAAGCGATTTCTAGGTTTTATGATGTTGGGCATTGAGTTTATGGGTGTGTTTCTGTTGTATGTAGGTATATTCTTGGTCAATGTAAGAAATTCTCTGCAAGTTACCAACGGATATCGATTTTCAATTAATGATCTTACCAACATTTGATATAGTCAGAGAAGTAGTGTGGAGTTTAAACTTATTTGAATCTTTGTTTTCCTGCACTTTAGGTCAGGCTATGAATATAAAAAGATCAAGGAAATAGTGTTATTTAAGGTCTTTTGGCGTGGCATTTTCCACTGAATAAATTTAACTGAGCCTGCGTAAAAACAAAAGACCTGAGGTCCGAACTTGTATTTTTTGCATTGCAGACGTTGCGTTTCTTGATGCGCTAATCGTTAAAGTATTTCTCTCAAATTAACTTTTAAAGACGGTTAAGGTTGTAAACAACTTCACAATAGTATTATTTTGAAAAACATCTCTCAAAGTTAAGGATTTTCAAAATAAACAATATTTAAGTATTGAAAGTATAATTTAAACTTTAAAACGCTATTTTTCGAACTATAAATTGTTCACACATTAAACGCTATATCGATTTATGAGTTCAATAGTCATCTTTAATTCGTCGGTCGATGGTTCCAAGTCCAAGCATCACTGGGGGACCATTTTTTTCTGTTAGAAGAAAACAAAAACTGTATAAAAAATCTCTTGCGTTGGTGGTGTAGATTATTGCAACTTAATTAGAGAGTTTGTTTAGTGCCTTGTAATAGCGCCGTTCGAATGCACATCCGTAACCACACCAGTCCATATACCATTCCATCGATTGCAGCTATAGACTTATAGGTATGAATGCCTTAGCCGAGCCTTTAAAGACAAAACGACCGTCAATGGGATAGCGATGACGATGACGGTCAGGGTTGAGCGAGGCCACCTCAAAAGTAGAAGACACAAGCGCCCACGCTTAACCGCGAAATCCAAAGCTATTAGGAAAATACATCAGATACCTGGAGCCACAGTCAGCTAGCCAGCCATCCAACCAGCATCAGGATGGGTTATATCCGCTGAGAGAGTGCGCCATCATCGCCATAGTCGTACGTAGTCTTCATGTCGATTCATTTTGTGCGTTGTTATGGGGTTTAGTCCGAATTGAAAGTTTTCTTTTTTGTTGTTTCTGTCCGTTTTGTTTACGAACCGCTCACCTGCGACGTGTGTCCCAGATCCCAGTTCAGCATCAAGCAGCGCGTTTAACATCAAATGGACAAGGCACGACTATACGCGGACGTTTGGCTGATGAGGACTCTGTGCGGCTACAACTTCGACAGCGAAAACGACGACGACGAACGTCGACGACAACGATGACAACAGCGACGACACTACTATGACAACAACTCCAACGATGATGGTGATGATGGTGAAATCTGAAATCCGCCCTGGGAAATATAGCCTTTCCTGATGGTGGTGGGTCTTTGGGGTTTCGCGTGGAACGACATGTGTAGTTGGACATGTTTAACACCGCTTTACTGCGACAATCGACGAACGACTACGACGACGACAATGTGATTCTAAATAAAAACGTTCTTGGACTTGGATGCGGTGGAAATTATGCAGGAATTCATTTGGACTATGTTCCATCATTTGGACCAGGAGTATACAACATTTTATATCCAGGTGGTGGTGGTTAGTTTGGTGTTGGACAATCTCTCTTCACTTTAGACCGTGATTTAGCGGAACTAGATGAAGATGTAGGGATATACTCACGGTCGCCTCTATCTGCTCTATGCAAGTGACGCCCACTTGTGGTTTGGAATTGAAATTAATTATTTTCCTATTGCGAATGAATTTGCCATTGGAGCACGGGGTTGGCATGGGTCATAAGTTATAGGCCGATTGTGGTTTAAGGTATAAGGTATCTCTACCTATTTTTATAAAAAAGGAGGACGATGGTAAAGTATTAAAAACGTGGGCGCTGATGTGATGCCATGCGGATAGCTATGCTCCTTTCAGTCCAATGGCGGTTTTCCATTGTGACCATCTGAGAAAAGTTAGCCCTTTTGTAATGGTTGCAGTTTATTTAGAACATTTAGTATTCTTTTTCCCAGTTGGAAAGAAAATAATAAATTAATGTTTTGTTTCTTGTGACTGTGAACGTTTTATTGAATCAATTAAGATTTAATATCGCAAAAAATAGTATCAATTGTTTTTATAATTACAAATAGAAAATTTATCTGGGACAGAAACGAAATTGGAAACTGCTAATTTTTTAAAACCTGAATTTATGACTGGCAAAAAAAGGGCATGGAATGTTATAATTGCATTTGAAGTTCAGTTTGTTTTGTATTGATTTTTGAAAACAATTTTTGTTACGAATTTTATTAATTTTAGTTTAAATTATTGAGATATTCGAGACAAGAAATCATTTTTTAAGTCCATATGTTTAATCGAAAATTTATTGTAATTTAAATGTTTACTTTTCTTAAATGTAGAGCTTTTTTCTAAAAGAATGTGATCCAACTATCCTATGAAAATAGTACTCGCACAGAGGAATAGTTGAGAGTAGTAAGACACTAAGCCCTAGCTCTCCACGGACTGTTGCGCCACTTAACTTCATTTATTTTATGTTATACAAAACTATGTAGTGAATTGTAAAATTTATTTTTAATTCATTGAACTTGTATATCACTGTTCATGAAGAAGCATCTTTCAACCTTCAAATATCTGCATGACTTCTTGTTGCTTATTGTTATTCATTTTTCTAAAGGGTTTCAGATAGAAGTTCAAAAACGGAGCCCTTTAATACCCGCCAGACGCTGCAGTAAACTTGATTTAATTGCATGGATTTCTCGAAGAATGTTTCCTTCTAGGTACACTAGAGTTCGGGGATTAATGCTTTTAACTATTTTTGAGGTAGCCCCTTAAAAAAATAAATGTGGTCATGGGATCTCCCTAAAGCGACTGATTAGTTTTTCAACAAGCAAATTCATCGAATCTCCAGCCGTGTTTGCGGTCGCATAATCCTGTTGGAACCATGCGATAAAAACGATGGATGATCTTCCAGGCTTTGCAAAAAGAAAGCCGTTATCATATACGCCGGTTATCGTTCCTATTGATATTTGTCGTCCCGAGGATTCTCGAAAATAAAATTTTCGAACTATCCTATGCATGGATAAGGTGCACCAAACAAAGCTGTTTCTGTAATTCAATGGCTTTTGGTAATTTAGTCAAGAGTTATGTGTTCTTGGAGAACAGTAACTGCATGAAAATGCACTCCATCGCTTAAAAAATGGGTTTAAAGGTACGAAAACGCTCCAACATCATCTTACAAAAATTTGTGCATGAAACAAACCACTTTCTTTGAGTTCTTGAACCATTTGAATTTTGAATGAATGGAACTTTAAATCCTTTTTTAAAATTTCATGAACAATCGCTCTTGAAATTCCCAGTGAGGCAGCTCTTTTCCGTTTCGAAGGTAGTCTATTTTCACGTCAACCTTTTTAATTGTTTTTGGGAGTCCTTGAAAATCGACTAAGCCCTGGGAGTGAAGTGTTCATAGCCGAAGCAGTTGCGCGGAACTCCTACAACGCCAAACAAATTAAAATCACACTCGGTGATCAAAATTGTGAAAGCGCGGTAATTCTTGAAAAATGCCTTGATGGCGAACGCACGTTGCTTCCTTGACCAGTGCGACCTCGCGTCTGATTAATCCGCAAGATAACTGATTCCACTGAGGCTAAGATGCGACTCACACTGATAACTTCCCATCCCGCTGTCGATTTGTATTTCTTAAAAGTTTGTAGGTTTAGTGTTGGGTTAAAAAAGTTGTGAATTGAATTGTTCTTAAAAATTTTTAAATTGCCAACAACATTTTTCATATAAGGAAATATGATGGTTTGAAAATCAAGCCTTTTGTTACATAGATGTCGAAAATAATTTTTTTGCCAATTTAAGTAGCATTTTTAATTCGATTTTTCTCAACCAACATGAGTCTCCAGCCAGCTTGGTCCCTAGCTCTAGCTGTCTCCAGTTTCACATGGCAAGTTGGTTGAGGTCTTCACCCACTTGAGTGCGCCACCTGAGTCGCGGTCTTCCTTTACTGCGCCGCCGACCCACGGGATTAGATTCGAAGAAATTCCGGGCTGGAGCATTGATGTCCATTCGCTCTACATGACTCAGCCATCTAAGCCGTTGTACTTTAATTCTGCTAACTAGGCCAGTGTCGCTTTACAGACCTTACAGTTCATCGTTATATCTTCTCCTCCATTCTCCATCTATGCGCACGGGAGCAAAAATTGCCCAAATAATTTTCTTTCGAAGCATCCTAAGACGCTCCCATCATTCAAGGTCCAGGCCTCGTCGTCATAAATGAGAACCGGGATGATGAGTGTCTTATATTTAGATTGTGATTTTAGATGCTCAAGAGACGCTTCAGCTTGGGCTTCGTCTGCGTTATGGTGGGCCTGCCTCGAGGTTGCTTTGAATACATTTCTATTATTTTATTCCACCGAAGAGCAAATATTTTATTTGTTGACATTATTTTACAGCTGTTGAGCTGTCAGACAAAGCAAACGTTCAGAAAATTGAAGTAAAGCTTCCGTTTGAAGTCACATTACGTCAGATTACGTTATTTTCTTCACGATTGTCAAACGAAACGTGAGGTCGAAGCTCCATTGTGATTGCATGTATTGAATTCCTATGGCTCAACTAGTAAACGTCAGGCGAAGTCGAGGGTGAAGAGTGTTTGTGATTCAGCCATTAACTTCTCAATTGCCTTCTATGTCCAAGAAAGCAGCGTTTGTAAGAGTTTTTCTTCGTTTGATTTCAGCGCTGGTGTCGTTGTCTGTGTTAATAGCGGTGCCTAGGTAGACAAAGTCGTTAACTACCTCAAAGTAATAGCTGTCCATGGTAACATTTTGTCCAAGACGTCGTTGTTCAGTGTCCTTTTTTGATGACAGCATATACTTGGTCTTGCCCTCATTGAATACTAATTACATCTTCCTCACTTCCGCCGCAATGCTCAGAAACGCTCCACTGACATCACGCTTTGATCTTCCAATTATGTCAATATCATCTGCGTATCCGAGTAGTTGGATGGACGTTTGGAAGATTGTGCCTCTAGTGTTGACGGTTGAGTTTTGCACAATTCTTTCCACAACGATGTTGAAGAAGTCGCATGACAGTGCATCGCCTTGTCTAAAACCTTTTTTGACATCAAATGCATCGGTGAGATCTTTTACGACCTTGATAGAACAGCGTGCATTCTCCATCGTCATTCAAAACTAATGGATAAGCTTAGCAGGGATGCCAAAACTAGACAGACCTCTTCTCTATAGATGCTGTCATACGCGGCTTTAAAATCGATAAAGAAATGGGGGTATCGATTTGAAGCTCCTGGGTTTTTTCCAAGATCTGCCGTAGTGTGAATATTTGGTCGATAGTGGATTTTCCTGTTCTAAAGCCACACTGATAAGGACTTATCAGGTTGTTGACGAATGGCTTCAGACGTTCACATAATATGGCAGAGAGGATCTTATATTGTAATGTTAAGGAGACTGATGCCTCTGTAGTTGGCGCAGTTTAGAGGGTCTCCTTTCTTATGTATCGGGCACACTATGCTGAGATTCCACTCATCGGAAATGCTTTCTTCCGAACATATTTTGCAGATGAGTTAGTGCATGCTCCGTACCAAGTCATCGCCTGCTGCTTTGAATAGTTCGGCAGCGATGCCGTCAGCTCCAGCAGCTTTGTTGACTTAAGTTTAGATATAGCTATCTTCACTTCGTCAAGGTCGGGTAGGCGGAATTGTTGATCTGCGTCGCCGAGGTTGAGTGGTTCTATCTCCCCTACAGCGGAGTTCGGTTCGTCATCGCCGTTATATAATTTGGAGAAGTGATCTTTTCATATTCTCAACATCGACTGCGGTTCTACTACGATGTTCCTTACAGGCTTCGGTTCGTGGCTGGTACCCTTGGGAGGTTTTTTTACCTTTTGGTAAAATTTACGAACCTCATTTCACTATTTCTTACAAGTGAAAATTAGTTGGAAGCAATAATCTCAAATTTTTGAAAAGATATTTGAGACTAAATTTAATTTTTACGAACTTTTGTTAAATTTGTTTAGGTTTTTAGTTTTTTGTAAATGAAAATATCAATTCAAAATTTTTCCGAAGGTTGACAACAACATTTTTTCAAAGAGCATAGTAGTTTAAAGCCAATATCTTAAAGTTTTGAAGAGATATTTGAGTCGGAAAATTAATTGTAACCAACTTTTATTAATTTTTTTGTTTAAGTTTTTATTTTTTGTAAGAAAACTGTCAAGTCGATTTTTCTTAAAATTTGTCAGAATTTTTAAAACAATATTTTTTATAATTTCAAATTAGTTGGAAACTATTATCTCAAAGTTTTGAAAAGAGATTTGTCTCGAAAATCAATTTTTAACAAATTTTATAAAATTTTCTTTTAAGTTTTTTTTTTGTTTAACAACTGTCAGTTCGATTTTTCTCAAAATTTTACCAGATATTACAAACGTTGTTTTTCGTTATAAAAACAACGTTAATTGGATTTTTTTGTCCAAAATTATTCTGGTTTGGTATCACGTTTCAATATATACTATACAATTTAATTCAAGTCTCTTGGATCGTGAGATATTTAGGGCTAACCAACATTTTTACCTTTTTTTAAACTGGTAAAAACACCACCCATCCAATTTCCTTGAGAGTCCTTTCTGTATCGTATAAAAGAATGTATTTAAAGTCGATATCTCTACTCGTTCTTGAGCTATGGACAACGAAAAAAACTTCCCGAACGTACAGACGTACAGTCGTATGAACGTACATATGTTCACACGCACGCACCAAATATCTCTCTAAAAATCATTTATTTAGACTCTAGGGACCTTGAAACGCCGAGATATTTCAAAATTTTCAATGTTTTAAAGAACTGTGAACAATTCAGAAATAACTAATAAACAAAATCGTTGTTACGAAATTCGTATCCTGTAGATACTTTGTTCATTCAAAACGTAAGACGCAGATAATAAGAGATTTAATAAGGCTCTTTACACTATGTTTAGAACTTCGAAGGAAACGAAACATATAACCAAAGTTTACAGTTTACTATCTCTTAATTCTAGGAGTTTCATAAAGTGTATTACTATCGACTTATTATAGCGTAGATCCTGTTTTTCCAGTCCAGCAAACCTCGATTGAGAAAAAATGCAATCATTATGTTTTCCATACCACAATAGTTCTTCCTTTACATGATATTATATCCCTCATTAATTTATGTGATCCTATTTTTTTTCAAATTTCAAGAACAATCGGAATTTAAGCCAATTTGACAAAGGTCTTTATGGTGAATACAGCACAGAGGTGTAGGTAGGGTTTCTTTTGAAAGACACCCTTATTATAAACTTTCTAATTTTATTGCATTCCAAATGCCATCGCATGGTTCTATTCAGAAATAACATACCTATCTATAGCCCATAGTTGTTTCCTTGGAACAATAGAAAATAATAATAAATTCTGCGGCTAAGCCCATCGCCAGCAATAAATCACTGCGCCCTCTTCGCGGGCTCCGAACAAAAAAAATCACTGATCTAACCATCTTCAAGGTGAAAGGTGCGACACTGTTGTTCCACCATCACAACGTTTAACCGTATCGCTATTCCAAGAATTGTCTCACAATAGGGCACAGTCAAAGCCAAAAGACTCTCTCACTGAAGAGTTTTGTCCCTATATACCTCAACAACGAGTACCGATACCGACTTGGAGCCCATTAGCGGGTAAACAAAAGCACAGCGTCGTCCAACACCTTTTTTGTTGTTGTTGTATATAGTTAAACGAATTTGAATTGAATTCGATTTTTTGCGCGCCTGCCATTTGGCACTTTTGGTTTCTCTATACTACCGCTGCAGCCGTCGTCGTCCGACCGCACGCCACCGCCACTGTTGGAACATGCACGGCACGAGGGAACTCAGATTTATCCGCACTCGATGGGGGGGTATAACTATACACTCCATAGCTCCGGAACGGGCATCCTCTTGGGTCTTTGGCAACAGGTATATGCATCCCTACCTAATTCAAGACAAACGCGAACTAGAATCACAGCCACAACCAGTGCCAATGCCAAAGCCAAAGCCAAAGCAGCATCTCGCTCGATTATAATCACACGGGGATTGTAAATCAAATCGAATTGAACTGACTCTAAAGAGGATCATTATCGCATATGGATTCGTTGCCATTCATTCCGGATGATCGGAAATAGTGTACCAAGATGGAGATGGAGTTGAAGCTTGAGCTGCAGTTGGAGCTGGAGCTATAGAGACGGAGACGAGTGTTTCTGCAACACTCGCTGCAAAGTCCATAGAGCCTGATGGTGATGGTGTTGTGATCTTCACTCGTTCAGTTGGTGCGCAATCAAAGTTTCCAGATCGAACTCATAAATAATCTGTCGCGACACACATACGCCATCGCCATCGCCATGCATCGCTTTGGCCAGGGCTATGAATAGTAAACCCCATTTCGATCCCAAATGGGTTCACATCTTTTATAAACTTTTCAAACTTAGTCGTATAATGCTTCAACTTGGAATACATATTTTTTTTGTCTGTTTTATCGATAAAAGGGACGCAGTTGAATTATGGACCGGGACAGAATTTCTGTAGCAACCAGTGAATCCTAAAATTGCCCCAGGCCACCGCTGCCGTGTCGTCGTCGAACCGCCCGCCACCACCATCGCCGCGACGGTCTGACTTTCTGCCTCTGACTGTGTGATAAATCAAATTGTCACTTTTGGAATATGTGTGCAAACTTGAGGATTGTGTGATGCTAAACGTATTATAGGCACTAGTTCCTCCAGATTCAAGAATCCTGATGGCTACAGCTGCTCGCAGACATGCGGGACAACAATAATAATAATTATTAGTCTCCGGCCCTACACCAGAGCGGCCGCGCCGCAGATGACATTATTATGTGACTTGAGGTGGGTTTCAGCGGATGCAAATATGTCTATGCCTATAAAACAACCCATCATGTGAAGAACTTAGCCATTCAGTGGATGGTTGGCGGTGGTGGCGGCTTCAGCGATTTGTGATGGTGTTTTGGGACCTCCATGATGATGACGCTTTACCTAAATGGCATTCAATCATGTCAAATGGGCGCAGTTATGACGCAAAGTGACACATTAATTAGAGATTCTGTGATGAATGGACAAAACGCTGATGGTGGTATTCCTCTCATCTTCCAGTAGCTTTTATGTACAGAAAGACGAAACAATGATAATGTGAGTAATATATAGTTTCTGGAAGGGTGTTTGCATGCATTTGGCGGTAGACCTCAATGAACATAGTTAAGTTATAGGTACCTAGGTATGATGCGTTAATCGTAAATAATATCGATTGATAGTTATCCTAAATTATGACTAATAAAATAGGAGATTTTTCATCTTGAAAATCTATTAAAATAAATTTGTGACTTCTTTAACAAAGAAAAGATTTCGTTCAAGAAAATGTCTTGGATCTAAAAATAAATTTAGAATGATTTTATAGGATTTTTGAAGTAAGACCAAATCGTTGTCCAAGACAATTTTTCCCTGTTGCATTCACAATTTGTATGTTACTGAAATAAAATGTATCAAAAATGTATTAATTTGAGTTCTGGCTTTTTTTTTTTTTTTGAGTATAGGCTGAGTTCAAAAATGCAACTAGTTACACAAGTCATGCCGACAAAATTCATGCAATGCATTTATGAACAGAAAAACTACTGCAAGAATTCAGCAGATATATTTGATCGGATATGTCAATACCTTGTTTGGCATGGTTGTAATCAACGATCATTTTCAATTTTTTGGTTTCCTGACCATTTCTATCCCGTTTTCCAGTTGCAACTTCCTCCAATCCATGTTTTGTGCTCAGCATTAGGACATCGCACTTATCCTTCCATTTAGCAACAACAATACCCGAATTTTCAAGCCCTTTTATTTCGTTTCTTCTTAGCTGCAAGAATTCAGCAGATATATTTGATCGGATATGTCAATACCTTTGGCATGATTGTAATCAACGATCATTTTCAATTTTTTGGTTTCCTGACCATTTCTATCCCGTTTTCCAGTTGCAACTTCCTCCAATCCATGTTTTGTGCTCAGCATTAGGACATCGCACTTATCCTTCCATTTAGCAACAACAATACCCGAATTTTCAAGCCCTTTTATTTCGTTTCTTCTTAGCTTGGCATTAGTAACATCTCTAGGATTCCCTTGTCTGTTACTGCGTAGAGTACCGATAATATAAGTCTGACGCCCAAGGAGTTCTTTGGCTAAGGAAACAGATTTGTAGAAATTATCCGTCGCAATCGTTCTACCACTGTCTTGATATTTTTCAGCCAAGTCGAGTTGTTGTTGAGTGTGTACTAGTTTGGGTAGGTTTTCCCCTTTGATTACCTGAGTCGTTTTTTCCTGCATATACCGAACTGGTGTAAGTATACCCGACTGGATCACAAAGTTTATACACTTTTATACCATACTTATCTGATTTGCATGGGTTATATTGCCGGAATTGCAGTCTACCAAGCCAAGGGACCATCGATTTATCAACCGCCAAAACTTCGCTTGGATTTCTGGCGTTCATGAAGTTTTTTTCAAGCAGTTCCAAAAGTACACTTACTTTTCCTAAGCGGTTACCACTTATAGAAGAGTGGTCCGCAAAGTGGATAAACTTCAATATCAATTGGAATCTATTTCGCGAGATCAGTTGGGGCACGTATGAATTCTTGAAGAACCTGTCAGCACTTCATTTTATTTCCTACACGTTGGTGTCTGTCCTTAGCCTTGCGCGCGAAGTACGCATTACAGAACTGCGCCCCAAAAATTGGTTTGCATTAGCATTTGTTTCCGTAACAATAAGTTGATAAACATCTTCCGTAACCATTAGGTGAAAATATCTATAGGCTTTACTGATGCTTGTGGTTGTGGTTGAGTATCAGCATTCGGTTGAAAAGTGAAACTCCTAAGGCTTTCCCCTGTAACTATTTTCCACTCAGTTGGAGGTCCATCAGATACACTTGCCATCACAACATGTTGCGGAAGTTCATTTTCTTCTTCAGAAGACTATTTTAAATTCTCCAGGGAATCAGAATCGCTTCAATTTCACTCTGATGGAATGTATTCATCTGAATCCGAAGCCACAAAATCCATATCATCATTATCGGAATCATCGTTTCGGGTGCGTTTTCCATAGAACATGTTGGGATTATTATTATAAATTATTTTATTTTAATCAATATCTGTGAATTATAAAAAAAAAACTTGTTGACAAGAAGCTTCACAGCGGAAAAATAAACAAGAAAATAACTGTGACCGCCGGCGGGTCACATGGCACCTCATGAATTTCATATTCATCAGGTGTCATGTGACCCGCCGGTAGTCACGCTCATAAAACACTCACAAATTGACAAAGCACAGAACTATTTATAAACACTAAACAAACACTTTTATGCAATAAAACACAATTGGCATCTTTGTGACCAAAAAAATTGTGTATGGTCGCAGCAAATGTATAAAAGGTGTCAGTTGAATTATTTAAAAAAAGTTAAATACCAACAATATCTACATATGATTTCAAAATCTATTTTTGTTAACGATATTTTTATTCGAAAACCAATTTTTTACAATTTTAATAACAGTTGTGTACTTTTTTCTTCGATTTAGAAAGTAAATGTTTACCAAGTTTTAGTAATGATTGCTTAGGTTTTTTTTTTTGTAAAAAAAATTATCAATTCGATTTTTCTCAAAATTTAACAAAATTTTTAAAACAATATATTTTTAAAAGATAAAATTGGTTCAAATTTCAATAATTTGAAAAGACATTTGAGTAGAAAATCAATTTTTACCAACTTTTATTATTTTTTGTTAAAAAAATCTGTCAAAATCGTATCGAATGTTGAAGACAATATTTATTAAAAGATGAAACAAGTTTGAAGCCATAGTCTCAAATTTTAAACTTCAAATAGGAAGTTTTTGTAATGGGTCCGATTTGTCAAATTGAAAATTTTGACATTTCTTGACGTGTTAAAGTCCCTCGAATCAAAATAAATGATTATTGAAAAGATGTCTTTGCGTATGTGTGTACGTATGTTCGTTCGACTTCAAATAAACTTCTCTTTACAGATAATATTAAAGATAAACGCAGAAAGGGCTCTCAAGATAAGTACGTGGGTGGTTTTTTTAGCAGTTTAAAAATAAAGATATAATTTTGGTTAGCCCTTTAAATATCTCATAAACCAAAAATGCTAGAGACTTGAATTAAATTGTATTAATATATTTAAACGTGATACCAAACAAGTAATTTTTTGAAAAATCCAATTAACAGTTTTTTTATAAATCAAAAAAAAAAAAAACAATTTGTCACCTTGAAAATTTTACGAATAAAAATTATTCTATGTCCAAAACAATTTTTTGCCACAAAAATAACGTTTTTAAAATCTGGTTAAATTTTTAAGAAAATCGAATTGACAGTTCTTTTAAGAAAAACCTAAAAAGAACATTACAAATTGAATTTCGACTCAAATATCTTTTAAAAAATTTGAGATTATGGCTTCCTATTAAAAAATCAAAAATCAAATGGGGTGGCGCAACAGTCCGTTGTGAACCAGGGCCTAGTGACTTACAACTCTCATCCATTCCTGTGTGCGAGTACTGTTGTCAGGAATGGAAGGGACCTACAATTTTGGGCCGAATCCGAACGGCTAGTTTGAGAAAGCACTTTTTCATGACAAGAATTACTCTTGAAGGATTTGTTAATTCCTCGCAAGAGGCAGTACCCGTAAAAATTATTTTTTTTTTTTTAAATTAAGGTGGCACAGGCAGTTATTGAACCCAAGACCCCTTGCATGACAGTCCAACGCCCAAACCATCATACTACGGGTACTACCTATTAACTTTATCTTATATATTACTGTTTTCAGCATTCTAAAAAATTTGAGAAAAATCGAATGGATAGTTGTTTTTACAAAAAATAATAAACTACCTTGACATTTTTTCTACAAAAAATAGAAACCTAAACAAAAATTAATAAAAGTTGGTAAACATTGATTTTCGACTCAAAATTCTGTATAAAAATTCATAGTATTGGCTTCAAACTTATTTTATCTCACAGAAAATGTTGTTTCTGATATTCAGTAATTTTTGAATAAAAATCCAACAATAAGTTTTTTCATAAAAAATTAAATCTACAATGTTTTAAGAGGAGTGAATTTAAGCAAAGTAGGTTTGTATAATGTTCTATAAATAATTTAATTTAACACTTTCCCTCAAATCATTATTTATTTAGATAAAGATGAAAATGATACCTAACATATTTGCAAATTTCAAATGTTTTGTTTTCCCTAAGTTCTTTGTTAAGAAGTCTTCTGTCATGTCTTCGTTGTTTTTGTACTGAATATCATCATACTGCTCCATCTTCAAACAGACCTCTTACGAAGTGATACGCAATGTCAATGTGTTTTGTAATCGGATAATGAATTGGATTTTTGAAAAGTTGTTGATCTCCCAAGTTGTCGTTGAAAATTGTTGTTGTTGTTGAGTCTCGGATCAGTTCGTCCAATCCAAGTTCTGACATTTAACTTCCAAGGTAGAGCGCTTCTTTACTGCATTGTGAAATCGCAATATATTCTGCATCAGTGCTTCCCAATGCTATAGATGTTTGTTTTTTCAGTTGCCAAGTTATTGCTCCTCCAGCAAGAATAAAAGTATCAATTAACGTCAACATAAGCTATAAGATTCTTAGATGTCTTCTCAAAGTTTAATTTGTATGTTAATGTGGTTGAAATATATCGAATCAGCTGTTTAAGGGCACGTAAGTGGTCTCTATTTGGGTTTGAGTTAAATTGAGCTAATTTACTCACCGAGTGGGTTGTGTCAGGTCTGGTAGCGGTGGACAAGTACATCAGAGTTACATGAGTGTTTGGTCAACTGTTTCGGTGCTTACTTCTGTACTCTATTTCAGTTTCATTCCAGGATCTAACGGGGTGTAACATTTCTGAGAAGTTTCCATATCCAAATCTCTTAAAAAATCCATGATATATTTTTCTTGAGAAATACTTATCGAGCCTCTGTCCTCTTCTCTTTCAATTTCAATACCAAGGATATTATTTCAAAGGTCATTTGTCAACGATGTCAAACTCTGAATTAATTTGTCCTTTAATTGATTCCATGGATATAATGGAACTGCATGCCAAAATAATGTCATATATGTACATACACACCCATGTCGTTGATTTTATCTTCCTTTGTGTGCACATAAATGCAACTGTCAGAAACACATCTTTGGAATGCAATCCTGAGAAGTACTTCATTCAGCCTTTTGTTCCATTCTCTTCAAGATTGTTTGAGACCATAGATGCATTTTTCAAATCACAGACCTTGTTTGAATCTTTAACATATTCGAAACCTTCTAGTTGTTTCATATAAACCTCCTCCTCCAAAACACCATGAAGGTATGCAGTGGTAACATCTACGTGGTGAAGCAAAAGCTTATACTCAACAGCGAGTGCAAGGATCAAATGAATACTAGAATGTCTTATAACAGGTGAAAAAGTTCCAAAATAATCTACATAGTATTTCTGTGAACAACTTTTAGGGACTAGTCTACATTTATACCTTTCGATTGAACCGTCTGATTTCTTCTTAATGTTAAAGATCCATCTATTGCCTATGGCCTCACAGTTCTTGGGAAGGTCAACCAAATCCCAAGTACCATTTAAAACTAACGCATTATATTCATTCTTCATTGCAGATTTCTATTCATACACGTTTTGTTTCTTAAATGCTTCTGCGACGTTAGTGGGAATTTGCTTCTTGAATTCAATTTAAAGTTTCTGATCACATTGTACTCTTTCGTTGGTCGACCGGGTCTTCCAGTTCTGCTCAGTTATGGACGGCCTGGACCAATTATAGGGATTGAATGATTTTTAGGGACGTCTGGGATGTTTTCTGATTCTGATGTTTGACTTATTCTCCAATTAAGTTCGCTAGCGAAGAATTTTATCTTCAACTGAGACGTTAGTGTCTTCATAAAAAACGATCCTTAACCACCTTTCTTGTCTTTGAATACACAACCTATAAGCATAAGACTCTTCAGAATAACCTACCATGATCATTTCTACGTCTTTTGCTTGAAATTAAGATTAAAATGGTATTTTGTTTAAAACAATAGCTTTAGAACCAAAAACTCTCAAATGCGAAACGTTGGGATTTCTTTCGTACCAGCTCTCAAATGGTGTAACACCTTGTAGAATTTTTAAAATATACCTGTTCCTGCTGTGTTAATTGCTTCTACCCAAAGATACTCTGGAAGCTTTGAGTTAAGGACTGAACATCTGGCCATTTCAACAAGGGAATGGTTCGCTTTCTCAGCGATTTAATTTGCTGTGGCGAGCATTTTCTTCTAAAAAGTATGAAAATTTAGCACTTAGACACTCACTTCATTGTCATTTCGTAAGACTTTGATCTTCTTCGACGTTTGGTACTCTACCATTTGCTTGAAATTTCTGAAAACATCAAAAATTTCGTCACGACTCCTCATAACATAAACAAAAATCATTCAGCTTTTGTCATCGATGAAAGTGATGAAGTACCTAGCTTCTCCATCAGATGAAGTTACTTGCATCCGTCCACACATGTCACTGTGAATAACATCAAAAATATTCAAACTCCTTGTTGTTATCTGTTCTGGAAACGGTTTTGTTATTATCTTCCCCTTAGCACAGAAAATGCAATCGAAATCATTGCCGGCACTAATTCTGTCAATTCCCATCACCATTATTATGGCAATATGCCACTTGATTAAAGAATCCTGTGTTGACTTCATCGCATTTACAAAAATTTTCGTTTTCACCACATAAACATCACTACTCTGAATGGCTTTCATTAATACCTTAACTGTAGAGTTCCTTATAAAAGAATTTGTCCCGCGAACTCACATGAATGATGGTTGCGAGTAAATTTTGTCACAGACATGAAATTAACTTTCAGTTCTGGAACAAAGATTACATTTATTAAATCAACCTATATACTACCGGTCTCTAGTTCCAGATGAACATTTCCTATGCCACTTGCCATAAGGAATTAGTCGTCGTAGATCTTTTGAGTAATATCTTGCTTAAACTCTGAAAACATACTTTTTCAGAACACATATGCGATGTTGCACCACTTTCAAGGCACCATTCTTCAAAATTGACAATTCTCGACTTTTTAATATTTTAAAGCCCAAATGAAGAATCCGATTTCTGCTCGTGTCGTTCATCTTGCTTTTCAGGGCATTTCGATGCAAAATGGCCAATTTTTCCGTTTGAAAAAAATTCAACACCTTTCTTACTCTTTGATGATTTTAAATTTTTGCTAAAACGTGGTTATCACAATTTTCTGATTCTTTTTCAAGCTTGAATCATTTTGTTTTGCCTTGACCACCGAAAGCGATGCGATGGCATTTCATCTCTTCTTTCCATCGCAACAACAAAATTATCAAAACGGTCAGGCAAACTACAAATCAATATGATTGTCAGAAGGACCTGTGGAATATGGACTTGGATTTTCCTTGGCCTTTCCAAAATGCTGTAAGACTCCTTCAAATAATCGGACATCGACATGGTTCCAGTCATCTTGCACATTAAAAGTTTCTTGAAAAGGCTTATTTTGTTTGAAGGTCCTGAGGATTGGAAAATTTCGCACAAACGAATCCACGCCTTCCTTGAAGTCTTGCAATTTTTCACATGAACCAGTTCGGTCGATTTCATGCTCAGAAAAATCAAAGAAAGAGCCTTTTCGTCCAGACTCATCTATTTTGCAGCTTCAACTTCATCTTCATCAACCTTTCTGCATTATTAATTGTATAACAAAATTTATTTGAAGTCAATATCTCTACTTGTTCTTGAGCTATGGACGACGAAAAAACTTCCCGAACGTACTTGAACACACACGTAATCGTTTAATTCGTCTTTGAACTTCACCTTAAGTGTATGAATGCTTTTTACAGGGACATCAAGACAAGTATCTATATTTGAGTTTAGTATGACGATGGTCCTGTGAAGCAGAAGGTTTGATTATCTGCTATGTTGCAAAATAAAAAATAAAGCTTTGCTTGGACACTTTTTGATAAACACGATGTTTCCAACATTTGAAAAAAAAAAAACAGATTACTTTACCAAACACATTTATTTAGGGTCCCTGATTTTTTGAATTGTTTAGAAGTGGCTACTATCTTTAGGTTATAAACAAAATTGTTTGTAACTGAAAACTGTACCTTTTATGTATTTAAAAAAAAATCTAAAAATTAATTGTCAAGAAAAAAAAACAGTGGACTCTCTTATGCAAAATCTCAACCCAAAGAAGGTCATCAGGCGCAGAAACAGTCTCGTGTCTCATGAACACAAAGCATCAGCTTGAAATTCAAGTGCCTTTTCTACTCTAGGCATAGGAATAATGTTCTATAAAAATATCCTTTAGTCTTTGATGTGAAGCCTTTTAAAGACTTTCAATTTATTTTCATATGATTTTTATTCCATCCTTTAGGTCGCGTTCATTTATACTGACTGTCATACACATACCAAAAACATCCACCACACAGAGTCTTTAAGTTAAGCTTAGTATAATGCAGCCAGAGCAGCAGAGCAGCGCCTCAGCTTCAGAGTGTTCCAAAAAGATTCCATGCCCAACTCCATCTTTAGCCCTAAGTGGCTGTCCTTTCCTTATAAACGTACTTAGACCATGTGCGGTTGGTCCCAGCTTTAGCCACACAGCCCTAGCACTATCTAGCTACTACTTATGGCGGAAAAATACCAACTCGTAGTCAAAGTGGAAGTCTGTCTTTTAGAATACTTCGCCATTGCCAGCCACAGAAATAAGAAAATAATTTAGATCACGAATTTGTTGTCTTATGCAAATTAATCAAATGGACTTTAATTTCAATTCGACATTTGTTTTGTTTCTGTGTTTTATTTATTTATCTGGTTTTGTTTGTTTTGTTTTAGAGCGAAACATTGCAAAAAGATCTCTGTAAATGCTGATTTTCCTATGGACCCACTGCTCTTATAGACTTTTGCCATGAAAAGCTGATGGCCCGAAAGGAATCTCTCGCGCGCATTTCGAATTAAGAAGAAACAATCATTACGATTGCGCTCGATTCAATTATAATTTTTCTATATTGATTGGATTTCTTCAATATGATCGTCAATATGGGGAGAACCGAGTGGAGGAAGACGGTCTTCAACTAGAAAGAGGTTGAAAAGGAATTCCATCATAAAAAAGACCTCGGTACTTATACTAATATTTAAATTGTCGTCAACTGCTTCAGTTGGCGATATACAATGATTTTGCAACTTTAGAGCTAATATGAATAAAATAGTTATTGTTGGTCCATTTGACTGCTGTTGTTGTTGTTATTGTTGTCGTTTGTCGTTCAACGTTTATTGGGATCTTCATAGCTTCGAAAAGTCATTCACTTCAGTCCCAGATAGTACCTAAGCAGGGATAAGGATCAATATAAAAAAGCACGATCTGAATGAAGGGGAGAGTCTTTTGTTTTATGTAGATTTGCTTTGACGTTTGATCGATTGATCTGTCGACGATATACAACCATCATCAGACTTAACCAACCAACCAACTTCCAAACCATTGATGGGAGTTTGAGTTTTGACAAGTCACCACCATCCGGAGGATGATGATCATGATCATGATGAAAGTTATTTATCTGCATATTTAGTTTCTTGATCGTGCATTCACCTGTTTTGCAAATTTGTTTAAAAAAATTATGCAATTTTCAACGAGAGGAGGGGAGGGGGACCTTAACTGAGTATTTATGACAGTGATGAATCTTGAAGACCAATTTTTGACGTAAGAACTTGGATTCTGTTAAACTTCTTCATTTTTATCAGTTGTTTTCTTTGTTTTAAATGCAGATGCTTGTAGGAATTTTTTAAGGCCAACACGATAATTTTACAGCAAAATTGAAATTCACAACTCGTATAGAATAAACGTACTCAAATAGTTAAAAAAAAACAATGTTTGATTCTGTAAACGAATACTTTTTAACAATACAAAACATTTTTGAAGAACTTTTTAAAATAAATAATGGTTTTATTTTCAGGTTATAAATTAAGAGAAAATGTGGGTATTGGTTTGACTAGTTCAAAATTACGTTTTTCAAACGATTTATCAACTCAAGAAAAATACTTAAAATAGTATTAATTATTGTTTAAAATTGATTATTCACTCTTCACTTTTTAAATATTTTAATATTTGTACAAAAATTGGCCAACTGGACAAAGATGAACTGTCTGAATTTTTGTGAGTGAGTGTGTAAATTAAGACAAACTTCTTAACTAGAATTTTGATATACTCTTAATCGATTTCTAACCACTTCGGTATTCACTGTACTTAAAATGCATGATGTACATACGTAGAATTTCTATGACTGATGAGTACTTCGAAAGGCATTTGGTTGGATAGATATTCTTAATTCTGGGACTTACCAATAATCAAATTTAGTGACGACTTAAATATTTAAGTGGACTCTAAATAATGAACCATACCAACAATCAAATTAATAGTCAGCTTAACGCTAAACTTCACACTAAATTTTAGAATAGAGAAACGCGTGTTTAACTTCGTGATTAAGTGTAAACGTCATGTTTGTGCTGTCGTTCTGACAGTTGGTAGCAAAAGAAATGTTTCGTATGTTTCTTTTATCTGTTGCAATTTTTTTTTTGGGCGTGGCCGTGAGCTCATAAAAATTAAAAAAATTAAGAAAATTTAATTAAAATAAATAAATAGATTAATTTCTTTTTATTTAAATATATAACTAACATTACAATTTAGCGAATTCGATCTGTTAACTGGACACCAGCAATGAAGGAGTTGCTGGTTGAAGCAGTGAAGCCGTTTTCTATGACAGTGGAGAGTAAACTCAGCGATGGAAAAACACTCAAAGCTAAATTTTAAGCTTCGCAGGGCAATCAGGAAATGTTTAATGCCACTGGCTATTGCTTTACAGTCAAACAAATAAGAGAGCAATGGAATCGGCTAAAAACGCAAACCAGGACCAAAATAAGTGCTTTCAGTCTATCTCAGAAGGAAACTGGTGGTGGAACACCCCCTAAAGAATTTTCTGAGATCGACATTAAAATATATGCAATGTCGTCAGTGGACTTCCAATTAGATAATGCTGAATTTGATAGCGATGCAATTTACTCATATGAAATTTTAATAGTAATTTATCTAATCTAAGTGGTTCTCAAACTCATTTTCAAATCGAACAAGGATTTAAAAAAAAATCCATCTAAAAGTATTTTGTTTTGATTAAATAATTTTCGAAAACACGAAAAAATTTCTTTTAGTTGAAATTTTTTTAAGTACTTGTTTGATTTGAAAATGTTTGAGAACCACTTAGAGGTCCTTAATTAAGACTTACTTGTAACTAAGATAATATTAAAATTGTTAGTAAAATTTAAATAATTACATATAAATGTACATATAGGTTATTAAATACAAAATATAACATATACCTAAACATTGATGGAATACAAATTTTTTCTACATTTGTGCCGTGCTCCAGGATTTTTGATTTTGATGTGTGTGCCACCAACACATTGTGGAAATCCCGCGATATTAAAAAATTTCTTTTTTATTTGACGTAGTTCCCCACGATTAGAAGGAAACATTATGAATTGGCTCGCCTTGGATGCCAAGGCCCTCACAAACTTTTTAACATAATTGAACGTTTCAATGATCATGCACCTACGTACATTTGAGAGAATAATATTATTATTTTACTTACCGAAATCCTTCTAATATGAACCTGCAGCCAAATATCTGATTGCTGTAAGTGCTATTGCATCTATTGAAATTGCCCCACCTCTGTTGGAAAGTGGGGTAATATCTGAGCGGACAAGATCAATTATGTACCTCGCAGTGGACTTATCATTATTTAGATTTTACAAAAATGATTTTTACTCGGATAAAAAATTCTTACCTTTTGTGCCAAAAAAAAACTTTTGTCATCATAATCAACGAATGGATCTATCCTTTCCCTGTAAATTTTTCTTCTTCGGGATTGTGACACCCCGTCCAAAATGTTAATATCATTAATAATGTTTGTATCGTTGGAACTCATAATTAATTTGTACTTTTAATAATTTCACTTAAAAACTTTTATGCTGACATTTCATAAATACAACAAATGGCTGGGTTCGAGTACGTAACAAAAGGTATCTAGATTTATTCATGTTGTTGTAATCCTTTGCTAAAAAACAGCTGATATCAGCTGATGCAACAAATACACAAAAGAAGTCTGAAATTTGTTTGGATTCGGATACGTATCTGTTAGCATCCCGAACGTGAGGAATGTCATTTTCACAGCAGCTGTCTGTTTGGCAACAATAATTGTAGTAGATATTGTAAAGAGCACAGTTTAGTTAAAGACGTGTTTAATTTGGTTATTTATTAACACACAAATAAACTCGTCTCTAAAGTTTAACGTGGTGTTTATCTAAACGCTTGTTTAGTCAATAATTATTAGTTAGGTCCTCTGTGCTTACAATTTTTATATATACATTGTTATAACCTCTGAATAAATGTTAAAGACATGACACGGACTGTCGTCTGCCTGAGGGGCATTCTTGTTATTATATTTATATTTCAAATGACTATTGGTAACAAATTGTAATGAAATAAGGACTTTTAGATTAGTTAAATCAAAATAGGCCAATTATTTTTTTTTATTTGAGGAACATTTAGTTTAGTCAAAGAAAATTTGTAGGACTTTTAGATTAGTTAAATCAAAATATTTTACATAATTTAATTGAATTCCAATGAATTTAATCCAAATAAGAACAAAATTTGGGAGGATTTTCAGTGTAGTTAAACACATTTTTAAAGGGTTTTTAGATTGGTCAAATCAAAATCAAAATAAAAATATATTCGGTGAACGGATTTGTATGCCTGCTATTGGTTTGAATCAAAAAAGTTCATCGATAATTCGGGCTCTGTATTTTATCGCTTCTTTGTAGAATTTATCAAGACGCATCCAGCTCGGACTTTTCAGATAGTTCACAAATTCTTCAACTTGCAGAAACTCAAAGTGAACACGCCTTATCTCAGTCAACATTGCACAAACGCTTACGGAGTGTATTACATCCTCTCTCTCATGCTGATTACGGAGGGTACAAAGGTCGATAACCTCGTTACGATGGGGCCAAAAGTTTAGTCTGATAAGTTCTCCTCTTATCTTTAATATGAATCCATTGATAGTATTGTTATATTCGCTGATGCAATAGCTTCTGTCATTGAGATTAAACACGGACTTTGAATAATATTGCCTTTCCGTTGATGAGTGAGCTTTTTCAATATGCGCATACCTTTTATTCTCATCAGGCAACGGCCTCTTCACTGATAAAGCTTCGGTTTCCATCGATCACCGAAATCAAGCATCAGTGAGCGTGGTTAGTAGACAGATGGAGGACCGTCTCGAAACCTACCGCGTGCTATTGTCGTGTGTTCTTTCTTTCTGTCTGTTATTCTTTCTCTTTTGTCCTTCTGTCTTGTATTAATATCTTGTGTTGTTATCACCTTACATAGTCAAGTTGCTGAATAGTGTGAAATGTAATGTATTCTCATCAGTAACGGATATTACTTGGTAAAGCATCTTCTTCAATTGAACCGCATTTATACTCCAATTCATGGTCAAGCCACCGTCTGCGGCTAACAAGTTCCAATCTTTTACAACCAGCTTTCTTATTTGCTCTTATAATGTAGTCAACATTCAACTTAAGGGTTGAAATAAACACTGACGGAAGACCAGTTTCCAAAAAAGAGTCTGGGATGCGACCCACACTAATAACTTCCCATCCCGTCTGTCGATTTGTCTTGCTTAAAAGTTTGTCTTTATGTACTCGTATCAAATTTTACCAAATTTTGTTAATCTTTTTTTAGGTTTTTAATTTTTGTACAAAAACTGCCAATTTGATTTTTTTCAAAATTTTACTGAATAATGAAAACAATATTTCTTATAAGATAAAATTAGTTTGGAGCCAATGCCTACAATTTTTGAAAAAATATTTGAGTCGAAAATCAATTTTTACCAACTTTTATTAATTTTTTTTTAGGTTAAAAGCAATATTTCTTATAAGAAAAAATAAGATGGAAGCCCAAATTTAAAGTTTTTGAAAAGATATTTGAATCGGTATTCAATTTTTAACAATTTTGAGTAATGTTTTTTTTTTGGATTTTTATTTTTTATAAAAAAAAAATGTCAATTCGATTTTTCTCAAAATTTTATCAGATGTCAAAAACATTATTGTTCGTTTCACAAAATGGTTTTGGAGATGAAATCAAATTATAGTCTTAAAATTTTGGAGGTGACACATTTTTTTTCCAGTTTGTTCTATTTATAAAAAACATCGTTAAATGGAATTTTTCCAAAAAATATACTTGTTTATAATCACGTTACAGTTTATTACATAAAATTTAATTCAAGTCACTAGCGTGTTTGGTTCGTAAGATATTTAGGGTTAATCAAAATGTTCACCTTTTTTTCAAACTGCTTTGGTGAAAAAACCACCCACGCAATTTTCTTGGGAGTCATTTCTGCATCTTTTTGCCTTATTATCTGTACAACGTACACACGCACGCTCAGGCATCTATCTAAAAATCTTTTATATCGACTCTAGGGACCTTGAAACGTTGAGAAATGTCAAAATTTTCAATTCGACAAATCATACCTATTACAATAATGAGCCGCTGTCTATTTCTATTTTTTAATTTTGACGAACTTGCATCAGATCATGAATTTTGAATTTAAGGTTTAACGCGTTGATTCTTCTCAATTCAAAAATGTCTCATTTTGGAAAGGTTTTTAATCCATCGACATCTTCGCCATTATTCAATGGAATTTGAAAATTTAAAGCAAACAAAAAAAAAACGTTTAAAAACTGTTGTAAAAAGTGTAAAAGTTTTTCAATTGCAGTTGCAATCCAAAAGATGTGGAACTGCAACCACAAAATATGAATACGTCAACCTACACAGTATTGTACAGTACAATGTATAAAGTTGAATAAATAGACGGCAATTGGATCCAAGGAAATGAACATGTCGAAGTTCGTTCATCACCAAGAACCTCTTGTTCAATGATTAAGTACGCGATGTCGCCAAAAAATTCCGCAAGATTATTGTTTTGGTTTTTTTTTGAAACGATTTAAGATATTTGTCGCTATACAATTGAAGAACCCTATATTCATCCAAAACTTGAGTATATCTTCTATCTATAGGCTAGTGCTCCAGAAACATAACTAAGCCTGTTGTGTTAATAGTTCAATAAAGAGCTTTTGAAATAATTTGCGATAATAACATCATTTTTTTTTTGTATTCACAAGCACTCAAGGGGTTATTAGTACCCTTTATATGTTTATATTTAAACACAGTGCGAGCGTTAGGAAAATAGGGAAGGATTTAAAAGGAGATACCGGTGCACATTGGACTTAAGTTTCTGAACATCAAAATGGGAGGGAAAAACAGAGTTGGCCAAAGCATTCCACATTCTCGATGTGCGATTTAAGAAAGAATCTCTGTACTTAACAGTACGCCCGAAATTGAGCTCAAGGGTAAACTGATGAGCATTCCTAGAAGTGCGAGTATTACGGCTGAATTGTTTAAGGGGTGGAATGCAACTGGCTAATTCGACAGAACATTGTTTGAAAAAAAGTCAATTATGTTACTGAAGTTTCTATTTCTACCGTTCTTTAAACGGACTATACTCTAGTAAAATAGCCAGTTGCATTTTTACTATTAAACTCGCACTTCTAGGAATGGCTATCAGTTAACCCTCTAGCCCAACTAAGACCGCATTTTAAAGTACAGAGATTAGTTTTTCAGCTGTACTACGCGAGGTCGAATGCCTTAGCACACTCTTTCTCTCCTTGTCATTGCAATGTTTAAGAATTCAAAACTTATGGTGCAAAATTGTAAACGATTTAGAAAAAGATGATAGACCTAATTTTAGACTATTTTAACATCTTATTAGCTGTTTACAATTTTGAGAGCAGTGAATGAAATGGTCCAGTTAAAAGTTGGGAACTCCAATTAATAGGTCCGTTCAAGCGTAGTTGCTTTGTTTATTTTCATGAACTGTCACTTTTTAGACATGTTTGGAAATTCGATTTTTAATATAAGGCAATTAGCAATTTACTGGAAAAGAATGGTTAAATATTTTGAAGTCCCTTAGAAAATTGCTGAGTATTTAGCAAATAATTAACTAATAAATTGTGCAATCCTTAACAAAAGGATATTTCATTGAAAAAAAAAAACAAAAACATTCTCGTAGAAGAACAACTTAAAACTGGTGAAAAATAGTATGTTGTATTTTGAGAACAAAAAAGGATATTAACTTCAAACTCTTTTTATCTAACACAAAATATTATGACGTATTTATATTTTGTAAGTCTTTTAGAAATATCCAATTGACGGCACACGGACGAATGGGAATTTATCAGCGAGGGTCGCATCCATGCCTGTTTTTATAAATTGCTATTTTCTTCCCATGCATACCTAGCTCTTAAATCCAATTAGGTTTTATGATTATCTAATTGAATTCAACCATTATGAAACCCTCATAACATCATAACCAAGTCAATATAACTCCAATAAGTATGCAATGGTTTTCAATTACCCCAGAAAGCACACAACAATAAAATAAAAGAAAAACAAAATCAAAGAATGTTTGCATGCAATGTGGTTACATTTATGAGTCAACTCAACAAAGTCTCAATACCTATGGACCGACTCTTTCTTCGCTTGAGAACTTTAATTTAAATTTTAATTAGAAATTCACATTCCAACCAGTTTAATGTGGATACGAAAGTCCAATGGTAAAGGTTTCAGCGCTTCTGCCCATTACTTTGCTATATTGTATCCTTGGGTATTCCTCTCGACCAACCAAAGAGAGAAAATGCACATATTTTTGTTGTTGTTTTTTATAAGGAAAGAACATTAAAGTGCTTTGGTTTCCGGCTGAGGTATGCCAGGTTAATGGACACAGTTGCACCAAAGCAACATCAACAGCAACAATTACGAGAAGGTTAATACAAAAAAAAATGGTCAGAGAGTTCTCTTTCCGGTAGCCATTTCAACATTTGGCGGGGGTGTTGGCATCACCATCAGAGAGGGATATATCTGGAATAAACTGTAACTGACCGTGTGCGGCCAGAGAGCTGAAAAGATGTCCTTTCGTTCCTTCTGCCACATCACTAGGACAACGATAACCGCTTCACCTACCATAACCATACCACCAAATTCCACCTCAAAAAATTCACATTTAGCCATTGCTTCTCCTTGCTCCTGCTCCTGATCTTGCTCCAAGTCCCCCTTTTTCCACATAACCTCCCCCAAAGTAGATATAAAATAAATCTCAATTTCACGCTTCAAATAATTTACTAATTAGAGAAAGGACATATAAATGAAATAAAAATAAAACAGAAAAATTCACATAAAAATAAATACCGTTGCTGTTGTTGGTGGCAGCACCAGCAACTTCAGTGGCAATGGCGGTCGGTGGCGATACGAGAGGAGTCAGAGAAGCGAATAAAAAAATTTCCTTGGAATGGTTAATGGGAATAAGTCTGGGTCTGGGCTTGGAAAAAATATATGAAGGTACAACAACTACTGTCTGTCTAAAAGAGTTATTAGGTTCAGCGATTTTAAAGTGGAGCTCATTGACTTTAAAGCCTCTTGAATCTACCTACATACCGACCTGCTGATACTACTGGAACTTAATTAAGTTCAAGGTTTAGTTATTTTTATGGTTTCATAAAAATAAGCAAGTTAAAGTGGATTGCAAAATTTAAAGAGACGCTCTACAGAGGTAGTAAGAGTCTTTCAGAAGGACACAGAGGGCACATTCCTTAGAACAAAAATTAGTAATTACTTTCTATCGGAAGTCAATTAAGCAAAACGAAATAAGGTTAAGCTACATTTATAAAAAGTTAACTTACTTAAACTGTCCTAATGATGGGAATTCAAAGAAGAATTTTAATTTCGAGCCAAATATGTTGGTTTAAAGAAACTAAAATCGAACTAAAATGGATTAGTAGGACTATCGGGGGCTTAATTTTGGAACCTGCGAAATAAGTTCGAATTGTTGATGATTTTGTAATTAAATTATTTCTTTAAACTGTCACATTAATTACAACTGGTTATCCATTTTTGTTAAACCATTTTTTTTTCAGTTGAAAGTCTGACATTTGCCAAAACGGATCGCTTAACAATCGAACAACACATAAAAATTGTTATAACTAACTACAAAAATGGTGATTCTGTCACAGCCACATATCGTGCTTTAAGAGGATTGTCCAACTACGCAAGCAATAGACAAAATTGTGAAGAAATTTGAAGAGACTGGATTGGTACCACTGAAAATATCGCTGCTGTAGGTGAAGTGTTGCCAAAGATCCGTCGTTCTCAGGAATTAGGACGGTCTTACAGTACACTGTGGCGTATTTTGCATTAAGGTCTACACCAACATTTATATAAAGTCCATTTCACATAACTGAAGCCATTTGACAATTCACAACGTCGTAGATACGCCGAAAGGGTGCTTGAAGAACAGGCGGTAGACGGAGATTTTTCGTGGGTGGGTGCGTATGTTAAAAAAAAAACAAACTTGTGGTTTTTGGGGTTCTGAGTATCCTCAAGTAATTGAAGGGAGGCCATTAAATCCAAAAAAAAGTCACTGTTTGGTACGCTCTTTGGCCCCGAGTTGTGATTAGACCTTTTTTCTACAAAAACGACTATGCAAAGACTCTTATCGTTAATTCTAGATAGGCTCCATTTTATCCACAGTTGACATAACTTCGCTTTCAAAATATTTGCTGTTTCAGAAACTATTTGGGATAATGAGCTTTGTGCAAACAAAAATCTCAATAGTTATATTAGTTGAAAGAGATAGAGGGTATGTTCATCTCTTAAATTCCTTCGTAGCCGTATTAATTGTTCTTTTTTTAGTTTTAACAAACGAGTTTTAATTACGTCACTTTGACGATTAGCTACTAACGTCAAGTGAGACTATCGTCGAAACGCTACCGTATGACACTAATATTTTTACGGAATAACCGTCCTGGTCTTCATTCTACTCATCACAAGTCCTCAAGCACGTGTTCACCATATTTCGAGTACATCTAAAAAATTATGTCTGGCGCCAAACGTAGTTTCAATTTCGGGATATTGGTTTTGGGGATTTTGTTTGTTGAGATTTTAGATTTGGGGATTTTGTGTTATGAATTCTGTTTCTTGATTTTTTAAAGCTATAGAAAAGGTTTTCAAAAAAAAAAAACATACAATTCAGAAAAATGCATACAATCTTTATTTGAATCGATAGTACGGTCCATATAATTTAATGTTTGAAAATTATTTCATGCAAATGCTGAAATTGACTGCGCCTGAAATGGTCCATCCACTTAGTTCAATTTTAGTTCTTTCCAACATTTCGGCGGTATCTCATGAGGAAATGCTTCAATGTTGTCTTCCAACGCGAAAATTGAAGCACTCTTGTCTGTATAGACATGAGCTTTAACATAGTCCCACAAAAAATAGTCTAAAGGCGTTAAATCGCACGATCCAGGCGGCCAGTTGCCCGGTCCCGAACCTGAAATAAAATTTTCACCGAACTCTCCTCTCAATAAGTCCATGTCATGCAAGTCAAGCTCTTGACTTTTGGCCAAAAAAAAGTTGGATATCATCTCACGGTAGCTCTCACCATCCACAGTTACTTTACGATTGGCATCAAGGAGTACGGTCAAATGCTGCCTCTTGCAATGCTTCTGGTTGATATTCACTCCAAAATCGAAAATTTTTCTTATTTACGTACCCATTGAGCTAAAAATGAGCTTCGTCGCTAAACACAATTTTTTGGTGGAAAAGTGGATCTTCGGTTAACTTTCCAAGATTCCATTCAACAAAAATTTTACGTTACATGAGGTCGATCGGGTTCAATTCTTGCACCACTCTTTATATTCTAGGCCCTGGAAACGTACACAAATGTCTTTATTTTGATTCAGTTTCGAACCAGTAGATTATAATAATAATAATAATAATAATAATAATAAATAATTAGTTAATTGTATTTTAGAATGCGTCAAATAAACTTGAAATTTGTCCAATTACAATGTTGAACTACATGACAACATTCTATAGTTTTTAATTTAAGTTGTATTTATTCAGCTTAGTACAAGCTATAACTTTATTCATTATTTTTAACTTCCCATAGGAAGTTATTGTAATGGGTCCGACTTGTCAAATTGAAAATTTTGACATTTCTCGACGTTTCAAGGTCCCTAGAGTCGAAATAAAATATTTTTAGAAAGATGTCTGTGTGTGCGTGTGTACGTACGTTCGCGACGATTTTTTCGTCTTCCATAGCTCAAGAACCAGAAAAGATATCGACTTAAAATAAATTTTGTTATACAGATAATAAGGCAGAAAAATGCAGAAAGGGCTCTCAAGGAAATTGCGTGGGTGGTTTTTTTACCATAGCAGTTTAAAAAAAAGGTGAAAATTTTGGTTAACCCTAAATATCTTACGAACCAAAAACGCTAGAGACTTGATTTATATTTTATATAATAAACTGTAACGTGATCTCTAAGAAGTATATTTTTTGAAAAAAATCTATCTAACGTTTTTTTTTTAAATCAAAAAAACTCAAAAAAAAATTTGTCACCTACAAAATTTAACAATTTTGAGCAACGGAGAATAATGTTTTTGAAATCTGATAAAATTTTAAGAAAGACCGAATTGACAGTTTTTTTTTTATAAAAAATAAAAATCTAAAAAAAACATTACTCAAAGTTGGTAACAATTGAAAATCGACTCAAATATCTTTTCAAAAATTCGAAATATTGACTTCAAACTAATTTTATCTTATAAGAAATATTGTTTCCAACATTTGATAAAATTTTGGAAAAAATCAAATTGCCAGTTTTTTTTACAAAAAATAAAACTCCAAAAAAAAAAACAATACTAAAACTTGGTAAAAATTTACTTTCGACTAAAATAGCTTGTCAAAAATTAAAAATATTGGCTTCAAACTTATTTTATTTCACAGAAAATATTATTTTCGAAATTCAGACAAACTTTTAAGCAAGACAAATCGACAGACGGAATGGGAAGTTATCAGTGTGGGTCGCATCCCAGCCTCTTTTTTCTTTCTCTTCTTGTTATTTGTTTTCAACATTAATTTGTTTGTATTAGAGTTAGAAATTAAAAGGGAGGGATTTCGGACGAAGAATTCTGGACATTGGATTAAGTGCCCATAATTAGTGCTGTGATAAGGGATATAGAAAAGGGAGATAGATCGCAGATTTCGAGGGTTGGTGTTAAGATGAATATCACTAGGGAGTGCCAGGGAATCAATATTGTTTATTAATAATAATTGGTGAGCAAATAAATAAGGGTTGAAAACCTATCAGTTTTAGTCGATCGTCATAAGGAGGCGAGTTGGATGCATCATCCCCAGGAAGGCCACGTAAGCAAATCGAGCGAAACGTCTTTGAACATTCTGAGTGAATGGTTTTCATAAAAGGGTGACTAAACTTGGCAGGCATATTCAAGATGAGGACGAACTGGAGAAATGTAAAAGGCTTTTGTTACACAAGGGTTGAAAAATTCTTTTGACCATCGCTTAATAAAACCTTGCGTTCTATTAGCTTGTTGTTAGTAATTTGGCCAAAATGGGAATGGAAAAACAGGTGTTTGTCACACATAATACCAAGATTTCTAATAGATTCGACTACACTGAAGGCGTTATTAAGGAAGTAGTATACTCTATGAGATGGGATTTGTTTGCGCGAAAAGGTCATTTGTTTACATTTATCTACATTTAACTCTAGGAAATTATTCATGCACCAAACAAAAGAGATATTAAGATAATTTTGTAAAAGTAAGTAAACAGATGGAGTTGAAATAATCATACAAATTTTCTAATCATCCACAAACATTAGGATATCTAAGTTTTTTTAATTTAAGACAGACATCGTTAACAGATAAGACGAAGAGAAGGGGACCAAGGTGACTATCTTGTGGGTCTCTAAAAGTTGCATGTATGGCACTGGAGACTGAGTTATGGAAGAGGACTCTATAAGTTCTATTCGACAGGTAGGAGCCTATCCAGTTTATTAATATAGGGAAAGCCTAGAGCTCTTTGTTTGAGATCTTATGGGATATTTTATGGAAGGCTTTGCTGTAATCAGTGTTTACAACAACAACTTTATTACCATTCTCAACAGCTGACAAATCTGTGGATATACCTTTAAGGAAAACAATGGAATGCAATGGAAATAAACGATATCATAAACTAGGTTTTCAAAAATTTTTGGGATGCTTGAAAGTTTTCGTTTTTGGATTGGAAATATAAATGCATCTTTACATATATAAGAAAACAAACCTTGGGAAAGAGAGAGTTCAAAGATTGCTGTTAGAGGCTTTGAACTGATGAAACGTAATCAGGACAAGGATTAAAGTTTTCTCTGAGGCTTACGATTTTGGCAAGTACCATTTCTTCAGTTATTGTTTGTTACGAAAGAGAGGTTTGAGTGCAACCATCTAAATAACTAAAGTAGTGTCGATCAGTATCATGAAGATGCTCAGTATACGATTTGCTAAAGTAATTAGCAAATAGATTTGATATGGTTGTTGGATCAGAGAAGATTATGTTGGAGAAACTCATTGAAGATGGAAACCCATCAGATTTTCGTTTGACTTTTATAAACTTGAAAAATTTCCTTGCATCAGAAAGAAGGTTATTTTCCATTTGGTTAAGGTATTGGTTATAAAGGGATTCCCTTAATTCAGAGAAAGAATTATAGGCGAGAAGATAGTTGTTGTGATCAGTATCAGATTTGGACTGTAAAAAGATTTTCCAAAGCTTGTTACGGGTATTTCTTAGGCTACGGAGCTCTCTGTTGTACCAAAGGGGAGCAGAGGTGAAATTTTTTTTACGAGGGAACGGTACTTATTTTTCAATATAGCACGAAAGAATCAAATAAAACCAATTTGAAAGGGACTCAACTGTTTAGTGGAGAGATTTTAATTCAAAGTCGGCTGAGCTAAGAAGATTGTTAAGCTTGGAGAAACCAGCTCTACTAAAATCATAACAGTAATTCTCTATTTCAAAAAAGTTGTTTTCAAATTCAATGGTGAAGGAGAGATCAAAGGGAGGATGATAGCGGTCCAAGGTTGAGAGAAGGTGAGGGCTCGCGGAGACAACCCATTTACCGAAATCAGATGAGAAGATGTCTCCCCATAAAGTTTTCTTCCCCATTTAGTTGAAAAAGACCACAGTCAGAAAGACGATCAATGAACAGCGATTCAGATTCAGAGAAGATGTTATTTGGAATGAAGGATGTCTGATCATCTGCTGTGGACCAATTGAGATGGGGTAGATTAAAGTCGTAAAGAACGATGATCAAATCATTAGGTTGAACTAGTTCAAGCAGATAATCAAGGGCATTAACAGCAGCTTGGTATGCTTTAATTTGTTGGGCTGGTCAAATATAACAACAAAGGACAAAAAGACAAAACTTAGGGAGTGTAACCATAGCTGATAAGCCTTCAAATTGAAGTAAGAATATGGAGTAATAAACTTTCAAAATAACTAACTATAGCTAAAAGCACACCACGGCCATGTGTAATACTCGCTCATTCCACGACATCCATTCCATAGATGGAATAGTCGTTAGGGAAGAGTTCCGTGCTAAGGATATCGGGTGTGTGGATGGTTTCGGTAAGGGCAAAGATGCCATAAGGAAGGTTTTGGAAGCTTTTAAAGACAGCAGACGTTTTAGACCTTAACCCTCTTACATTTTGATTGTAAAGGCTAAGACATTAAGGTTTCGTGGTCTTCATTACTGCACGGCATTTTTATATATGAGATAATCGTTTTGAAGAGATAAACGACGCGAAAAAGGAGAAATTTCAAGACCATCATGAAATTTCAAGAATATTTCCATAAGGGCATAACGTTTGGTAGCAAGGCGTTCTTGGGAGATTAAAACCTTTATGTTTGCATTTGTTTTACCTTTAAAGCAAAGAGAAACTGTCTTGTCGTGCAAGAAAGCTGGGTAAAGACTAACATTATTGTACATTTTGTGATCTCTAAGACGGGACATAACATAACGATCATTAATATTGGTCTCAGATAACTGTTTCGTTAACTTGACATTTGGAGGCATCATTGGGTTAAGGAATCCTTGTGCTTCTTGGGAAACTGATGAAAAAGATGCAGGGTTAAGGGTGTGAGAATGGATACAATTTGGATGTTCTCACAGGAGGATCAACGAACGGATGGCGAAAACAAATACTTTAATATTTTGAAATGTCCTACCGAATGGACTCCTTTAAAGAAATTTGAATATCATTGTTAACTCTGGATTAGCTCAAAATTAATTATCAATAGAACATTAGAAATATCCACTTTCTAGTTTTTTTTTTTTTAGTTAAAACTTAAACTAACATACATTACCCCTTTTAAAATGCTATTTGGTTCATTAACCAACATAAAAATGTGTTTTATTTACTATAGTCAACTTTAGATATAGAGACCTCTCAATCTTCTCATTTTAAGGGTTACCCTTTCAAAAATCAAAGACTTCTAAATAGAGGAAATTTACCAGATTTTCTTTAGCTTCATTCTTATCCTAAAATATCGCCTTTTTTCTGCTTCGTTTAAATGACACCTTCGATGCGTTTGATAAAAAAGAAACAATAAAATTCCTTTTTTTGAAGTTCCGCTGCATAATTGGGAGCAACTTTTTTCTCTTGGTTTAGTTGTATAAGTTTCTCCTTTAACGATAGGGAGGATACAGAAACCTTTTGGTTTATGCTATATGAAGATAGCTTATCTTTATAGCATCAAATCAATCTCCAATTCATTAAAATGCTGTATTTTTATTTTTATGACCAAATCAATTAAGTAACTTTATACGATTAAATTATTTAATTATCCCAGTTTTTCTCAACCTTATAGATGGATATGTTAACTTTTTCTCAGTTAAGTGTAAATCACCTTAAAAATCTCCCAATCCTAAATGACATGTCAATTTCCCTAAAATAAACTCCAAATTAGACAGCAAATTGATCAAATACTATCAAGTTACAATTTTAGATAAATCATCAAAAAATAAATTCAATCTTATATTCATGATGGGAATTACATAAAAATATTATGTCTTAACCCCCGCTATGATCTGCCTTGAGCTCGGCAGAGCATAAACCTATAGTGGGACAAATTTTTATTTAAAAAATTCATCGATATTCTTCTTGATGAACTTTAACTAAACAAACAAAAATATTAGGCGCCATCGATATAAACGTATAGCTGAGCTAAGCTGAGCATCATTGGTGGTTAGTGTTAAATAAAATTCAATGAATTTGACAGTTTCTCCACAGTTAGATAGGTTTTTCAATTATCATCGGAAGTCGCTTATATCTATCTAACAAAAAGACAAGAGTGTCTGCTTCTGGCAGACTATACGGAGGTTGAGGTCGTCAAGGCGCCTTCAAACCTCAATTTTAATAAATTTCTCATCGTGTGTTGAGGTGTTAAGGCAAAAAAAAAAAACAAAAATCAAACCTTGACTTTTTATGTATCGAAAGATACAAAAGATCATAAAATTAAATTAAATAAACAAAAACAACGCATAAAAGTGAAAATTCTCAGGTATCTCAGTTAAGAACGAAAAAATAAACGTAAATCCACCCCAGGTCGTAGGTAGTAAAGAAAGCAAACCTAGAAGTGAAGTGATTATGATATGATGTTGAGGAGGGGGGAAGTCATCTGAAGACATCTTAATAATTTCTCATATATGCACCCCATTGAGAGGCGATAGATACAACCAATTGTTTGTTTGTTCTTTTTTTCGACTTTGATTGGTTTTATAGGTTTTTCGGCGGTTATATTGTTTGTCCCGCCGAGAGGGATGTAGCTCTTTTGATTGAGATGATGTGTGATGCAGTTTTTGTGGTCCAAGATTAGGTGTGGTGTTGTTTTGTATTGACTGTCGTTGTGTTGTAGGTGTTCAATGTTACAAATTCCGGTTTTGTATCTTTTTTTCTTTTTGGGGAAAGATACTTGAGTTGGGGTCTTTTCTATGTTGATTTATGACACAAATTGTATTTTATATCAAGAGTATAATAAAATTGTAGGCATAAACTTTTCATAAGAGACCATAGAGCCTCAGATACATATATCGAGCTACATAACACTTTCCGTCGAAAGGGTCGATTATTTGTCGAAAACAACTCCTTTTTACCTTTAAAGGTCGCTGCCATAAGACCAACTTATCGATATAATTATGTGATTAAATTCTCTTGTATAGCAATTTAACAAAAATGACATTGTTGCAAAATCGCACATTTTCCAAAAGATCATCTTTTCTTCAACTCGTTTGTGTTTTTTTTTAGTTTGCAGTCTCTGATGCAGGATCCTTTGACATTTCATATCTTTTCCAATTCATCTTGTGATGATCACATCTCTCGCGCAATATTTGAACCTTTAAAAAGACTCAAGCCATTCAAGGCATCAGCACAGTTAAGGTATCGACGAATAAGCAGAAGAAGAAAAAAAAACAAAGACTTTCCACCACGATTCCATCACACAGAAACTTATTTTTTCTCGTTTTTCTTCAGCTATATGGAGAAACTCCATCGAGAGACTCGACGACGGACGTCTATAGGGTTGACGATTCATTCCCTTTTTCTATATCTATTTTACCCAACTATCCTTTAACTCAAAATCCATGTGACCTATGGCCCCAAACATATCTGCTAGCGACTAATAACCAAGGATGGTGGAAAAACAAAAACAAAACTCAGTCTCAGTCTCAGGCTACATGCGCGGTTTGATATTGCAGAGCGCGAGCAGCGTTACTCCATCATCTTATACTGACTGCACTGCGCCACAGTACTGTGCGAAGCGCAGCGCAGTCAATTTTGTGTCGTGTCGTGATGATGGCAAATTGTAAATGGTCTCAGTTATCACACACTAATGACACGAAATTAGGAGAATTTCCTACCAATTCGCGAATTGGACAGGAAAACCACCCGCGTCACCACCTTCCAAAACTACTTCACTCGCGCTGCCTCACAGTCTAAATACCTACCTTTGGTTTCTTTCGAATGCTGCATCTATATTATAGCTGGAGCGTTGAATTAAACCCCAGCATGTTGCTGATATTTTCAATCGATTGGCGTATATCCGATAGATACGAAATGGATATCTATTTCTGTTGATATTTTTAGTTTTGTTTTTCCTTCGGACCCGACCCGCCACCATCATCCATATGGCAGCAGCAGCAGCAGAAAGCAGTTAAAGTCTTATTAAAGTCGTACCATCATATTTGGTATTATAGTTTGCATTGTTATTGCAGTGCCATTGGTGCCACAACAAGGGGCCTTTTGCATTTCCACAGAAAGTCTCTTTGGCTCACAGTAGGTAGGTAGATCAATTTCTAGGGTCAAGACCTTCTCTTTTCTCTATATAGTATACACCTTTATACCTTAAACTCGAAGGATACTAGATATAATTGTTTGGGATTTTGTGAATTTATTGACTGTTTCTATTTATTCGATGTTTATTCCATGAGGGCATGTATTGGGTTTGTGAGAGCTCTTTTCTTTGCTTAAGTTTGACTGATTCAACCTTGAACCAAAAATTCGAACTTAGAAGACAGGATTATTCTCAATTTATTTCAGCTGAATTTTTCTGAATTATTGATTAAACTGTCAAACTCGTACAAGATCTCACAAAAGGACTTCGGAAATTTGACAGTTGAAGCGTCCAGCAACAAGTATCAACATTTGTATCAAAATGATCTTCTGTTTCGGAAGCGTTCTAAGCAATTCAATCAATTGTAGCTCACATCAATATTATTTGTTTAATGAAAAAAACTATTCGCATTATGTATGGAGCTCGATTTCATTGCATGGCCATCTCGGGCACGCTTGCAGAAGTCCTGACGCTGAACCCAATTTTCAACAATTTTTAAGCATAAATCGGTTGATACGAATAGTGCTGCAATTTCACTTTCAATATTAGTACAAAGTTAATCGTCGCTGCCTAGTTGGCATAGACCATAGACTTCACTGAGACCCACAGGAAATAGTCTAACGGCGTCATCAAATCACAACCAAGCGACTTCTCCAAACTTGGTTTCCAATAAATTGATTGTGACATTCGCTGTGTGGCTTATGACACCGTCCTGTTGGAACCTCATGTCCTCCAAGTCCATATCATCCAATTGGGGCAAACAATACTCGGTTATCATTGAACGGTAGCGATCCCCATTCACAGTAACGTGCCTGTCTTGATCTTCACGGAAGAAGTACGGCCCAATAACGCCTCGAGGCCGACCCATAAACCACACCAAACCGTAATTTGTTCATGGAGTACGTGTGGATTGCTGCCTGACCAATACCGCATATTTTGTTTATTGACGAAAATTCGAACCATTTTCAAGATGTTGCTCAGGCCAATTTACGAACATACGAAGCTTCTGGTGGTGAAGCGGTCTCAGTTCTTGCGTCAATTTAATCTTCTAAGGGTGTATGCCAAGATCTTTTTGCAAAATTCACCATAACGAATTCACAGAAATGCCAAACGCTTGAGAACAACGTGTGAGATACACATTTGGGCTTTCTGCAACTGAAGCCCCAGCGGCATTAATTTCCTCGACATTACGGGCACTTCTTTGTCGTATTGGCACGGGAACCTTTTATACTGGATTCAAATTTTTTCACTAAACGCTCAATTGTTGATCTGCTAGGACGATAATGACGACCATGAATTGGACGTAGCGCTCTTAACGTTGAGGCCACTGACTGCGAATTTGTTGACTAGTATATCTTTCCATCAAACCTTACTGAAGAGAAATGTCAAAAGAGTTTCAAAAAATATGGCGTCGTTTCCTGTCCCTGTCGATCTAGTTTTGGAGCGTCCCTGTTGAAAAACCCTGTATAATATCATCAGGTCTTAGAGAACTGGTGTATTAGGACTCTTTTACCTTTGAACCAAAACCAAGGAACAGTCAATAAGAATTTGTCAGGTAGACGTTATCTCTAAAGAAAATATCGTAAGCGAAGCATTAACAGCTTATTTTCTAGTGTCTTAGCTCGAAAATATTGTTTATTATATTTATTGAATATAGAAACTAATCAAGAAAAATTAGAAAGATGGCCAGGTCATATTGGTGTTCAGGAAAATAAAGAAACAAATTCTTTACCGAAAAAAAAATGCCACAAGTTGAGGTTCCATAATGTAATTAGGGTCACCAAAATAGGTGACACTTGGGATACTACCAAGTTGAAAAAACTTTTTCTCTCTGAAAAGCCTCGAATACTCCAATACTTGGTTAAAAAACTGTAAAATTGAAGCCCTTTAGGTGAAAGTGCACTCACGAGCCTGCAATAGTAAAATATTAACTGATCGAAGAAGTGAAGGTAAACGGCCGTTGGCATCCCTGTGTGTTCGTTTAGTAGGCTTTGAAGTCTGAAAGAGTTGAAAAGTTATCCTCATTTTACGTTCGTACGTGCGTCGGTTAAAAAAAAACAAATTTGTGTTACGACGATGGGAATCCACATGAAATCTGAGAGCGTCAATAGTTCATCCCCAAAAAGCCACTGTTCGGTGAGAATTTTGACTAAGGGCTTCATTTTCCCATACTTCTTTGGGAACGACCTGGTGTTTGTCTGTGGCCAAGCCATTACAATCAATGGTACATGCTATAGATGGATGATAACTCATTTTTTTGCCGGTATTGGAGGATATAAAAGAAAGTCTGTTAAAATTCCGAAATCGGGTTTCAAGGTATTGAAATTTTCGGAATTTTATGTTTTCTGGATTTATCGGCCATGAGATGTTCAGTTTTCGGGATTTCTTAGTGGAATTGGAAATGACACTAGAAAAGTGTCGGTCCCGAAGCCGAATTGAGACAATATTACAAGTATTTAAAATGAAACTAAAACGAAACTGTATGTTTTACCAAAATTTGGCGGAACTCTTTCCAGTCTGTCTATTATAGCCTTTTTAATTATAAAATCGGGACGATACAAGCAAAATATTTGCCTTGTAGTGTCTCGTGATCCGCTCTAATTTTCGGGACTTTGGGTGTCCTGGATTACGATTTTATTGATAGTTACTCTTGCTGGATATTCGTTGTGCATTTCAAATACACTGTTTGGTAAAGTCTGCACATGGAGTTTAAGGTTATGGGTCTTGATTCCATTAAACATTCTCTTGTTAGGTTATCTAAAATAGAATGTCTTTGTTCTAAAGTCACAAACTCTACTTACTTACTTACGTCACAGTCATGTGTTAAGAGGTGCCTCACAGAACAAACATTTCCATCTAGCTAGGTCCCAGTACCTGTGAAGTAATACCCGTGGCATGATGATTAGTGTGTTGGACTGTCACCAGCGATCTGATAGGTAGTCAATTGCCAAAAGGCAATTGCGTACGCCCACGATATTATTGCGTACAGAACGGCCCGAAAGGTTGAGGTTATTAGAATTCTCTTGCAGCGTGATTTCGACAAGATTCAGCGCTATTGCGACGACTGGAAACTGAAGATAAATGTCCAGAAGCCGTTGACTAGGGCCACAAAGGATACGTGCAAGAATTGTCGCAAGATGGTCATCGTTGATCTTCACGAGCAGCCATTAGCTAGCAAAAGTGTAGTGAAGTACCTCGGTAACTGGTTAGATCAGTATTTATATTTCGGCAGACCAGGGCCAGAGGAGCCTTCGCTCCGACAAAACGGCTGTTTTACAGCAGTCGGCTTGACCCCAAAGTGAAGGTTATTAGATACATGGCCCTCATACGGCCGATGATCGTTTATAGTTGTCATGTGTGGTTCAATGTTGCCCCTTCCCAGATAAAGAAGTTTTGGGTGTTCGAGTGCCAGTATTTACGACGCTGTACCGGCTTATATCGAACAGCCAAAACTTCTTATGTGCATATACAACGGGGCACGAATGAACAGAATCGACAATTTCGTGATAAAACTCGTTTGAGGTTACATGGCAAGAGCTATGTCTTCAACCAACAATTTAATTTTCCGGGCGTTCTATCCAAACGACGAGTATTTTGAGAGTGCACGCTTGAGCGGCTTCATTCCACCAGAGGCGTTTTTGACGTTTAAGATTAAATAAATAAAAATTAATTTAAAAATAAAAGCGTTGGACTGTCTTGCCAGAGGTCTTGGGTTTTAATCTTGCCTATTCGATCAAAAGTTTTTTTTTTCAAAGGAATTGCATCTTGTGAAGAATTAACAAATCCTCCAAAAACTAATTCTTATCATGAAAAGTGCTTCTTAATTAGCCGTTTCGATTCTTCTGAAACTCCCTGACAACAGTACTCTTGTACAGAAATGGTTGAGAGCTGAAAGTCTCTAGGCCCTTGTTTTCAACGGATTGTTGCGCCACCTAATTTATTTCATTTTTAGGCCTCTATCTAGATGTCTAACTGTGCACTCCAAGTTGAGTGAGCTACTGCGAACAATTCACATTCCATGCACCCTAATGACCCAACCATCCCAGGCTTTTTACTTTTATCCTTCCGGGTTCCGTAACTTCTTGATTAAAACATGTTTGTTAGGCCAAGTTTGTCTTTCATTAACCACTATGCCCATTTTTGCCGCCTCTCTCTCAATACTCACAAACCTTACATCTTATTATTTTAAATGATGATCTACCAATCTGCAGTCTTATCCTAAGAGTAAGAACATGCGACGTAGTCGTGGCTTTTATGTTTGGGTGGCTTATTTTTACAGATATGGCTCCTTTATAAACCGTTATTAAAGCAGCTTTCTTGAACTGATTTAAATATTGACAGTGTTTTCAGATATAGAATGGCAGTTCCATTTCTACGTTAACATTCAGATAGTTGCCTCGTACCTATGTACCTCCCTCGAGTACCTTTTAAACTTATTTTTGACTGACAATATCGTGTTATCATTTTGCACTACAAACAAACTAACTTAACTTTCAAGATGATTTTTATCGAAATATGGAAGATGAGAAACTCCCATGAAATTATAGAAATGGTAGCCACACTGCAACCGCATATTTACAACGATTAACGTAACTGCTCTTCGTGGGTCATGGAAATTGTGTTGTTCATGATCAAATTACCTTTTTTCTTGTAAAATATTTTTGTGGCACATTTTTCTATAACAAACAATGTTTGTTAAGAGATTTCATTGAGCGATAATGCAAACATTGTGTCTTAGTTTTTCTGATGCTTTCTTCAAAGCGTTGAAGGTAGCTAAGGCAACTATTTAATATTCATCTCGTGCAACTTTGGCATGCATCGCACGTCCCTAATGTTTTCCCTTCAAAAACACATAAATATCAAATCTTCTAACACAATTTTAAAGAGGGTTTTTTTTGTTGGCTTTTGAGAAGATACAAATAAATTGTTTTCTCTTAAAGCTTTCTTCCTCTTGGTATAGACAAATAGGGTTGAGCGACAAGAGAACTTCTGTATATTGGACGAAAATTCCTTAACAAATTGAGACCATCCGTGCATGAATATCCTTCAAGTTGCAAAAATCAAATGCAATTCTATAGTGGAAGTTGTATATGTTAGGTGAAAACAGAACAACAACAAACTATATACATTTATTTTATTTCCTTCAGGATAGTGGAGTTCAAAAATAGAGAGCCTCACTCACATATGCACCGTCATCAGTAAAAAGGTAGACCACAAATGCAATGAAAGTCCATTAAAAATAAGGGTGAAGTCCTTTCTGAAACCCAACATCAAGGATAACAACAAAAACAGTACGAAAAAAAAGACCGTTCCTCAATTCCCTAGAATAACAAGTAGTACGTAAGTATATAGAAGTAGCGAGGAGCTTTTATTTTTCGGGACTCAAACTTATGAAATATTCACACTCTATGGCTAGCCGAAGTTTATACCTATCCATATACCTTACCTAGGTTATACGTACAACTGCTGTTCAACTTGTTTCTATACATTATGTAGCACTATCTGTGGCGTAAGCACTTTTGCTGAGTAGATCCTTCCTTTTTTTCTCCTAGGAAGGTTGGTATAAAAAAATAGAAACGTGCTAAATTTGTGGGATATGCCAGTTAATCTTGAGTGGATGCTTTCTTTTTTTTAGTTTTTAGTGCGAGTATATGGTATAGTTCGCTTAGCTGAGGTGAATTTTTAAAGAATGTTTAGGAACCGTACTAAAATTCAACGAATTATGCCAGCTTTATAGAAAGAAAGCATTTTTATAGTCCACTATTTGGGGGAGTTCTTAAGGAAGATTTTTTTTTATAACTTAACTATGCTGTGTTTACCTATCAACCTATAACTTTGGAGGATTCTACGCTTCTTATGGAGGCTTATTTTTTATCAAAGAGCTTTTGCTAAAAAGTCGTAAGGAAAAGATAACTATTATTACATAATTTTCAGTATAGGATGAAATATGCATTTTACGTTTTATAACCCTTATTTTTCATTCATTGGGAAACAAACAAATATTTAGTATTTTTGAAATTTGATTTAAGGAACTGAACAAATACTGGTTCATAAAAGATAGAAATATTCTTTTGTACCAACTTCGTGATAACAAGCATTTTAAATAATATTTGTAGTTATTTTCAATTATTTAAATTCTGATTCTTAGATAACTAAAAATAACTACTAATATTAAAACACAACATTAAGTTTGAGTCCAACATCAATTTTTATCAACTTTTATTAATTTTTTTGTTAAGGTTTTTATTATTTGTAAAAAACTATCAATTAGATTTTTCTAAAAATGTTTCAGAATGTTGAAAAAAAATATTTCTTAAAAGATAAAAATGGTTGGAAGCCAAAACATCAAATTTTTGAATAAATATTTGAGTTGATATCAATTTTTACCAACTTTTGTTAATTCTTTTTTTAAGTTTTTTTTTTATAATTAGCGAACACTTAAAGCGTTTTGTATACCTTTAATATGCCAACGACACAGTGTGAGCATTAGGAAAAGAGGGAAGGGTTGGATTGGAGGTGTCGGTGTACATTGGTTTTAAATTTCTGAACATTGCAATGATAGGGAAAGATAGAGCGTGGCAAGGCGTTCCACATTCGCGTAGTACGGCTAAAAAAAGAATCTCTGTACTTCATAGTACGGCCGAAGTTGGGCTCAAGGGTAAACTGATGGGCATTCCTAGAAGCGCGAGTATTACAGTTAAATTGTTTAAGTTGAGGAATGCAACTGGCAATTTCACTAGAGCATAGTCCGTTAAGATAACGGTAAAAAGGGGTGAGACAAGAAACCTTGCGTCGATGTTCGAGTGACGTAAACGAGTTGATGATATTAATGTCAGCAATCATTTTAAAAGCTCTTTTTTGAATACTGTCCCAGAGGCTTAAATAAGTTACTGGGCACCAGCCCAGAGATGAGAGTTGTATTCAAGTTTTGGACGTATATAGGTTTTGTAGATTTTAGCTAGATCAGACGGAGAGAAAAATGTCTTGCAACGTTTTAAAAAAACTAGAGATTAAATTCCACACGATTTCTTATTTTCCATTATACAATGCTGTGTAGGTCGGAATTAATGAGCTAATCATATCTTTTGCCGTTGCAGTTCCACATCCGAAGAGGAGGGTTGTGAGTCCGGAAACGAATATGAAAAGCTAAGAGTGCTATCGTCAGCGAAACAATGTAATGGATTAGAAGAAGCAGACAGGAGATCATTTATAAAAATGAGGAAGAGTGTTGGAGACAAAAGGGAGCACTGGGGCACACCAGCATTTATTTTACGAGTTTTGCTTCTGTCCAAAACAACTTGTATTAAACGGTTCGAAAGAAAATTTCTAATCCAAGGAGAAGAGATTCATCGATACCGAAAGCACGAATTTTCGATAATAGAGCAAGATGCTAGAATTTATCAAATGCCTTTGAAATATCAAGTGCAATAATCTTACTTTCTCCAAAACGATGTAAAGATTTGTTCCACTGTTCGGTGAGATGAACCATGAGATCACCAGTGCACCCATTGCTACAAAATCCGCATTGCGGTCATTAAGAAGCTTCAGTTCCTCAAGATATATCTTAAGCTGATAATTATTCAGCGTTTCCATGACCTTAGACGTTAGTGCTATCGGTCGGTAATTTGTGGGTGAAGAAGATTCGCCTTTTTTGGGATTGGCTTTCCAACTTCTCTGAACGAGCCCAAAAGAATAGGATAGATGGAAAAGCTAACTCGGTGGTTTTGATAGCGTGGAAGAACACCTCCTTAGAATAATAGCGGTGATACCATCTGGGACAGCGGATTTACAAATGTTGAGATCTTGAAGAACACTCGCCACAGTTCGTGTACGAAAAAAGATTGGTCCTATAGAATCATTTACGCGTTCAAGAACTGGGGAAGTCATGACACTATCTGGTAAGGTGGAATTTTCGTCGGACTGCCTCGCAAATACGTTGGCTTTATCAAAAGAGCTAACTAAAGGAGTTTCATTGATAACAAGCGTAGGAACCGAGGAAGAGGAATAATTCCTCATGTTTTTTACAAATGTCCCTTTGGGACGTAATTTTTGTTTGTGTAAAAATGTGGTCTTTCGAATATAGGCGTTGCAGGCCTTCCTGGCTTGCTTAAACTTTTTCTGGTTTTCCTCAGTTGGGTTGGCTTTAAAACACCGGAAGCTCACCTCTTTCTCCTTGATAACCTCTTTGCAGCTCTAATCGAACCATAATTTAACCTTGGGTTTAATACTTTTAACCCTATTCGGGATAAAGGTTTCCATTCCCAGATGAATGCGACCAGTTAAAGATCCTGAAGAAATTATTGAGACCGTTCCAGTTGGCTTTTCGTATTGCCAAACGGTTCTCTTTGGAGCTCTCTCTTTAACTGGATTTGTTTGACACGAGAAATTAGCAGATATTATAACACTGCGGTCCGATGTGCCTAGAGGCGTCAATGCACTGAGTGTGTATTTATCAGGATCAAGTGAGAAACAAGTCAAGAATATTTTCTGCTCGGCCGTTAAAGTCTGATATGCAAGTAGGCTCATTGGCAAGCTGAGTTAGATGGTTAAACTCAGCAAAATTCTCAGCACACATTCCATCGGGCGTTGTCTGGCCCGAATGGCGAAGCCACGAAGAATTGTGAACATTGAAATCGCCCATAATAATGATTTCATTATGAGGATACAGGGGGACAATTTTTTGTATGAAGGCAGACAGAGCATCAAATTACTGAGAAGTTGAAACTCTGTCCAGATTTGGGCTCCGATGAAGAAAACAATAGTGACTGATGTGCTTATTAACGGAAAGTTTTAACCACATGAAATTAAAAAGGGACTTTGTACAATGATCGTATTGTCTTGATTTGCAACATCATTCCTAATATATATGTTGAGACCATGGAGTGAGAAGAATAATTTCACCAAGCAATACTCATGAAAAGAAAATTCAGCAGGATCGGAATCTTCACCTACTTGGGTTCCAGTCAATTCTAAAATAGCTGGTCTGTTAGAATTAATGTGGATGTATACAGACAGAAAATTCGATCTCAGCCCACGAATATTATTATAATCTACTCTAAAATTACCAGTCATTGCAATATAAAAAAAATCCTAAAAAAAATCAAAACAAACGAACTTCTAAGTATAATAATTATTTAAAATTTTGTAAAAAAAATTGCCAATTCGATATTTTTAAAAATTTTACTAAATGTTAACAACAATATTTTTTAAAGATAAAAGTAGTTTAAAGCCAATATCTCAAAGCTTTGAAAAGATAATTGAATCAAAAATCAATTTTTACCAACTTTTATTAATGTTTTGTTAAGGTTTTTATTTTTTATAAAAAAGACTGTTAATTTGATTTTTCTCAAAATTTTATCAGATTTCAAAAACATTATTCTTAGTTGCCCTAAATTGTTTTGAAAATAAAATCATATGTTATTTGTAAGATTTTCGACGTAATTTTTTTTTTTGAATTATAAAAAAACCGTTAATTGTTTTTTTTTTTTCAAAAATATACTTGTTTTTTATCACGTTACAATATATATAATTTAATTCCCATGCAACTTTCTTGAGAGCCCTTTCTGCATCTCTCTCCATTAGTATCTGTATAGGTAACTAAATTTATTTGAAGTCGATATCTCTTCTGGTTCTTGAGCTATATGGACGAAGAAAAAAAACGTCGTGAACGTACGAACGCACGTACACACGCACGTTCATTTATTTAATTTGGACTCTAGGGACCTTGAAACGTCGAGAAATGTGAACATTTTCAATTCGACAATAACTTTTTATGGGAAATTAATAGAAAAATTAAGGATTTCTAGAGAAATCAGTTTGCATTTAAATTTTCAAAAACAAACATAATGTTTTTTTAAAATTTAAAATATAGGAACTATTTTTTAAGCAGATAATTTAAATATAGGAGCTAGTTTGTGGGATCTAGTGTTGTATTTTATTTCCATTATAAAACAAATCGTCAGTTGAATTTTTGTCGAGCCGATTCGTCACAATATATCATGTTAATTTGAGTTGAAGTCGCTAGCCTTATTACTGTCAATAAGTTTTCCCATTTTTTGCATTGATTAAATATTACCCGCATATATTTTTGAAAACCTTTTTTTGATGTCATTACTCGTATCTGTAAAATAACTTTTATGTGAAGTTGATATCATTGTTCTTGAGATATGTCAACTAAAGAAAGGTATCTCGGACGTACGAATGAACACGCACACACATATGTACCTCTAAAAACCTTGAGATACCGCCAAAAATGTTTGGCATACCAAAATTGGACTAAGCGGATGGACAATTTGAGGCGCAGTCAATGTCAACATTTGAAAGAAAAAATCTTTTAATATTTAATTATGTGGACCCTACTATCGATTCAAATAAAAATTGTATGCATTTTCCTGAATTGGATGTGTTTTTTTTTTTTGAAAAATTTTCCTATATAGCTTTATTTAGTTTGCGCTGAGAAAATTTAACAAAATGTATTAGATCTCCACCTATTTTTATATTTATGATTAATTTAACATCAAAATACTTATACCTGAAAATAGTAAGTTAAAAATATAACGAATAAGCGTTCAAGAATTTTTCTTCATGAGAAGGAATATTTTGGTCAAATACTTGAATTGTTTTAGAAGATTGAAATATTTGTTCTTCATCTAAATGTAAACTAACGGAATACTATGTAACTCTAAATGAATTTTTGAAAAAAAATTTTATAAATAGCTTCGGTCTTTTGATTAGAAACCTCATCACTTAACTATGCACGAAATTGTCTTAATTAATTCAAATATATATTTCCTGCTTTTATCTCATTGCTGAATTAGGTCTTCAAACAATTAAATCCATAAAATATTCAACCCTTTGAATAATTTGAATAAACTTTAATCAAAGTTCGTTAAAGTTATGTATTTTAAGGAATGTGTCGCACTTAAAAATTTGACCCAAAAAATTCTTATTAATTAGTTGTTCACGATAAGAAAAAAAAATTAAAAAAAATGCATTCAATCGTACAATCATACTTCATCCATGACCCTTTTTGTGTCAATTTTCATTTAAAAACAAGCAATTTCATGCGCCACATAGATTCATCTTTTCGTGTATATAGACGCCAAATAAGAGCATAGAAAGTTATTGTAATCTAGCAATGTTTAGCCCCCTCTATCGTGCCTATATTGTAACATAAAATTAAACAACGACCACGCAATAATTGTAACCAATTTTCATCTCTCCCTCTCACTCGCTCTCTGACTGTCTTAAACCTAATTCAAAACTAGTCAAACTCATCGATTTGCCAATTAATCTTCTCCAGACCTCAGCGGTTGTCCCTTGTTGGACATAACTTTGGAACTTGTAGTTAATTCATAATGACCATAACACGAAGGCGTATAGCTCTGAGTTTTATAGTTTAAACAAAAATATGTTATTAAAAAAGGTCTTTGTTTTGGTCTTGATGCCATCATATTGATCGCTTTGACCAATGGCCAATGACCATCTATAATCATCATCATCAATGATGATATATTTTTGTATAACGAAGACCTCCGAAGTATCACATCGCATACCATGAAGGCAGAACAAGATCAAGCTCATGCATATTTATGGTCGCATTATGCTAAAATTTCCACGGAAATCTATGTCGGGTATATGAGCTTGAGCAGGTGGCCAACAACGCTGAAATGTCATGTTCATGTACCTATCATCATATGGTAAGGCGATCCGGCTCACATAGGGGCTATCCCTATCATGTACCTGGTCTATACCCGAAAAAGATTGCATGGAATTCAGTTTAGTCTGAAACTCGATGCTTGAAACTTGGATATGATACCTATTCCTCCATTGGACTTACACTATAAACCATTGATACCTTGTTTAGACTTTATACCTATAGAGGCTTATCCTGATCTTTGGAATTAGTCGTTTTATTTCGGAACGAACATCGATACTCCTTTGACAGTTGACACTTATTTGACTGTGAAATATGAGAAAATAGCTCACTAGACCGCGATGAGTTAGGACCCCACAAGAGGTCGTGATTGTCTCATATTATCATCTCTCTTATAAACTACAACCGATATGATGGTGTCCCTTAGGAACATCGCAAGACTTGCAACGCGAGGAGGAAGACGACACTCAACTTCATGTTGAGGCATCTAAAGCTAATTCCTTTAATTGGATTGTGTCCGCTTTAAAACAAATCGCATTGGTTAGTAGCTAAGCTACACATCCAACTTTTTTTTTCAGTCCACAAACACGAAGTTCGTGGGTGATTAATGTTAGAAAAGATTATTTGAGAATGCTGTTTGTAGGGTTGTATCGGAGATAACAAATTGATAGAAGAATAAATAAATACATTAAAATACATCGGAGTCGCAGCAGCAGAGGATGAGCTAGTGCAAGCGTTGGGGTTATAAATCTTTGGTGACATTCGGAATGGGTTTTGGTGATAATGAATTAAGACATTTCCAAACAAAAAAATCAGGTTTAAATAGAATACAAAATTGAAAAAAAAAAACTTAATTCTAATTTGATGATGCTCAGCGATAAAAATCAATTGACTTGATTAAAAATCTATACTGAACTTACTGAAAGGCTGTTTTTTTTTTTGTATAATATTATCTATTAAATTCTACTTTATTGAATAAAACATATCTTCGCATTACTAGAAGGTGAGAGTCATTTGGAGGTAAATCAGTCAAGCTGATATGGGGGTACTTTCTATACTTAATGAAATTTTCGTTAAGAAAAATTTAATATTTAAATAAGTACAGACGAAGTTGTATCTTTTTCAATCGAAACTTACTTTTTAAGCGTTATTTTTTCAATTTGAAAAAGCTTAGCAGGAAATTAGATTTTCTATCCAAATTATCTCTTGATTAAATGAAGACATAAGTCAGATAGTTTTAACGAAAACCTAACAACTTCATATCGAAAACGAGACTGGGATACGACCCAAACTGATAACTTCCCATCCCGTCTGTCAATTTGTCTAGCTTCAAAGTTTTTAGGTTTTCGTATTATGTTAAAAAAGTTGTCAGTTGAAATATTCTTAAAAATTTAAAACACACCAACAATATTTTACATTTGATAAAATAGTATGATTTCAAAATCTAACTTTGTTAACGAGATTTTTAGTCGAAAACCAATTTTTACCAGTTTTAGAAGCATTTATTAAGGTTTTCATTTTTGTAAAAGAAAGTTTACAAAATAAGTTTAAAGCTATAATCTCAATTTAAAAAAAAGATAATTTAATTCAATTTGACCTTTGTAAGAAAAACTGTCAATTTGATATATCTCAGAATTTAACAAAATGTTGAAGAAAATATTTCTTACAAGATAAAATTAGTCTGAAGTCTCAAATTTTTGAAAAGATTTTAATTCGGAAATCAATTTTAACAAATTTTAGAAATGTTTTTTTTTTTTATTTTTATTTTTATATTACCCAATGTTGAAAACAGTATTTGTTATAAGACAAAATTAGTTAAGGCCGTTATCTTAAATTTTTGAGCCGAAAATCAATTTTTACCAACTTTTGTTTGGTTTTTAATTTTTTGACAAAAATTGTCAGTTCGATTTTTTTTCAAAATGTTACTGAATGTTGAACAATAATATTTTTTAAAAGATGAAATTAGTTTAAAGCGAATATCTTAAAGTTTTAAAAAGATATTTGAGACGAAAATCAATTTCATTGCACAAAATTGTTTTTGAGATACAATAATTTGCTGTTCATAAAATTTTCGAGGTGACAAATATTTTTATTCAGTTTTTTTGATTCATAAACCAGCTGACCACGCACAGACATTTTTCTAAAAATCGTTTATTTTGAAACGTCGATAAATGTCAAAATTCAACAAACGGGACCGATTACAATAGCTTCCTATGGGAAGTTAAAAATAATTATTGATTTTTTTAGCAATGTCGTGAATTTTAGTTTCAAAAGAATGGAGCTGAAATTTGGCATCTGTCAAACTTAGTTGTTAAACCATTTTCTTTCAGTTGATGGTATTTCTGCACAGCCACATATCGTGCTTGAAGAGTAGGTTATGGTTCAAATAATATAACTTATATACAGGTAACTAAGCAAGCAATTAGCTAAATTGTGAAGACATTTAAAGAGGCTTTTATTGTAAGGCTTATGCATCATCGTTTTGCTATTTCCACTGAAAATATCGCTGCTGTGAGTAAAGTGCTTGCAGAAGACCAGAATGCAAACGCCAACATCCATATAAAGTCCAGCTCACCCAACAATTGATGCCAGCTGACCTTTCACAGCGTTGTAGATACATCGTAGTGGTGCTTGAACAACTGGCAGTGGACGGCGGTTTTTCGAACAAAATTTTCTTCAGCGACGAAGCACATTTCTCACTCGGTGGGTATGTTAATCGTATTTAGGGTTCTGACAATCTTCAAGTTATAACGAAAGTTCATTATATCCACAAAAAGTCCCCGTTTGATTTGCTCAACTTGCTTACTTCCTCGAAAACGACTGTATCCGTCAATTCGGAGCGTTGCGTTATGGTCATATGAAAAGCGCCTTTTTTTGCATGCTATTAAAGAATACGAATTGTTAAACATGTGGTTTCAACAAGACGGTGCCACATGCACCACAAGTTGAGCGAATATGGCTTTATTTCCAGACACATTTCCTGGCCGCGTAATTTCTCGTTCGTGGCGATATCAACTAGCCACCGAGATAATGCGATTTGACACCACCAGACTTTTTTTTTTGTGGAGTTACGCGAAAGACAGTATTTTATGCAGATACACCTTTAACTTTTGAGGACATAAAAACTAACCTTCGTCATGTTATGGCTGAAATACCATTCGAGATGTTTCAAAAAGTGGTCAAAAATCACCTCAACAGAATCGATGCTTGCAACAATTCGCGTGGTAGTCATTTAATTGATGTACTATTTCCATACAAAATCTCTACGTTCAAACTTTTTAATAAAAAGAAATTTAATGAAATAAAAAATGATTGTATTATTATATTTACGTTTACTTTTAAAACTGCAAAATGGATTTTCTATATAGAAAGAAATGTTCGTAAACTTTTTTAACATAACCGTCGATAGGTTGGTAAATTATTTATTGAAAAGAAATTCTTAGCTCTTCCAAATCAAGCGGTTTTGTTAAACAGCTGTCCGTAGTGTTCACCTCACGCCGCTTCTCCCATCAAAAGGTAAACTTCAGTGAATTAAGAGGCTTCTTTTGAATAACTTTGCAGTTTATGTCTAAATGAACCTTAACTGCTAAAACAAATATTTAAAGGACCATAGAGGATTTAAAAAAGAAAAAATGCATTGAAAATGATGGAATCTCTTCAGAAACGATAATCTACGGAAAATAATGGGTATTTATGATCTTAAAATATTTATTAAACAAAAATATAATGAACGAAAATTGATTTAATAATGCAAAAAATTGAGAACCACCTTGGTGAGGCTTTAATCAATAACTATAGTAAAAATCATATTCAATTTCCATACATTTTAAATTTAATCCAAACATTTTTATATATAATTTAATTTTATTTTAAGTAAATCCAAAACGAAAAAACCTTCAATTACTTGACAAGCTAAAACTGTAAACAATTTTAACACTATGAAGAACTCTACTCAATATCGGTTTTGTTACATCTTTCCTCTTTTAAATACCTGAAGATTCGTTTAACGAATTCAAATATAGTTGGCGCTAAGTTTTTTTTGTAAATCCTTTCCATTTCACTGACATACATAGGTACGGTGTAGTTATTAAAAAAAAAAAACATTTTAAAATATTTGTACCCGTTTTGAATATTTAAAAATTTTTATAAGGAAATTGCCAGTAAGATTTTTTTTTTAAATTTTAAGCAATGGTTTTGTAGGTTATACCCGTGGCGGGCGTGCTATGCTGGAGATTCAATCAATGACTTCACACACTGGAATGGTTGAGAACTGTATGTCACAAAGTATCGTAGTTGTTATGGATTTTTCTAAAAATTGATCCTGGTTTATTAAACGTCATTCCTCATAAAAAGTACGTTTTTTATTTATCTAAGTTTCAAGATCCCCAGAAGATAGTTTTTCGAGAGATAGTTCTGTACGTAAGTACAAACATTTGTTCCTCCGTATGTTCGAAAATTCGAGATAAATGTGATATATGAGATCAAAGGAAATTATTTTAATTTATACAAAATAGAGTGTTAGTGGTTTTAATTTAATTAAATTCTTAGCAAAATGTTACTAAATTGAACTACCATTTTTGATTGCATACTTTCGAAGTTATTTAAATGACAACTCGGTCTAAAAAAATACTATTTTGCCAGAGTTCACCCATGGGAAATTATTAGTGGGGATAGAATCCCATCATCTTCCACTTATTTGTTGAGTTCTTTTAAAATTTATATCAATGATATCATAGTTTTGAGAATAAAATTTATTTTAACTCCAAAAATGTTTGTTTTTTTTTTAATCCTTTGTGCAAGTAAAAAATTAGTTTTGTACCATTGAATGTTGTTTAACTTTTACATTTAAGTTTCGGATTTCAAATATATTTTTTAACTTTTTCTGCTTAAAATTCAATACACATTGTTTTACATAATACTTAGTTAAATACTCAAATTCAGCACCGTTTTTAAGTTAACCCAAAAACAATTAATTAATATTTAATGTTTTCAAAACATAATATAAACATAAACTTGTTTCTGAGCCTACGTTAAACCATTTGGGTTATAAAATTTAAGTTTGTACATTAAATTGAAATCAGAACTTATACATATCGAAATCCAAAATAAAATATTTAGTCCATGTTATTTACGATTTTTAAGACATAAATTTAAGATTTGTTCAAAAAATTTTAATTTTATTTGCAATAAATTTCAAATAGATATAAAAATTATGTGTTCACGAAGAAAAAAGAAAAGAAACTTGAATAATTCATGGAGTATAAATAAACCAAATTTTATAGACTTTTTTTCATTGTTTTTATTTTTATTTACAACGAAATGTGTTAATAAATCGCCACAGATTTAAAAGAAGCATTGACCCTATAAAAATCTTCTGAAACAAAAGTTTACAACAGTGAACACTCATCATATAAATTAATATCAATATTTTGTATAAGACAAATATCTGCATTTTGTAACCAGTAACCCTTATCTGTCATAATTAGGTCCGAACAAATTTCTTAATGGATTTCTCAGATTTTCTTTTAATACATGTTCTTGTCCATCTTCATTGTGATCTGATGTTCCCACTTTTTGAGTCCTCGTTCTTGAACCTTTATTTTTGAAAGCAGGTAATTCCATAAAAAGAGATACCCCAGATACATTTTAAGCCAAATTTAACAATAAAATTAAATTGGCATAAATATTTTTTTAGCTTCTGATAAGAGTTCGAGAAAAAAGTAACACCGATAACCAAACAAAAACAAAAAATTTATATCATCACTCTTTTTTTTTTGCACAAAAAAAATTAAAAAAAAATCGAATGGATTAAGAATCCATAAATTAATTTAATAATAAAAGATTTATTTGATTTGTATACAATTTTGGCGGCTGCTATTGAGTTAACAAAGGGAGAATTTTAGGTATTTTTTTGTTTTGTTTTGTAATTTAGGGGAAGTTTAAATGGTGTTGGCTCTTAAATGGAGGAGACCTAATTTTTGCACTCTTAATTAACAGGATTTATTTGAAATTGATAAGTTTTGAAATTTAAAGCAAACAAAATTTAAAAAGGCCTATCAATAATAATAATTAATTAATTTAGTTTTCATTTCACTTGGCACAAAGATTAAAGTTAAAAACATTTTGGGGTAGGAGAAGTAACGACGAGGAACTCTTCGATAAGATTGGTTTTATTTATATTTTGTCATTTTTTAAAGAGGTCCTATATAATTAACCCTGTTATGTTCTTATAGGTAAATAAAATGTATTCAAACTTTAATATTAAAGGTGTGCTTCCATTGTGATAAAAAGGGTGTGAGAGACGGTATTAGTCATTTGATTTTATAAATAATTTACATATCATTCTATATAAATATTGCATTAGATATATATAAACTTATGCTGTAGAAATATGATATCTTTTAAATTTATTTGTATACATGTGTTAAAACGAATTGGTTTATAAGATGTGGGAATATAAGGTAGACAATTCAGTATGTGTACATTTGTTGGCCTAATATTTTGTTTGCATATATTCATAGATGGCAATTTCTCTAAGAAAAACTGTCATTTAAAATCTTATCAAATGTTAACAACAATATTTTGAATAAGATATTACATACGAACCGAAGCCTGTAAAGACGATCAGAAGAACATCGTATAGTAGAACCGCAGTCGATGTTGAAAATATAAAAAGACCACTTCTCCAAATTATATAACGGTGATGACGAATCGAATTCCGCTGAAAGGGAGATAGAACCACTCAACCCCGATCAACAATACCGCCTACCAGACCTTGAAAAAGTGGAGATAGCTATATCTTAACTTAAGTCAAGCAAGGCTGCTATAGCTGACGGCATCACTGCTGAAGTATTTAAAACAGCAGGCGATGACTTGATAGGAAGAATGCACCATTTTATAGGAAAAAAATATGGTTGGAAGAAAGCATGCCCGATGAGTGGAGTCTCAGCATAGACCCTCTAAACTGCGCTAACTACAGAGGCATCAGTCTCCTTAAAATTGCACACAAGATCCTCTCTATCGTATTATGTGAACGTTTGAAGTCGTTCGTCAGCAACCTGGTTGGTCCTTATCAGTGTGGCTTCAGATCAGGAAAGTCCACTATCGACCAAATATTCACTCTACGGCAGATCTTGGAAAAAACCCAGGAGCTCAAAATCGATACCCATCATCTCTTTATCGATGTGCAAGCCTCGTATGACAGAGCAATGTCTAGTTTTGGCATCCCTGTCAAACTTATCCGTTTGTGCAGAATGACGATGGAGAATGCACGCTGATCTATCAAGGTCAGAAAAGATCCCATCGATGCATTTGATGTCAAAAAATGTTTAAGACATGGCGATCCACTGTCTTGCAACTCCTTAAATATCGTTCTGGAAAGAATTGTGCAAAACTCAACCGTCAGCACAAGAGGCACAATCTTCCGAAGGTCCATCCAATTACTCGGATACGCAGATGATATTGACATAATTGGATAATAATAAAATAATAATCAAAGTGTGATGTCAGTGGAGCGTTTTTGAGCATTGCGACAGAAGCGAAGAAGATGGGTGCAGTGGTCAATGAGGGCAAGACCAAGTATATGCTGTCATCAAAAAAAGACATTGAACAACGACGTCTTGGATAAAATGCCACCATGGACAGCTATAACTTCGAGGTAGTCAAGGACTTTGTCTACCTAGGCACCGCTATAAATACAGACAACGACACCAGCGCTGAATCAAACGAAGAATATTTGCAAATCGCTGCTTCTTAGGGATTAGAAGGCAATTAAAAAGAAAAGTCCTCTCTTGAGCATCTAAAATCACCATCTATAGTATACTTATCATCCCGGTTCTCATTTATGGCTCTTAGGTCTGGACCTTGTTAAAGAAAGATGAGAGCGTCTTAGGGTGCTTCGAAGACAAATTCTTGGGGTGATTTTCGGTCCCGTACGCATAGATGGAGAAAGAAGGAGAAGATATAAAGACGGACTGTACGGGCTGTACAGCGACACTGACCTAGTTAGCAGAATTAAAGTCCAACGGCTTAGATGGCAAGATCATGTAGAGCGAATGGACATCAAAGCTACAGCCCGGAAGTTCTTCGAAATTAATCCCGAGGGACGGTGCAGTAGAGGAAAACTGCGACTCATGTGGCGCACCCAGGTGGGGGAGCACCTCAACCAACTTGGCGTGTGAAACTAGAGACAGTTAGCTATGGACCGAGCCTTCTGGAGACGTATGTTGGTTGAGGCCCAGGTCCGCCCCGAACTGTAGAGCCACCTTAAGTACGTAAGTAAGTATACATTTCAATATCTTTTATTGCTCTCAAGGTTTTGAGTCAAAGTGAAGGTTTTATATTTTGTAAAATATGGATTAGAAATATTTTGGATTGTTGTGCAGGGTTATCAATTTTGCGGCTTTAAAAGTAAAAGTAAATAAAACACATATACAATGTTTCCTTTCATGATATTTTTTTTTTATTATAAAGTTCGAACTTTGACATTAAGACCACCACGTGAATTGTTGCAAAAATCGATTCTGTTGAGGTGATTTTTGACAACTTTTGAACACATCTCAAATGGTATGTCAGCCATAACTTGACGAAGGTTAGTTTTAAGTCCTCAAAAGTTAAAGGTGTATCTGCATAAATTACGGTCTTTCGCGTAACCCCACAAAAAAAAAGTCTGGTGGTGTCAAATCACATTATCACAGTGGCTAGTTGATATCGCCACGACGAGAAATTACGCAGGCAGGAAATGTCTCTGGCAATAAAGCTATATTCGCTCGAATGGTGTGACATTTGGAACTGTCTTGTTTAAACTACATATTTTCCAAGTCGTATCCTTCAATATCAGGTAACAGAAAATCGGTTATTATATGACCAAAACGTTGTCGTTTAGTCGAAGTAAGGTCCAATAACATCTCCGGAGCAAAGAGCGCACTTAACAGTGACTTTTTGTGGATGTAATCTTTGTATATGAAAACTGGTTTTCTTATAGAAAGATGTAATGACCTCTCTTCTAATACTTGAGGACTCTCAGAATCCCAAATATGACAATTTTATTTATTAACATACCAATCGATTAGGAATTGTGCTTCGTCGCTGAAGAAAATTGTGTTCGAAAAATCGCTATCGCCGTCCTCCGCCTGTTGTTCAAGCACCACTTCGACGTATCTACCACAGGTTGTGAATGTTCATCTGACTTCAGTTTTTGTGTGAGCTGGACTTCATATGGGTGTTGTTGTAGATCCAAATGCAAAGTACGCAATTATGTGTCAATAGACAGTCCTTATAAACGAGAACGACAAGAAATTGACACATTCGGGTCTTCGGCAACACTTTCAATTTTTCCAATTGCTTTCGTAGTTGAACTTTTATGTGGACCATAATTTCCTTTAAAAGCACAATATGTGGATGTGGCAAAATCACCATTTGTGCAATAAGTAAACAACTTATTTTGACAAAGTTTCGAATTCCAGCTCTTTACTTTTGAAACTACAAAATGGATTACCCGTTATTTTTTAAGGTAAATCTTTTTGGTACGAAGATCAAAATAAAGTTTTCATTGGATAGAAATTGTGCATGGTACGCTTTTTGTTGAATCTTTTCGCAATTCAATTGAATAGGTACATAGATCTTTCTTATTTGGAAAAAAAGTTTTAAATACATTTTTTTAAAAATGCAGAAATTCTTCTCAAAACTGTTAGCATTCAACTTTTTCCAGAAAATCAAATATTTTAAAGTCGTCCTAAAGTATAGCATGAGATTTTCAATATCTGCGAATGTCTTCAAGTATTTTTTTACTATGTCATTTTAAAAGTAAATTTTCGCTCTAGAAAAATGTTATCAATTATTCAATACTAAAATTTTGTCCACCAATTTCAATTGTCATAAATCCAATGAATGTTTGTCACGCTTATTTATCAGCATCCATAAATTATGCTATTACATGCATTCTTCTCATTCTATGTTTGTTGTTAATCGTAAATCGAATCCAAAACCATAAATAAATCCATCGATAGCAACAAATACGAGTATTCAACAATTTATGAACTTGTTCCCGTCATCCAAACAAAAAACCTACATTTCATTCAGAAATACCTTTTTGACACATGCTCGACTTGTGTATATATGTAACTTCCATATAGAATTGTTTCTTATTCACATATTTTTCTAATGTGGTGCTCCAGATTCTGCAACAACTTTTTTCAGACCAATTTCATTTGTTCTCAAAACAAGATCTCCACTTTAATCCGAGCGTCATCATCTTCAGCAAACAGAAACAGCATCTTCATCAGGCATTTTGTTGCTGCTTTTATTACATCACATTGTCCTAACATATCCTGGATGTCATTTTCTATTGAATATGTGCTGTTATCTTTTAAAATTCTAAATAAATACCAACATCCATTTAACAAAAACAACAAAAATAACAACAAACTTATGTATAGCTAGTTGCTAGCCTAATCCCTTGATATCGATACAAATGCCGGAAAAAAATCGAACAAATATTATACCAACCTGTCGCAACATTTCTTTCGCATAGTTTCAGTTTAGTTCTGGAGGAGGAGGTGGAGGAAATCGTTTTTCTTGAGGCCCACCTTCTTCTACTCATCCTCCTCCTCCTCCCCCCTCACCACTTTCAAACAATCTGATTTTCTTGCCTATAAAGAATGTGTTCACATGTGTGCCAATATGCACAACAATGAGGCCATCTTATTCACAGTCTCGTCTTTGATGCACCACATTAGAATCTGGACACCACTTCGCTATGTTGGTATGATAGGGTTGCCACATGAGAATTTTTAAAGTCAATAGAATTATGTGAAGAATGTAAAAACATATTAGTTCTCTCTTTTCATTGGAACCTAAGGTCTCGCTATTAGTCAAACATGTTCTATATCTCATAAAATATGGAGATATTAGATTAGATATTCGACTTTCTATTAAAGTTTTTAACAACTCTCAACGGTAATAGCTAATATCTCGTTTTTAGTTATTAAACATTTTTTTATTAGAAGAGATATTAGATGGTTTTAGCTCATTTTTTTTCACAGTGTACTTCTAATGTCATAGTGTCCCTACATCGCCATCGTTTGGAAAAGATTAACATTGGAGAAATTAAAGGTTTTAAATACGTTTTATCAGAATAGCTAATATCTTGGTTTTTATTTTGGAGATGTTGAACATCAACATTATCTCTTTTGAAAAACGAGTAATTTGAATTCACTTATTTTTAAAAATGTGCGGAAGAATGAAGAGACTTCCATAAAAGAAATGCTACAGCTTATTCTTAAAAGAATTGATAAACAGGATTTGAATATCAAACTGCTAAGCGAAAAGTCGCTATTAAAAACGATGATGGACAGAACACTTAAAATCGCTACATGGAATGCAAACGGTCTTATACAACATTCATCCGAATTAAAAATCTTTTTAGATCTAGAACATATCGATATTTGCCTGATGTCCGAAACTCACTTCGCCAATGGGCAAAGTCTAGATAATGTAATAGAAAACTATTCATGTTACCACGCTCCACATCCAGCTGACAAGGCAAGAGGTTGATCGGCGATTCTTATAAAAGAAAGCTTAAAACATTATGAAGTAGCCAAGTTTACTAGTAAAAATATGCAAGAACAACTATTAGTATTGGAATGAAAAAGAAAGATTTTAAGAAAGCAACTATATACTGCCCACCAAGGCGCTCCCCGACAGATCTATTTAATCTTCTTGGGCATAACTTTCTTGTTGGCGGAGACTTAAATGCGAAACACTCCCATTGGGGTTCAAGACTTATATCAACAAAAGGCAAAAGACTTTTCCAAGCAGGCCGTAAATACAATTGCGAATTCTATTCCTCCAGGTCGCCAACTTACTGGCCTTCCGATACTAACAAAATACCAGACCTTATTGACTTTTTCGTAGCTAAAGGAATCAAACGAAATCACATTAGTGTCGAAGGTAATTATGACCTGTCATCAGATCATACTCCAGTGATTCTATTACCAAGTGAATCGGAAGTACTAGAAAAAAGTAATCCAAAGCTTGAAAATAAGAAAACAAACTGGAATGATTTTAGAGAAAGGCTTTTAATTTTTATAAATTTAAGATCTCCCATGGATACAATCGAGCAAATTGACCATGAAGTGGAACAATTTATTGCTGATGTGCAACTGGACGCTGAAGAAAGTACTCCAACTTTTTTAATAGAAGACAAAATGAAATAAAATATCCTTAAGAGATAAGAGGGTTGATAATAGAGAGAAATAGAGCTCGAAGAAAATGGCAAAATACTGGATTTCCAGATGATAAAACAACGTTTAACCGTATAAGCAACAATCTTAAAAAACAAATTTACAAATTCAAAAATGATTCACTCAGTACATTCCTAAGGAATTTAACGACTAATGCTTCAACCGATTTTTCGATATGGAAAGCAGCCAAGCGCCTGAAAAGACCGCAGTTACAAAACTCGCCCTTGAAATCTGAAGATGGGAAATGGATCGTTAACCCGAAAGAAAAAGCTAACCTTTTCGCTGAACATCTTGCGAATGTTTTTAAGCCATACTAATCAAACGCGGCTGAAAATAACTTACAGTTTGTTGATAAGATAGATGAAAGGGAAATACCAATTGTATGACTTAAAGAAATAAAAAGTATGTGTTTACATCAACTACCAAACCAGGTTACGATCTAATTACTGCTCAGGTTATGAAAGAAAAGCCATTGAAAGCCTTCATAAAACTCCAATATATAATAAATGCATGCCACAAGCAACGGTATGTCCCGCACCATTGGAAAATTACAAAAGCAAGGTAAACCACCTACAGAAGTCACGGCTTACAGACCAATATCGCTTATACCAATTATGGCAAAAGTTTTTGAAAAACTGCTTCTGAAGAGACTTAGCAAAATCATAGAAGAAAGAAGGTTAATCCCAAACCATCAGTTTGGCTTTAGAAATAAACATTCCACGATAGACCAAGTTCATAGAATATCGGATGTAATACAAAAAGCATTAGAATAAGAACAAGTATATTCAGCAAATTTTAGATGCTGCTGAAGCTTTTGACAAGGTGTGGCATGAAGGACTTGAGTACAAACTGCAAAAGGATCTTCCCTGGCAGTACTTTGAAATATTAAAATCGTACATCTCAGACCGATTGTTTAGAGTAAATTACGATCAAGAATACTAGGAATTGAAGAAAATAGAAGCCGGTGTACCACAAGGAAGTGTCCTAGGTCCTACCCTGTATTTACTATACACAAGGGATATTCCAGTTGGCTACTTTTACAGATGATACTGCAATTTTGGTACCAGGAAAATGTGTCTCTAAGGCAGCAGTAAAACTACAAAATGCCGTCGACACAGTGAGAGCTTGGACCTAAAAATGGCGTATCAAACTCAATGAAACAAAATCTTCACATATACACTTTACAAATAAAAAGATAAACAATATTCCAATATTCATTAATAATCAAGCTGTTTCTTATGCCAACTGGGACAAATACCTTGGAATGACTTTGGATGCAAAGCTAAAGTGGAAAGCGCACATCAAAAAGAAAAGAGAAGAACTAAACTAAAGAAATATAGAAAAATGTACCGAAATCATCCAAAAATTCCAAAACAAAGTCCTTCGTGGAATAGTTAATGCACCTTGGTACATAATAAATACCGATCTACATCGTGACTTACAAATAGAAATGGTTACAGAAGTTGTTGAAAAATAGGCTGTATCGCACCATTCGGAGATTAAGAAAAACCAAGCCTCTTAAGCTTATGGTCTAAAAAACATGGGAAAGTATTAAAAGTTTAAAATTCCCCCAAAGTGATTGTACAAAGTTAAGAAAGAATCTGTAGGTGATCCTTCAAGATTGGTCCTAATAAAGAGGTGGTTTTAGTGGTCAAGAGTGCCAAACTACTTGTTGTCGAATACTGCCAAGTATCTTTTGAAGATTTCCTTCTTTCAAAAAAAAACAAACTTATTTTTAAGAAAGAATTTGATGACCTCAAATTCTAATCTAATGTTGGCAACCTTGTTCTATTTTCTATTGCAGTTTATTGGAATATTAGATCTAAAAGGAGGATTTTGAGTTGGGAAGAAAAGACTTTGACTAGGAATAAACGTATCCAAATCCCTACAATCTACAACGTGTGACACATAAAGAACAAAAAAATCACAAAAAAGCAAATAAACCAACAACAAGAACAACAACAAACTAAACCACGATAAGATGCAAAGTTTATTTATGCAAAATCTCAGAGAGCCTGGGAATTTTTGTAGCTTGGTCGTAGATCTAAAGCGGATTCATTCGAAGAAGAGGTTTACATTTGGCATTCGTTTTGTACATACCAGAAAGAGAGATATTCGTATACATAGTCATGTCTTCAGATGCTCTGTTTAGTGTTTCTATTTGTTTTACTTTCTGCATTCGGTTGTGTTTGCTATAAAACAAAAAGAAATAAATAAAAAAAAGAAACATATCACCATCTCCAGCACTAGCACCAGCATCATCACCGCCACCACCTTCGCCATTGCCACCACTGCTGTACTGAATCTAATGTTGTTGGTGCTCCTGTCATCGTTGTGGTCCTGGTCTACGTCGTCGTCGTAGCCGTCAGGTGGATGCTGAATGGTAGCTACAAAAAGTCTGGTGTATAAAAACCTGCAAGGAACCTACCTTCCAGCTCGCAGATGTACAAGTACCTAGTTAGATGAAGAAGTTAGAAATGTATCAACAACATGGGTCCATCCATAGGAGTTGTAGTCGTCTACAATTCTAAATGTTTTACTACTAGGCCATGTCAAATGTTGTTAGCAGCAGCCGTTAGAATAAAGGCTGCTAACTGGTTATGCTTATGGCTCTTGAACGTTACTCTTGCACAGGGTAGTTAGTTAAGAGTGGTTAAGGTTGGGCTCAAATCTTTAAGTGGTACATGATAAGCCCCAGTTTTCCAATGTACTCTTACAATTAAATTAATAAACGTGGAATAACAAAGGGTTTGGTCTTATTCCATAGAACAAGTTCAAAATGTTTTGAATAAAACACAATTCCTACTAAGTGCCGTTTACTAAGTTAAACCACCGAAGATGTTGAGGAGAGGGATAGAAAACAGACAAAATACAAACAATTATTGAAAAATTATAATAATTTTGACAGACAAATATTAACAAGAAAATTCCTAGGTGTGTTTACAAATTATCAAAATATATTGTCAAACTAATTCGGAAAAAGAGGCTGGGAGACGACTCACTCCGATAACTTCCTTTGTCTAGCTTAAAGGGTTTGTAGGTTTTCATGTTTTGTTAAGAAAGTTGTTATTTGAATTATTCTAAGAAAATTACAAAATTACCAACAAGACCTTCTATTTTTGCTAACGAGATTTTTAGTCGAAATTTAATTTTTAGCAACTTGCAGTTTTTTTTAATAAAAAATTAAAACCTAAAAAACATTATTCAAAGATTATGGCTTCAAACTTATTTTATCTTATAAAAAATATTGTTTTCAACATTCATCAAATTTTTGAGAAATGTTCGGTTCTTGATATCTCTCAAATTACTTGCATTCATCCAATTTATAAAAATTAAAGAAATGCTAATAATGTTAATAATTTAAAAATTTGTAAGAGTAGTTCAACTGACAGCTTCTTAAACCCAACACGAAAACCTACAAACTTTTAAGCAAGACAAATCAACAGACGGGATGGGAACTTATCAGTGTGGGTCGCATCCCACCCTCTTTTTTTTTCAAAATTTTACCAGTGTCAAAAACGTTTTTTCTCTATTTCTCAATGCATTAAATAACTTTGAAGATAAAATAATTTTCTGTTTGTAAAATATTCGAGGTGAAAATTATTTTGTTCAGTTTTTTTAATTTATAAAAACCCGTTTGTTGGGTTTTTCCAAAGATATACTTTTATGGTATCACGTTACAATATATTATTTCAAATTTAATTCAAATCTTAAGCGATATTCGTTCGCGGCTTCTTAGATGGAAAAAAATAGAGCATGATCAAGGAGATAGAGGGATGCCACAACAGGAATGAGGTTCGTAAATTTTACCAAAAGGTAAAAAACCTCCCAAGGGTACCAGCCACGAACCGCAGTCGATACTGAGAATATGGAAAAATCACTTCTCCAAATTATATAACGGCATTGACGAACCGAATTCCGCTGTAAGGGAGATAGAACCACTCATCCTTGGTGACGCAGGTCAACATTTCCGCCTACCCGACCTTGACAAAGTGAAGATAGCGATATCGATGGGCGATGACTTGGTACGGAGCATGCACCAACTCATCTGCAAGATATGTTCGGAAGGAAGCATTTCCGATGAGTGGAATTTCAGCATAGTTTGTCCGATACATGAGAAAGGAGACCCTCTAAACTGCGCCAACTACAGAGGCATCAGTCTCCCTTACATTGCGTATAAGATCCTTTTTTCCGTATTATGTGAACGTCTGAAGGCGTTCGTCAACAACCTGATAGGTACTTATCAGTGTGGCTTCAGACCAGGAGTGTCCACTAACGATCAAATATTCACACTACGGCATATCTTGAAAAAATCCCAGGAACTTCAAATCGATACCCACCATATTTTCATCGATTTCAAGGCCGCGTATGACAGCATCCATAAGGAAGAGCTCTACAAAGCAATGTCTAGTTTTGGCAGCCCTGTAAATTTTATCCGTTTGTACAGAGTGACGATGGAGAATGCACGCTGCTCTATCAAGGTCGGAAAAGAAGCATTTGATGTCAAAAAAGGTTTTAAACAAGGCGATGCACTGTCATGCGACTTCTTCAACATTGTTCTTGAAAGAATTGTGCAAAACTCAACCGTCAACACAATATTCCAAAGATCCATCTAATTACTCAGATACGCAGATGATATTGGCATAATTGGATCAAAGATCAAAGCGTGATATCATTGGAGCGTTTTTGAGCATTGGAAGCGAAGAAGATGGGTTTAGTGGTCAATGAGAGCAAGACCAAGTATATGCCGTCATCAAAAAAGGACACTGAACGACGACGTCTTGGACAAAACGTAACCATGGACATCTATAACTTTGAGGTAGTTAAGGACTTTGTCTACCTAGGCACCGCTATTAATGCAGACAACGACACAAGCGCTGAAATCAAACGAAGAATAACTCTAGCAAATCGCTGCTTTTTTGGACTTAGAAGGCAATTGAGAAGTAAAGTCCTCTCTCGAGCATCTAAAATCACCATCTATAAGACACTCATCATCCCGGTTCTCATTTATGGCGCTGAGGCCTGGACCCTGTCAAAGAAAGATGAGACCGTCTTAGGATGCTTCGAGAGAAAAATTCTTGGGGTGATTTTTGGTCCCGTACGCATAGATGGAGAATAGAGGAGAAGATATAACGACGCTGTACAGCGCCATTGACCTAGTTAGCAAAATTAAAGTCCAACGGCTTAGATGGCTAGGTCATGTAGATCGGATGAACATCAACGCTCCAGGACGGAAGGTATTCGAATCCAGTCCCGAGGGACGGCGCAGTAGAGGAAGACCGCGACTCAGGTGGCGCACCCAGGTGGGAGAGGACCTCAACCAACTTGGTGTGCGAAACTGGAGACAGCTAGCTAGGGACCGAGCTGGCTGGAGACGCTTGTTGGTTGAGGCCCAGGTCCGCCCCGGACTGTAGCGCCACCTTAAGTTAGTAAGTAAGTAAGATATTCGTTCGTGAGATATTTTGAGTTAACCAAAATTTTCAATTTTTTTAAATTGATCTGCTAAAAAAAAACACAAATTCAATTTTTTTGAGAGTATAACAATGTACATTTATTTGAAGTCGAGGTTCTTGAGCTATGGACGACAAAAAAACGTTACGAATTTACATAAAAATGAACTCACAGGCATCTCTCTAAAAATCTAGAGACCTTGAAACGGCGAGAAATGTCAAAATTTTCAATTCGACAAATCGGACCTATTACAATAACTTCTTATGTGAAGTTAGCAAATCTGCGGAACTTGGTAGAAATTTCAAACAGGAATCGTATTTTTAGTAGTACATTTTGTTGAGGGATTTTTCGTAAACGTAAGTATACGAACTTTTTGGTTTTATTCATAGAACATTTTAATCCTCACCTTAACTCTTATTTCCTGATTTAGTAAACTCGCTCAATAAAGGTGGAATCATCGTTCTTTTATTAATTTGGCTTAGTTAAAGCTGATTTAATTTAACAGTAATGTTTAATTGATTTTTCATCGAACCAATTTCAGTGTTGGTTATAACTTTGAGAAGTAGTAAGAAACAAAAAGAAAATTCTGACACCTTCATAACCAACATAGTAAGCAAGCCATGCAACTGCAAAACTTTGACCTAATTTTTTGTTAAAATGTTTATAAAAATGCAGTTCACTTTTTTCTTAAAAAAATAAGATCATTCAAAGAACACCAATTAAAATTTAAAACAACTGATATTCGCTTCGAATAAAATACTCTTTCAAGGAGGACCAATGCGCACTTTGATAGTTTTCAGTGTGTTTCGCATCGTTACCTCTTAAGTATTCATCATAATTTTTGTTTTCTAAAAAGGCTTTTTTTTTTATAGATTAATTGTATGGCTTTGTAATATTAAAGATTTAAAAAAAAACGTTAAGCATATGAAATATGTTTTGCGGTTTTTTGGTTAGCATTAAATCTTTCCCCTATTGAAAAAAGAGTTAAGACCTCGTTTGATAAACAAATCACTTTGTTTATTATCCATGTTTTTGTTTAAAAACGAAGAATGACTAAGAGAAAGGATACTTTTAATCAAACTTCACCTACAATCTTTTAAAATGATACATGGAAGCTTTTTGTAAAAGTCAGTATAATCCCATTTTTATTCTTATTTCTACTTAAACTAAGAGCATACCATAAAAAACAAAAAGAATAAAAACAAAATAAAATTTAAGAGATAAATATTTGAATTTTTTTGGATATTACATTTTTTTTAATATCAAACAAACAAATTCCTGATGGGGATTAATAATTTCGGGGAACTCGTGTCTGGACAACTCATTCATTGGCTCCCCCAATATCATTATGGATTAAGTCATCAAAAATAAATAAAAATAAACATAAGCAATTCATACACCTATTCACCTGATGGATTTTACTTATAAGGGTCATGGTATTGGTATACTTTGTTAGTCATTTTATAAATGCAACAAATTAGTTTTCATTTTGAAAGACAATCAAACATTATACATACATACATTATTTAATGAATTCATATTAAGATACTTGGTGACACCTTTTCAGAAGTAAAACAAAATTAAGGGTCAACGCAATGTCATAACAACTTGCTTAACATTTAAACAAAATAGTGTTTAAGAGAATTAAAAACTGAACCTTTCTTACACAGCTGAAATTTAAATTGTTTGGTTTAGAAACAAAGGTTAGTAACAAACACTTAATAGAAATCTTAAATAACCAACAATCTATAGCGAATTCAAGTCCATTAGAATCAGGGATCCTAATTCAGGCTTATGACAGGTAGAATTTCAATTTGAATTTTTCAAAGATTATTTAAATAATTCTGTTTTAAGTTTCCAAAAAGTATTATGTTTACAATTTAAATATTTTGGATTGTGTCTTTAAAATTGTATATATTTTCCCATTCAAGCTACTCGCAGCTTCTTAAGCTTGCTTTTCTTTTCATGTCGTGCTAATTTTGTACGAAACAATCATTAGACGAAAGGCTAGGTAAAAGTGGCTATCCGTGATGGAATAGGACACACTTAGGCAAGTTTAATGATCCATGTGATGAATCTTAAGGGTCCTAAGCTACGAAATGTGTGTGGCTGATTATGCTATAATGTGATTTAGATCGTTTAGATCGTTATGTAAGATATTTTGCGTTTTTCAACCAGAGTACGGCAAGGTGGCACAGGCAGGGGCTACAGCAGCAAGAAAGCCATAGGTAGCAAATGGGGTTTTCAACCTCGCATTACCTATTGGCTTTGCACATCGTTCATCCGACCAATATTTATATACGGGGTTGCAGTATGGTGGACTGCACTAGAGAAAGTCACATACTGCGACAATATCAGCAGTGTTCAACGAACTGCATGTCTCTGCATAAGCGAGGCATTAAGAACCACACCCTCAGCAGCGTTGGACACACTTCTCCATCTGACCAACCCCAACATATTCAGCAAACAAATGGCAGTCAGTACAGCTATAAGACTCAACGCCTTATCTCAATGGACCAACAACAATTTGGGGCACTCCATCATTTTGAACATCTTTGGTTCTATACCAAAGTACATAGACTACACTATTCCAAAACCCCGATTTGGAAAAAAAACTTCCAGGTATCCATTCCATCCAGAGATGAATGGGAAGACAAAAAACTCCTGGATAACAAAAGTATTTATTTTTATACAGATGGATCCAAGACAAATGAGGGAGTTGGTAGTGGTGTGTACTCAGAAAAGCTTAATCTATAAGCATCTCATTCCGCCTTCCTAATCATTGTAGCGTCTTCCAAGCGGAAATTTTAGCAATCAAAGAGGTTCTGTCCTGGCTAAGAGAAAACGTGATATCACCCCCTGATCTTCTCTGACAGTCAAGCTGCTATCAAATCCCTTGACGGTGTCTCAACCAAATCTCTAATGGCCCTCGATTGTCGATCGTCTCTTATAGAGATGGTAACTTTTTGTGGATATAATGACCTGACTTTAAGTACTTGAAGATTCTCAGAACCCCAAATACGTCAAATTTTGTAACTAACATACTCACTGAGTGAGAAATTTACTTCGTCGCTGAACAACATTTTGTTCGAAAAATCGCTATCGCCGCACCGTTCACCGCCTGTTGTTCAAGCATCCATTCGACGTATCTACGATGTTGTGCGTGGTCAGCTGACTTCTATTGTTGTGTGAGCTGGACTTTTGGATTAAATTGTGGATCCAAATGCAATATACACCATAATATTCCGTAAGTCAACCTTAATTTCTGAGAACGCCAAGGAATCGACTTTCACTTACAGCACCGATATTTTCTGTGGTACGAACAAAACGATAATAAACAGGTCTCACAATATCTGTTACCAATCCAATCTCTTCAATTCTTCCAATTCCTTTCGTATTTGGACGATTATGTAAACCATAATTTGCTCTTAAAGCACGATATGTGGCTGTTTCAAAATCACCATTTTTGCAGCAGGTTTTAACAATTTGTATACGTTTTACGATAGTTAAGTTATCCATTATCCATTTTCAACAGATGTTGAATTCCAGCCCTATTCTTTTGAAACCGCAAAATTGATAACCTGTTACTAACGCCAGCCAGTGTATTTATTAGAAACAAGACTTGTAACAACAGATGTTACACTAAGTAAGAAGAGTTTGAAACTTTGCAAACATTTCTGGAAAATCACATATTTTGGGCAAGTGTTCAACAAATAATAACATTTTGTAGATGTAAGTTTTTTATACTTAGTTTTTTGTACTTATGGTATTGATTTCTCTCATTCCCAAGTTAGTTCCACATTTACTTTTAGAAATTTTAAAGCCCTCGATGTAGAAGCTTTTTATATTGATGCCAGCAGCGTGGCCTGGAGTGGTTGTTACAATTTAGTGCATGTAGATAACAAACTAAACTTCATTTACAACCATGTGAAGAGATTGTTCGAAACGCATGTTCCTCTAAAAACGGTAAGAATTCAAAACTAGAAATGTCCATGGTAAAACTTTGAAGTAAAGAATGCGATTAAAAGTCGCAGAAAATACTACTTCAAGTGGCGGCTTTCTCCAAATCCTACAACTTGGCGACAATACTGCTACTTTCGTAATCAAGCAACACTCATTACCCGTTGCGCCAAACGTAACTTTTTCGCCTCGAAACTCAATACAAATCTTTCTTCTAAACAGCTCTGGAAAAATCTTCGTGACATTGGTATTGGTAAAAAGCCAATTTCTAAGTGTGAACTTGATCCTAATGACCTCAACAATCAGTTTACTCAAACAAATCAATTAGCTACTAGCTTTGAGCCCAAGGCAGGCTTACTTTATGATGGAGTTAACGATTTTTGCTTTGAGACGGTAACTGAAGTCGAAATTATACGAACTTTTAAATCCTGGAGGTCCGAAGCTATAGGCGAAGACGGTATTCCGCTAAGATTTTTGAAACTTGTCCTACCCTGCTTGATTAACGCTCTCACTCATGTTTTTAATCACTGTATTGTCACTTCTACGTTTCCTATTGCGTGGAAAGCAGCCAGGTTAACTCCTGTTCCGAAAAAGCCCACACCTTCCGAACTCGCCGACTACTGGCCAGTAAGCATTTTACCTTGCATGTCCAAAGTTCTCGAAAAAATCCTTACTAAACAAATTATTGACCATTTTACGTCCAAAAGATTGCTGTCTCCATACCAATCTGGATTTAGAGCTAACCATTCCTGCTCTACAGCAATGGTAAAGATCTTAGAGGATATAAAACTCGAATACGATCAAGACAATATCTCAGTACTGTGCCTATTGGACTTCTCGAAGGCTTTTGATAAAGTTGATCATCGAGTTCTTTGTCAAAAACTTGAGCACTACTTTGGTTTTTCGAATTCAGCTGTTCGTCTCATTGGTAGTTATTTGTGTAACAGAACTCAGCATATATGTGTTGGAAACAATTTTTCAGCACATACGTACTTGAAGATGGGCGTGCCACAAGGCTCTATTCTGGGGCCAATTTTGTTTTGTGCCTTTATCAACGATTTGCCTTCGGTTTGTGAGCACGTCTCTTTTCGTCTATATGCAGATGATATACAAATTTATCTCTCACGTAGAATCGGTTTAATAGAGGATCTTGTCTTTCGCGTTAATGAAGATCTTGAGAGAATTTCTAACTGGGCTAAGGAAAATGGTGTAGTGTCCTACTAATTTCTAAGAAGACATGCAACCATAGAGATCTACCTTCGATTACTTTGAATAGTGCCCATGTTAGTTTTGTAGATTCTGTGACCAGTCTTGGATTCAAAATCTCTAGGGATCTCCCTTGCAGAGACCATATAAATTATGTCATTGCACGTATTTACGGAACTTTAAGAAAACTATGGGTATCTAATTCTTTTACTCCTCAAGAAACAAAACTTCGTCTTATGAGAACTCTACTCGTACCAATCATTTCCTTTTCTGATGTCGTGTATCCGAAACTGGATTCTTTATCTGAATACAAACTACGTGTGGCGCTTATTGACATGACTCGCCACGTTTATGGTAGTCGCCGATATGACCATATCTCTGCTTTCAGCAAAAAAATTCTTAAGTGCACTATGGTCGAATACGTAAATTTCCGTATTTGTATCTTTCTCCACAGAATTATTCGCACAAGAATACCTGAGTACCTTTATGAAAAAATTAAGTTCTGTACATCGTCAAGAACAAATAATATAGTTATTCCAACTTTTAGATATCTAAATTCCTCACGGTTGTTCTTCGTTCACAGCATTCGCCTTTTTAACTCTTTGCCGGTTAGCATTAAGAGGATAACGGCTGCAGTAGGTTTCAAGACCGAGGTTTTTAAATATTTTTCGAACAACTAGGATGTAAAGGAGAAATAGGAAAGAAGAAGAGAGGAAATGTCTTCTATGTATTATTAAAAAAAAAAAAAAAAATTTAGCAGCCTAAGTATTATCTTATTGTATATAGAATCAAACAACACTTTAATTGTTCAACCAAAGTACAAATACTATAAAAGACATTGTCTTAGTGTATTGTTTACAATAAAGAAATTGAATTGAATTGAAATTGAAGTTTCACTTAGAAACGGAACTCCATTCATAAACCTACCTAAGATTACAAGGTAGAAATGAGTCAATTGAAATAGAATTCAAATCAGAGTCAATTTTCTTACGAAACTTCAACTAACCCTTAAAAACACCACCGTATACACCTACATTCTTACAATCGCAAGTATCAAAAAAGGTGAAAGGAAATTTTCTAATTATCGGACGACATTCTCACGTCTGCTGCGGATAAGAAGGCGACAAAATGTCGTTCTAAGTATGAATTCCATCATTCCATCCGAATTCGATGATGACGATGATGATGCAAGTGGAATGTATATGTATACATTTTTTGGTTTTGTTTCAAACCCTAAATGACATAATTAAGATTCGTTTGTTATTGGAATGACTCTATATATGACATAGCTGGCGAGGCGATACCGAAGAAGTTGATGCTGATGCTGAACCCCAAAAGAGGAGCATCATTCTCTTATCAGCAAAGTCTGAAAGTCCCCACCTATATAGCTTAAGTTGGTTCGTTGGTCCACAAAGAATACAAAATTAATTTCAACTGTCAGCATGCTGCTTGTATACGAACGAACGAGAAACGGAAACCGACTTGACACCTTATCGCGTCGAAAAATTAATGACAGGGAAAACGTTCTTTCCTCAAAATGATGCAACATACTAATGCATTCGATTTTTTATTTTTTCAAAACTGAGACACTTTAATAATTGTTATTGCCTCAATTTTCTTGTTTTTTATAGTGTCTTGTGTTTTTTATTTGGGAAGCTCGGAAAGTCGTCACATCACAACCGAGTCACATAAGAGTATTTATTTTGTTAATTTATCTAAATGTATATTAGTTCTTTTTTCTTGTTGTTTATACTCATTTCCAACGTGACACACGCACAGAATTAAGAAATTATAAAATTGAAGATGGCACTTAGCAGACACGATCTTTTGAGTTAAAATGAGAAAATAAAATAAAAACTTTTACTTTTAATGTGCCATCATCTTGTTTTCTGTGGTAATTTATGAAAGCCTAGTTTTCTTTTTTAATCTCAGAATTAAAATTATGTTTAGTAGGTTGTTTTTTTTTAGAATTTAGAGAAAGGGGTCTTAAAAATATAGGAAGTAGGTAGACACAAGACATACATGGCTTATCTTAATTTCATTGATATTTAAGAAGTCATATGGAACACCATTCATGATGATGGCCATGATGGGGGGAAATCAAGTGTCGATGTTTAAAGAAGTTATTTGTTGAAAAGGTTTTTACGACCATCGACGACGACGATGATGGCTATGAACTTACAGCAAAATCTTTATCGTTTAGTGCTTTTGGGCATTATTTTATTAAATTATATACACACTATAGAGACTATCCACATAAAGTGACTAAGATGTGCTGACCTAATTCACATAGACGAAGTTGATGAGTTTAAGTCCGTAACTAATGGAATTTTATACTCCCAAACGGATTGGTTTATCTTTTGGAGTTATAGGTAAGTTTTGATCAGTATTTTGAACCCTGGAGAAAGAACTATTTAAAAGTTTTAAATTTACCAAATTTGACTTTTCACGATGTAATTGTTTTTTTTTTTTTAACAGCAGGAAATCTTCAAAAGACTCTTGGCAGTATTCGACAACAAGTATTGTGGGACTCTTAACCACTAAAACCACTTCTTCATCAGGACCAATCTTGAAGGATCGACTTCCGATTTTTCTTTCTTAATATTGTACAATCACTTTGGGGCGAGTTTAAACTTTTAACAGTTTTTTTAGACCATAAGCTTATGAGGCTTGGTTCTTCTTAATCTCCGAACATGGTTTCTTACATTCAAGACAGACTCCATTTCAGAATTAGTATGACTTTGCAGTCTCTGGTTTTGCGATACAGCGTTTTTTTTAACAACTCTGTAACCATTTCTATTTGTAAGTCACGATGTAGATCAATATTTCATATGTACCAAGGTGCATTAACTATTCCACGAAGGACTTTGTTTTGGAATTTTTGGATGATTACGGTATTTGTTTTCTTTGTACTTTGAATTCCATAGGTCCAAACAGGCCTTAGTACTTCATTATACAGCATTATTTTGTTTTGGGTTGATAAATCAGAGTTGTTACCAAGTAACCAGTACATTTTTCTATATTCCAAGTTTAGTTCTTCTAGTTTCTTTTGATGTGCTCTTTCAACTTTAGCTTTGCATCCAAAGTCATTAAAAGGTATTTGGCCGTATTGGCGCAAGGTTTAGCTTGATTATTAATGAATATTGGAATATTGTTTATCTTTTTATTTGCATAGTTTATATGTGAAGATTTTGTTTCATTGAGTTTGATACGCCATTTTTGGTCCAAGCTTTCGCTGTATCGACGGCATTTTGTATAGTTTTACTGCTGCCTTAGAGACACATTTTTCGGGTACCAAAATTGCGGTATCATCTGCAAAAGTAGCCATTATGGTGTGATTACCAACCGGAATATCCCTTGTGTATAGTAAATTCAGGGTAGGACCTAGGACACTTACTTGTGGTACACCGGCTTCTATTTTCTTCAATTCCGAGTATCCTTTATCGTACCTTACTCTAAACAGTCGGTTTGAGATGAACGATTTTAATATTTCAAAGTACTGCCTAGGAAGATCCCTTTGCAGTTTGTACTCAAGTCCCTCATGCCAAACCTTGTCAAAAGCTTGAGCAACATCTAAAAAAATAGCTGAACATACTTGTTTTTCTTCTAATGCTTTTTCTATTACATCCGATATTCTACGAACTTGGTCTACCTTGGAATGTTTATTTCTAAAGCTAAGCTGATGGTTTGGGGTTAACCTTCTTTCTTCTATTATTTTGCTAAGTCTCTTCAAAAGCAGTTTTTCACAAACTTTTACCATAATTGGTATAAGCGATATTGGTCTGTAAGCCGTGACTTCTGTAGGTGGTTTACCTTGCTTTTGTAATTTTCCAATGGTGCGGGACATACCGTTGCTTGTGGCATGCATTTATTATATATTGGAGTTTTATGAAGGCTTTCAATGGCTTTTCTTTCATAACCTGAGCAGTAATTAGATCGTAACCTGGTTTGGTAGTTGATGTAAACACATACTTTTTATTTCTTTAAGTCATACAATTGGTATTTCCCTTTCATCTATCTTATCAACAAACTGTAAGTTATTTTCAGCCGCGTTTGATTAGTATGGCTTAAAAACATTCGCAAGATGTTCAGCGAAAAGGTTAGCGTTTTCTTTGGGGTTACCGATCCATTTCCCATCTTGAGATTTCAAGTGCGAGTTTTGTAATTGCGGTCTTTTCATCTTTTCAGGCGCTTGGCTGCTTTCCATAGCGAAAAATGGGTTGAAGCATCAGTCGTTAAATTCCTTAGGAATGTACTGAGTGAATCTTTTTTGCATTTGTAAATTTGTTTTTTTAAGATTCTTGCTTACACGTTTAAACGTTGTTTTATCATCTGGAAATCCAGTATTTTGCTATTTCTTTGAGCTCTTCTTTTCTCTATTATCAACTCTCTTATCTCTACAGGATATTTTATTTCATTTTGTCTTCTATTAGAAAATGTTGGAGTACTTTCTTCAGCGGCCTGTTGCACATCAGCAATAAATTGTTCCACTTCATGGTCAATTTGCTCGATTGTATCCATGGGAGATCTTAAATTTATAAAACTTAAAAACCTTTCTTTAAAATCATTCCAGTTTTGTTTTCTTATTTACAAGCTTTGGATTACATTTTTCTAGTACTTCCGATTCACTTAGTGATAGAATCACTGGAGTGTGATCTGATGACAGGTCATAATTACCTTCGACACTAATGTGATTTCGTTTGATTCCTTTAGCTATGAAAAAGTCAATAAGGTCTGGTATTTTGTTAGTATCGGAAGGCCAGTAAGTTGGCGACCTGGAGGAATAGAATTCGCGATTGTATTTACGGCCTGCATGGAAAAGTCTTTTGTCTTTTGTTGATATAAGTCTTGAACCCCAATGGGTGTAGTTCGCATTGAAGTCTCCACCAACAAGAAAGTTATGCCCAAAAAGATTAAATAGATCTGTATAGTCATCTTTTGCGGGGAGCGCTTTGGTGGGCAGTATATAGCTGCTTTCTTAAAATCTTTCTTTTTCATACCAATACTAATAGTTGTTACTTGCATATTTTCACTAGTAAACTTGGCTACTTCATAAACTTTTAAGCTTTCTTTTATAAGAATCGCCGATCCACCTCTTGCCTTGGCAGCTGGATGTGGAGCGTGGTAACATGAACAGTTTTCTATTACATTATCTAGACTTTGCCCATTGGAGAAATGAGTTTCGGACACCATTAAAAAATCGATATGTTCTAGATCTAAAAAGATTTTTAATTCGGATGAATGTTGTATAAGACCGTTTGCATTCCATGTAGCGATTTTAAGTGTTCTGTCCATCATTGTTTTTTAAGAGCGACTTTTTCGCTTAGCAGTTTGATATTCAAATCCTGTTTATCAATTTTTTGAAGAATAAGTTGTAGCATTTTTTTTATGGAAGTCTCTTCATTCTTCCGCACATTTTTAGGCTTTCTTTTCATCGCTTTGACTTTAAAAAGCCTTTTTAGGCGGTTCCTTCTTAGTATTGTTTTCAGCAGTTAAATCTTTATTTACTGTGTTTCCGGGTTTGTCTCTAGCAGATGTATTTTTGCTTCTGAACTCTTGGAATTTTTTTGGCAACTGGGCAGCCTCTTTAGCTTGCCGGGTGATTAACCTCGCAGGTCATATTAATTCTGAAAGAATTATCATCACATATAGTATTTCGTTAGCATGTTTCCCTTTTTCGGTTCTCATACGGAACTAATTTTAACAAATAAGGTGTCAAAACAAAGGAAATTTTCCGTAGACTATGCCAATTGTATTTTATTGAACATTAATATATAATTTGTTCAAAAAACTTAACTTTTTATTATAATACAAATTTGAAATACTCGGAAAATAATATGTTAAGGGAAATGGTTTGTGTATTTGAATGAACTTATCGAATACACGCCATTTTTTGTCGGTAAGCTAGTTTCATCCAAAGACACAACTCATCCCGGACCAGGATGGAAAATAAATTATCTGAAGATAAGAAAGAGGCAGAACATGTGTGTTTAAATTGTAAGGCGATTGTTTATTGGTTGTGTAGTTAGGTAGGGGTCTAAAACGAATAAAGAATAGGACCTGTTCATGATGATAATAAAGGAATGTCATTGGTAGGTAGCAGGTACCCACTACAATCCAATCACATTCCTTTTTGCCTACAAGTTTTGAGCGGAAACATGGAGTTATTACGTCCAGTTTATTTGTTTCGTTTAAGTTTAAAAAACACAAGCATACGAAACAAACAGGTACAAGAAATTGCTATTCATGTGTTGTTTACGGTCATGCTCTTGCGCATTTTGGATTGTAGTTATGAAGTGACACGTAAGCAATAGTTGAAAAGGTTGTACGTAATACGTACGAGTATATGGGTATAATGTGTATACGTTGAACAAGTGATTCAAATACAAAATACATATACTATTTCTGGCCCGTTTCTTTAGCTTTTACAAAGTATTTATTCAAAATTTAAAATAAAATTTCTATCGGTTTGTTTTTAAGAATATTCGAAATACTGTTTTTTGACCAAAAAAATTGTATGGGAATCACTGTTATTTGTTGATCTTACAAAAAAATTAAAAAAACGCCTTACGCGAATCTGCTCAAAACCTTCACTTAAAAGTTTGAAATCAATCGACCCAATGGCTAAGGCTATAGGAGCGTAGACAGACAGACAGATCAGACTAGACTGAATCGTGTGACCCACTTTTTTCGACTTCTCTACCATCGTTATATCATGTTTAATTAAAATCTCGAGTTCGAAATTTTGCACGAATGCAAAACTTGCCATATAGTTCCTATATGTCGCATGTAAAAATGTAGGTGTAGACAAATCTAATCGGCACTTTTCTAATAAGAAATAAGAACCCTCAAAAACTACTACTGAAAATTGGTAAATATTAGGTTTCGAGTAAAATGTCTTGAAAACAAAAAACAAATATTGAGTTCAACCTTACATATTTTATCATATGCAAAGTATTGCTGTTAACTTTTAGTTTTATTTTAGAGAAATCCAATTGACAACTTTTTTAACATAAACGAAAAACAGCCAACAATTGAAGAAAATACATGTACATCATATCATGCTATAAATCCGATACTTCTCATACTTTAGTTGCTTGTTTAATATTCAAATTGAAACACTCGAGCGCAGAACGCAAGATGTCCAAAAATCAGAAAAAACTGCGAAAACTTCGGGATTATTTCCGCCTTTTGGAAGGAGATTTTCAGACAAATAAGTTGACTACAATTTGGACCTAAGGTGATGTCTGTTCTTCAAAAATTAACATAAATACATTTTCGTTTACAAAAAATCCACAAATTAATACTAAAACTACAAAAAACGGTTGCGATGCGAATGCGACCCACACTGATAACTTCCCATCCCGTTTGCCGATTTGTCTAGCTTAAAACTTTAACAAAATGTTCATGACAATATTTTCTTGAACATAAATAATTTGAAGAGAATATTTTTTTCGTTGTTCTTTGAGGGTTTTAGTGTTTTCTTAAAAATGTTATCAGTTGAATTTTCTAAGAAGTCAAATAAAAATCACCAACAATATTTTCCATATGATAAAATGGTTTGATTTCAAAATCAATTTTTTTAACGAGATGTAGTAGTAGTAGAAAATCAATGTTAGTAACAGTTTTGAAAGTGTTTTATTTCTTATGAAAGCAAATGCATATTGGAATTGTATGAACAAATTTAGCACAGAATGAAATCATTTTGAAGTCGATACTTTCATTTGTTCACGAGATATCAAGAATCGAACATCAAGTTTTACTAATTTTGAGTATTATTTATTGTAGATCTTAATTTTTTGTGAAAAAAAAATGACAGGTTAATCAAAAAACCGTAAGTTGAATTTTGTGCATAATATTACTAGTTTAGTACCACGTCGCAAAATAAATGCATTTTCAATAAGGGCGGGTAGATGAAATTGATAAAACAAAGGTCTGTAAAGCTGGATAGACCACAATTGAATTTTGAAATTGTAATGATGTAGGCATGATGGTAATTACAATTAAATACAAAGGAAAAAGTGAAGCCGTTGGGAGCTGCTTTTCAGCAAGTGTACAAGGTGAATGTTAGCATTCGCCCCAACCATGACCTTAAAAAACAGAGCCCTACTCAATCACTTTTACCTTCGAAATGATATGACGCAATGGCGATCTGAGAACCGCGGTTTCATGCGGTTCAATGACGATCTCTTGGCAAATGCCATAATCGACGAGCAAACAGGACCAAGTCCCTTGTTAGTGACGAAGGTTGAGCTGCAATTCAATACAAAATAAAAAGTCAGCAGGTGTCGATGGTATATAAAACGCTGTACTAAGACATTTACCGATGTAAGCAATTGACATTTACACCACACTCTTCAACAATGAACTAAATAATGCATATTATCCGGTGCATTGGAAGACCGCTGTGGTTCATAATCTCCCGAAAAAGGGAAAGGATAACTCCAACCCGTCTTCTTCCGAGCATCAGCAAAGTTTTCGAAAAGATCTTCGATAGGCCTCTGACTAAGTGGGCTGCGGACAACAAAATAATTCCGGATAAACAGTTCGGGTTCAAGGCGGGTCATGACACAATTCATGCTGCGTCTAAACTCGTTTCTGATATCCAATGGAATAAATCAAAACAACAATGCACAGGTGCTGTCCTGGTTGATTTGGAAAAGGCCTTTGACAACGTATGGTTAGAGGGTCTTTACCTAAAATTGAGCAGGCTTGGCATTAGCAAGCCATTGTTGTTTATACTTAATGATATGCTTAACGGTAGAAAGTTTGTTATCAAAAGTGGCAATGTAACTTCTACCACAACTTTCTCAATTAAAAATGGTCTTTAACAGGAAGCGGTGAATTCGCCGATTCTCTTCAGCTTTTACACTAGCGATCTGATAGGTAGTCTTACAAAGGCAATTGCGTAGGCCGACAATCTAATTGCGTACAGAACGGCCCGAAAGGTTGAGGTTATTAGAATTCTCTTGCAGCGTGATTTCGACAAGATTCAGAGATACTGCGACGATTGGAAACTGAAAATAAATGTCCAAAAGTCGGAGACAAATCTGTTGCGGTTTCCGTTGGCTAGGACCAAGAGGGATACGTGCAAAAATTGGAGCAAGAAGGTCATCGTTGATCTTCACGGGCAGCCATTAGTGAGCAAAAGTTTAGTGAAGTACCTCGGTATATGGTTAGATCAGTATTTATATTTCAACAGACATATAAATGCTGCTCTGACCAGGGCCAGAGGAGCTTTCGCTCTGACGAAATGGCTGTTTCTTAGCAGTCGGCTTGACCCCAGAGTGGAGGTAATTTGCTACATGGCCCTCATGCGGCCAATGATCGTTTATGGTTGTCCTGTGTGGTTCAACGTTGCCCCTTCCCAGATGGAGAAGTTTCGGGTGTTCGAGCGGCAGTGTTTACGACGCTGTACCGGCTTATATCGAACAGCCGAGTCTTCTTATGTGCATTACTTTTCCAACGAGGTCCTATACAACGGGGCTTGAATCGACAGAATTGACAATTTCGTGATAAAACTCGTTCGAGGTCACATTGCAAGAGCTGTGTCTTCGACCAACAATTTAATTTTCGGGGCGTTCTATACGAACGACGAGTATTTTGAGAGTGCACGCTTGACCGGCTTCATTATACTAGAGGCATTCCTTTTTTTAGACTAATGCGGTCTGATACAGGATAGATTGGCAGTTCCGCTAATCTACTACATCAGACGACGAACCGTTGATAGGCAACTCCTGTACAATCGGGACGTTATGGCACAAAGCGGAGCAGAGCTCCTTCGGTTCAGTGGGGCTTGTCCGAACGGGGCTAAGCTGATAGGGTGAAGCAGGAGAACCAGTTTTGGTGGTTTCAATCGGCACTTGATAGTGGGTAGTCGGGATGGGGTTTTAAGCCTTGGCCGGCTTACATACTTGTTTTATAGTATAAAAGAAATATAAAAAAAATACAAAAAACAAAAAAAAATACAAAATAATAAAAAAAAACATGGACAAAAAAATAACACAAACAAAAAATATGAAAAACAAAAATATTTGACCAAAGTTTTCTAATAAATACAAAAATAAATAAAATTTAAATTGAAGGTAAATAGAGCTAGGGGCCTAAAGGCATTAGTAGTTATTGTTATAGTTTAACTTAGAGTGTTCGTATGGGACCATAAAGTTAGTTGTAAGTTATGGATAATTAGGCAGTTTTATGAATTTTTGTCTAGCTTTTAGATATTGTTAAGAATGAATTAATAAAAATGAATTACAAAAAAAAAGTGCGATGGACTGTCATGCGAAAGGTCTTCGTTTCGATCCCCCCCTATGCCATATAAGGTTTTTTTTTCACGGGTACTGCCTCTTGCGAGGAATTGACAAATTCTCCAAGAGTAATTCTTGTCATGAAAAGTGCTTTCTCAAATTTGCCGTTCTGATTCGGCTTAAAACTGTAGGTTTCTTCCATCCCTGACAACAGTACTCGCACACAGGAATGGTTGAGAGTTGTCAGTCACTAGGCCCTAGTTCTCAGACGGATTGTTGCGCCACCCAATTTATTTATTTATTTATTAATGATGCAGGAATTAAGGACCCTTTTTATGCTAATTTCGCGCTCTAAATCAGGATTGGTTCAAAAATCCTTTCCCCGACAAATTTGTGGTGTTCCCAGCTTGACACCTTTAGGTTCATAATTCCAAAAAACTTATGATGAGGGAATTTAGGACTCTTTTTGGGCTTGGGTTTGCGAAACTCCAAATTAGTATCTCCACCCTTACCTCCAAAATTGAGTAGCAAAGTTGAAATTTTTTGAGACATTCTAAACCAAACAAAATTTTAAAAAACTAATCATGGCGTCATAAAGTGCTATTTCTGGTCTCCTTAATTCGCGGAATTCTAAATTGTATTTTTAAGCCCATATCCCCAAACTTAAGTCAAGTTTGAGGGGAAAGAGATTTTAGAACCAAATCGGGATTAGAGCACAAAAAAAGCCCTACATTTCTACATCATTACAATTTCGAAATTCGATTGTGGTGTTTCCAGCTTTATGGACCTATAAAACAAACTGTGTGTGAGGTATTAACAAAAAAAAGTTCATGCAAAATGTCATGCGTGGCGTTTTTTTTTCGTTCTGTAGGATCCACATGTCGTCTAGGTTCATGTGGTTCAACTTGGGCCACAAAAAATTAGTTATAATCGTTATGTAGACCTCGCTGTTAACAGTGGCCGCCTAACTAGCGTCGTTCTCAAAAAAATACGGACCAATTACTCCACCGCACCGGTCTAAAATCCACACCAAACGGTAAGTCTTGGAAGCATTATCACCTGGAAAACCTAAAACGCCAAAACTGGGGTCCTCTTCCATACGATTCGAAGCCCAGTCAGCGAACAAACGGCCAAACGGCGTTGTCTATATTCATGAACTTTGAGCTCGTGGGTCAGTTGGGTCTTTAAAGCAAAATTCGCTAAGTTGAAGTTTGCAAAAGGCCGAGTTCTTGTGCACAGCGAGGAATAGATTGCCTCAGATTCCGCTGTACACTTTCACGGACCGCGGTCGTCTCAAATTTGGCCACCAAAAGTTGAAAAGTCCACTGTGAAGGGCCACCACGTCTACCATAAAAAAGGCGCAATGCAATCAACGTTTGCGTTAACGAACAATCATTTTAATAATAAAGTTTTAATTTTTGAACGAGCTGTTCAATCGTTTAACTTGCCGTGATGATTTGGCAGAAACAACTGAATAATAAACAAAAGATTTGGCAAATGTCACAAAAACAAATTGGCCGCAAGACCCGCCAAAATCTACCCGCAACAGTTGGAAAACCATTTATACAATAAAAAATGTAATTCAAGTCGCTAGCGTTTTACAAAATTTATCTCTGCTAGTTCTTGACCTTTAGATGACGAAAAAACTTCCCTAGCGTACGAAAGTACGAACGTAAGTACACATGCATACACAGAACGTCTCTCCAAAAATCTTTTATTTAGGCTCTAGATGACTTTCAATGTCAATTCGGCAAATCGTCGGACTGATTACAATAACACCAGAAATACATATTGCTTATGTAAAAAGGTAAAAACTACAGACAAATATTAATTTAACATTTAAAAACGTATTTTTAGTTTTTAAGAAAATTAGAAACATTACATCTTCTATACTATTTCTTAGTTTTTTTTCAGGTTTCATTAATTTTATCCTTAATGGGCTAGTTTTTTTCTCATAAATATACTCTAAGATTTCAATTTCACTGAATTTTCTTCATTTTTAGCTCAATGTTAGCTCTTTATAACCAGCCTCTGTTTTTGAAAACATTAATGTAGATAAAGTGTTATTAAGTACTTGATTGGAAAATATTTTTAGTTTGATAACAGATATTTTGTATTTTTCCTTTATTTAACAACCAGAAGGAGATCCATACGGATTTAAAATTCTAATACTTCGATTAAATATTAATTTACTGAATTACTAAAGAACAAAACCCGTCTCCAACTCTTCAAAAAGTCAAATTACAAAAATTATGATTATTCTTGCTATTACAATTTTTATTAAATTTGTCGAAAGTTTTTCAATTTCGGAGCAAATGCAGTGAAAGAGATTTTCAAAAAAGTGAGGCCAAGCCCAAAGCGGAACAAACAGCTTTCGAAATTTCGGAAATTCTTGTTGATTTTGGCCGCTTTTGTTTTATTTTGATTATTTTTAACATTGCGGTAATTTATTACCATAAAAGTCATATTACAAGTAAATATTATGAAATATGAATATCTTCAAATATGTCGATCAAAACCCTTAGGCAAAAAATCAAACCCATTGTCAACTTACAATTGTAGGTTTTATACGTAAAGTGGAAACTTTCCACCTCACTTTATCTATTACAAAGATACTTGTGTTCATGTCTGTCAATCAATGTGCATATTATATGTAAGTTAACATAATTGAACCAAAAGTCTGCTGTCAGTTAAGTACCACTAAATCGTATCATAAATAGCTAGGTACCTGCATTTATGCAAGCCTACCAAGAGACAACAATGATACCTATCTATGTTTGATGAATATACAAAAAGTGGTCTTTGTCGACATCTATTGCGTTGCCTTGTCGTTGCTTTTCATTTTGTATGTTTTTTAGGACTTCATTGAATTTTCCATCAACCAGAACAACATACTTACGTGCATTTTATTACCTTTTTCTTATTCACAATTATTTAAAATTTATTTGAAGACCTTTGTTGCAGCTACAACAACAATAATAACAAAAACAAAAAATAAGACTCGTAGTTCATTGCCTTCGACAAGTTTCTCTGATTTTTTGATGCACCTGTTGTATGAAAATTCTCTCTAAGAATTTCGCTTGAAAAAATTTGCAAAAATTCCAATGCTACATCAACATGATCCGCGCTCCACACGTCCAGAACAAAACAACAGCAATTCCAGCAACAACTGTAGAAAAAAGTTTGGAAAAAAAGAATCGTCTTCAGCAGACAGTCATCCATGAAAAACCATGATCCCATGCATCGTTGATGCTCATAACAACCAGCACTCGCACGCCCATCATCCATGTTAACACAGATACTCTTCATCTGACCACTGGAACAGTCAAATCAGCCAACTGACACAAAAGAATAAAATATCAGACCGACAGTATTGGCTGGAACTCCAACGTCCCAACCTTCATCACCGTGCCGCCGCGCCGTAGTCCGTCGTCGTCACCGTTGCCGTTGCCGCCACCCACCCTAGCCCTTGTTTGGCGCTCCCAACATCCACACTATAGCTCGCTGCTGGTTGCTGTTCTCTTATCTCTCGTCCAATTTCAATGCCCATTTCAAGCCAGAAGGTATGGAAATTTCACCAACAGCATAAACCATTCACTCTGACATTTTGACATCGTCAAGCTCGGAGTTGAGTTGGTTTGGCCGGGCTTCGGCTCCGGCTTCGGTTTCGGTCTGGGCTTAGAAAAAAACCAAAATCCTAAGGCACAACAAAACCAAGTTAAAATCCCAGCCCATATGCAAAACTTATGTGCAGCCCTGTCCAGTGTCCCATCCACGTCCACACAGCAAAAGCAGACTGCCCATGCCCAGTGCCCACCTCCCACTCCTGTGTGATGTGCCCTATCACTGATTACAAATTCAAATTTTTCCCATTTTTTCCCGAAACGTCAAACCAACAAAAAAGCAAAAATAAAAGTTTGTGCAATTCCTGGGCATTTTCATGGATTCGCTGTTCATTCTCTTTCTGCTGTTTCGCTGTTGCTGCTACTCGCACGCTGGTGGGATCCGTGTGGCTCCGTAAGGTTCCTTGAAATCAAAGTTTGTTTATGGCTGCTCCTACGAGTTGGAATTCAATTCGATGACCGATTTTAGTTTGCCGAGGACTGATGGATTGATAGCCATTCTGACGACATGGACGGCTATGGCTGTGGAGACAACGAAATGTGATGTGGTATGTATATGAGTTCCATACCTCATTCCACACAAAACAGAACCACTCCACTTCGTTCACAAAGAAAGGGACAGTGAATTTACGGATAAAATGGAAATTTTTATGGCATCATCCAGAGAAAGGACGTTGAACTATACAAAATACGGGAATGGGATTAGATGCTATGTTCGATTTTTTCCTCAAGATTATGTCAACTTTTGCATTAGATGGAATGCTTAATGTGGGCTATAACGAGGTCAGCTGTCATAAGACGTCACACACTCTAATTGACACATCGCCAATCGATCCACACATTACAATATCCGCTATCAATCATCATACTTTTTGATGGTCGGACTTTTCTTTGAGCCCGCATCTAGGTACTGCGGTGATGGTAAATATCGTATGGTCGTATACACACGGCTTGACCCTCATTAGCAAAGAATATTTCGTTTCTTGAAGTCCGATGGTCTGTGTCCAATTGCACGGATATACCCATACCCAAGCCCATTGGTCCAGTTTGTTTGCAAAAATCGATGACCCACTACACTCCAACCATCGTCATCATCATAAGAGTGATGAGGAGAAAGAGAGAGTCTCATTATTTTGAAATTTCATAATGACAAGCTGCAAGCCAATTTGAATTTGAATATGCAGATGACGTTTGTTATCTGCATTCGATGACAGGTGAAAGGCTAAATTGTCATCGGTAAGTTGCGCCTGCACCTCCTGCTTCCTGCACTATGTAGGTATGAAATTAGTTCACGAAACTAGGCCATCGCATCACCTAGCGACGCGACGGACGGACCAGACTTGGAATATTATGAGTATGACTATCGTGGCATTGAGAAACCCTAAGTATTATGGTACTCGTGTAAAGGAAGTGATTCCTGATCCACAGACTAAATTTTGAGAGGAAATTTACCTTCCATTCAGTATTAAAAATGGCATAGGATTGAAATAGATAAGTTCCATTACCGAAACACTTTGGTGTACTTATGGTACTCGTGTAAAATTTTTTGTTGTGTTCAAGATACTTGAGTCGAAACGCATTCTTTTATTTAATAGCTTTTTTGGAAGTTTGTATTTCTTGAACGAATAATACCGAGTTAATTTTTCCAATAAAATAATTGTATGCTAACAACAATATTTTACATAAAACTAGCTGACCCGTTGAACTTTGTATCACCAACGTAGTTTTTTTTTACAATCTTTGATTTGCTGTCTGGTTTCCTTGTTTATTTTTAAAATATTTAGTTATTTACTTAACATTATAAACGTTACTAAATCATGATTTAAAAAAAAAAAATGTAGGGTTTCTATCAAACGAAAGAATACATGTAATTTAAAGCTTGAGAAATTCCGTAGGGTAACTAACTACGTCATCTTGATTGGACTGATAATTTTAGTGGCTGGATTGATTTCAAGCACATAAGGCGATAAAAATGGGAAGCTCGGTAATTGTATGTGGTCTGATTGGAGGAGAGTGGTAGTCTTTTACAAAAAATGTAGCTGTTGGTGATTTAGCATATTAGTATCACTCTTCAATATTCCTGAACATTGCACAAAATTATACAAATTTTTCAGCGCTTCTCATAATCTGTCGGATAATTTCATGCTGAAATGGAATGCTATGGATAACATGCTTACTCATGTGAAACCAGGAGTTATTTTAAATTTGTTACTATCTGCAAGCTTGATTGAATTATATGGGAAGTAGCGAGGTTTACGAAAAATACAAACAAGTTAAGTAAAAAAGGAGTCGTATGACTTCTCATGTGAAAAATTAAAGAATAGATCATTATCTCCTGAGAAGGTATGAAATTCCAAGTGTAAAGTTAGATTACTTGGAGATTAACAATCTTTATAAAAATATATGCAAAGAAAAAAAGAAGTGTAAGGAAAATTTAAGGATTTCCCTAAGTCAATGTAAAAATTCAGAGGCGCTTAACATAATGATCAAATTTTGAATATTCTAAGATCACTTCTTTGAAGCCCTAATAATGCCGATCCCAAAGAAGAGTGATATAGAAGACCCTACAAATTATAGAGCAATATCGTTTCTGAATGCAGTCTTAAAAGTATTCACAATCGTACTTCATGAAAGACTGAATAGTTGGGTGCAAGATGAAAACTTGCTTAGCGAATTTCAAAGTGGTTTTCGTTAGAATATTCCACAGTGGATAATATCTTTGTGCTTCGTTTACTTGCGCAGTGGAAACTCGACCAAAATAAAAAAACTGTACGCCTTTTTTGTCGATTTTAAAGCAGCTTTTGATTCCTTATTGCTTAATTGAAAAACTGTACCAAAGCACCATAGCATACATTTATAATGGAAAAGAAAAATCAGAGAGGATTGAAATGAACCATCTAAACCCTGTGCTGTAATCTAAACCCTTGTTATTTGGACTTTTTCTAGATGATTTGGTTGAGTATCTTAAATTGAGAGTGGAGTTTTGCTAGCAAACTGATCAAAGTGATCATGTATGCCGAAGATATTGTCATTCTTGCGGAGTCACCGAGTGCTCTACAGTTGACGATCAATAAACTGATAAAAGTATTGGCAAGTTTGGAATCTGGAAGTTAATCCGGAAAAATCAAAAGTCCTGGTTTTTAAGAATGGTTTTGGCAGAATAACGAGAGACGAGAATTGTAAACATGGTAAAAAACTTTAAACGTGGTTAAGTCTTACATTTATTTAGGAACGGAGTTCAATTTCAAATTAAAATTAGGGAAACATATCAAAAATAAACTACATAAGGCTAAATCGGCAATATGTGTAAATGGAAAAAGAATCTATAACAACAAGCTAATAGCGACTGCCTTAAAGTATAGAGTAATTAATGCTACTTCCCAAGCTATTTTGTTTTATGGAGTGCAGGTATGGAGGGAAGTACGAGCTAGTTGAAAGCCTGTTACGCGTTTTCTTAAGAAAAATATTTTTTTTGTCGATAAAAGCACCAAATTATATGCATTATTTGGAAACTGGTCTTCCGTCACTGTTTATTTCAACCCTTAAGCTGAATTTTGACTACATTGTGAGAGCACTAAATATGGAGGAGCATAGGCTGCCAAGAACAATAATGGAGTATGCGATTCAATTGAAGAAGATGACTTAGCAAGTAATATCCGTCACTGATGAGAATGAAAGCAATGCGCGTATTAAAAAACCGCTCTTTTAAACGGAAAGGCAATATAATTCAAAGTCCGTTTTTAATCTCAACGACAGACACTATTTCGCCAGCGAATATAACAATTCTATCATTAGAAGCATATTTATGATAAGAGGAGAACTGATCAGACTTATTTTAAGGGCCTATCATTACGTGGTTAGCTATCACACTATGTAATCAGCATAAGAGAGAGGATGAATTCACTTTGAAAAAAGCTTTCAGCAAGTTGAAAATATTATGAACAAACTATCTGAATAGTGCGAACTGGATGCCCTTTATTTATGAATTCTACAAAGAAGCGAGAAGTGATCTTAACTACCTCAAAGTTATAGCTGTCTATGGTGACGTTTTGTCCAAGTAGTCGTTGTTCAGAGTCCTTTTTTGATGACAGCATATACTTAGTCTTGGGCTCATTGACCACTAACCCCATCTTCTTAACTTCCGTCGCAATGCTCAAAAATGCTCCACTGACATCACGCTTTGATCATCCAATTATTTCAATATCATCTGCTTATCCGAGTAATTGGATGGACCTTTGGAAGATTGAACCTCTAGTGTTGATGGTTGAGTTTTGTACAATTCTTTCCAGAACAGTGAATTGCCTTGTCTAAAACTTGTCTTTGACATCAAATAGATCGGTGAGATCTTTTCCAACCTTGACAAAGCAGCGTGCATTCTCCATCGTCATTCTGCACAAACAGATAAGTTTGAAAGGGATGCCAAAACTAGACATTGCTCTGTAGAGAGCTCTTCTCCATGGATGCTGTCATACGTGGCTTTAAAATCGATAAAGAGATGGTGGGTATCGATTTGTGGCTCCTGGTTTTTTTCCAAGATTTTGCTTATTGTAAATATTTGGTCGATAGCAGACTTTAATGGTCTGAAGCTACACTGATAAGGGCCTATCAGGTTGTTGGCTTCAGACGTTCACATAATATGGCAGAGAGGATCTTATACTTGCAAGTTAGTTGTAAGTTATGGATAATTAGTCTAGTTTTATGAATTTTTGTCTAGCTTTAAGATAGGTTTAAGATTGAATAAATAAAAATGAATTTGAAAAAAAAGAGGATCTTATATGTAATGTTAAGGAGACTGATGCCTCTGTAGTTGGCGCAATTTAGAGGGTCTCCTGAGATTCTACTCATGGGGCATGCTTTCTGCCGACCATATTTAGCAGATGAGTTGGTGCATGCTCCCTACTAAGTCATTGCCAACCGCTTTAAATAGTTCGGCAGCGATGCTGTCGGCTCCAGCAGCGATGCTGTCTGCTCCAGCAGCTTTGTTTGACTTCAGTTTATAGCTATCTTTACTTGGTAGAGCTCTAGTCCTTTTGTGCAGCGTCCGCTTGCCGTCATTCGTCGTCAAGCCAAGTGTTTCGCTGTTGTGGCTGTGTGAAATCTAACAATTCAGAGGCGGCATCTCTGATGGCTGCAATGCAATGTTGCCACTGGTTTTCATTGCTTAATGCAGGCAGCATAGGACTTCTTAAGAGGTTACTAGAGGCTCGATCGGAGAATGGCATGTCAGTTTCTTGACCCTTCCAACAAAGTGCTTGCCATTTTAGATGACACTAACGTCAATGTCAATGCCAAATGCGATCAAATCCTTGCCAAAAGTAGTGACATTTAACTTTTTTTTTCCAAATTTTTCCTGCGAGAACATGTAAGAAATATTTACGTTCCACCAGTTTCACTTTTCACGCCTTTTATTACTTAAGGAGTTATAAACAATATTCTGTTGTTCTATCAACTTTGAAACAATTTTTCGAACTACTTTAGTTAGTTGTTGAGCGTTAATTCCGCTCATAGTAATTTGACCGAAGAGATTTAATATTTTATCATCCAATTTACATTTTCAGCAATAAGCATCAACTGTCAATGTTTGGTTTTGCCATTTAGTCCCAATAGTATAGTCTCATGGTTTAAAGATGCGAGATGAAGACAAAATTGATATTAAAGCGAAACGAATGCCAAAGTTCAAGTCTTTTCTTATCTCAGTGTCAGATTTAGGATTCAAAATCCACTCTTTGAAGTATTAAAAGCTTGTGTAAAACATTCATCATGCAAATCAGGGTTATAAAAGTTTGATGTATTGTTCAATTTTAATGGTCGAAATAAAAAACTTGAAGATAAAATAAATACTTTTGAAAATTACGAATGTTTGCCTCTTAACCCGGGGCGTGTTAACATTATGTTTTGCCTTCAATTACTCTTCAAACATTACATTGTTCCATATTTTCTTTATGTTTGTAAGTTTTTGTATACCTATAAAGTTTAAGTTGGCATTTTCAGTGCATTCATGCAAATATCTTAAAAAGAAGACCTTCCCAGCTTTCCAGGGAGAAAACCTACATAAGAAATCCTCTCATTGACAAAGCTACTTGAAATTTGTTCACCGAAAATGTATGCAAAAGCCATCATTTCATTGCATCTCATCTATCATTTTGTATCTCTATCTCTTTTCACTTCCGTTTCGTCTACAATGTTGTCGAAATGTCCCACCCATATCCTCTTGTATTCAAAATTGCCATTGGTAACAACTATGACTGTGTGGTGTGGTATGGCCCTGGAACCGGTGTCCCGATCCTAGTAGTATAAGGTAACTACACTATTATAGAGAGTGGCCAAGCATTCAAGTGGAAACGAACGAAGTTCTCGAACATGCATCATGCATGCAACTGTACTATATCCACTACTGTTTGTGGTGTGTGGGTGACATCCTTTGCAAGGACAAATTGAGTTCTGCTGACTGAAGTACCATCATCATCATCATCATCATAAATCGTATTGTGTGTCACGTAACCTGGAGACTAAATCTCCGTTTCCTTGTCCCTTGATATAATAACAACTAGGTCAGTTGAAATACAATTTTGGAAGAGTGAGGAACGAGGTGGCTGGTGTTGGGCGCCAGTTTTGTATCAGCTGGATGTGATAGGGTGGTTGATGGTGAAGAAAGACTGACAATCGCTCTAAGCAGGACACGATTGCAATCGATGTTCAAGTAGCTTAAAGCCCTTGAAACCACCTCTCCATCTGTACCTTATACGAGCACTCGTCCAACTATACAATGTAAAGTCCAATGACATCATGTTTAGGATGCGGAATCTTGTTGAAGGAGAATCGCGTTTAATTGGAGTTCGACATTGTTGTTGTTGTTGCTTATTGCTGTTGTTGTTAGTTGTTTGTTGCTGTTGTCGTTTGGTATTGTCCTTGTCAACGTCGTCGTCAGTCGGTCTTCGATCTTCCGTCTATATATTCGTTTCGTCCCCGACCGCTGGCGCTGCTTCTGCTGTGATGCTGATGATGAAAAATGAGATTCAAAGATAAGGACTGAGCTCTTTCTCCCTCTCTTTCTCTTTTGCTGTATGGCTAGATGTCAAGTCGGCCAACAACAACATTGATTTATGACACAGGATTGTTCCCAACTAATTAATAATAGAATAGATTTTTCTCCTCTCCCATCGCCATCCAGTGAGTGATGCATTGATAATGCATCTCACCGAGACATGTAAGGATGCATGATGTAACTAATTAATAGTTGGACTGCTTAGTTTGGCGGCACTGCAGGCGGTAAGAGCGTGCATCGGGTTTATATATAAGAAGGGTTGATTTATGAAAAGGATTCAGTTTGATGTTGGTGGCTTGAAGTGTCAATATAATGATAATTTTTGTTTGTTTCAATATTTAGTGTGTTTCTTATCTCAGGGACAGATTTAGAAGCCATCATCATCATTCCAATCAGAGGAGGATAAGATGTGCTATAGGTACATATATAGGCTTCTTTCTCTTAGGCAGTGAACCTTGAAAAAAGGAAGTAACGTAAATATTATAAGTATCGTAGAAGTTGTACATTGATTGACAAGGGAAATAGATGGGAAGCTGATTATCAGCCTGGGACTTTTATTCACTGTATAATTTAGTCAGTTATGTTTATAGTATAGTCATCATTTTGAGTAGGGTTGGCCATTGACCCTATCGAGAATATTAAATTATGTTTGAGAAGAATAATAATGTTGAATGATGATTTTGGAGCAAAAGAAAATTAACTTTGTTGTACAACATTTCTAACTAACTTTGTCATGGATCTTTAATTTAAATTCTAATAGTTTTAGTTCTTTTGCATAACACAAAAAAGGGGTTTACAAGCCAAAAAAAAATTGTTTAAATATTTTTTGGAATTTGTTACTGAATCGACTTTATAGAGTTGAAACCCTACGCATTTTAAAAACTCACATAAGTGGGGCAGCGCGCGGTAGCAATACAAAAATTAAACAAGGCTGTCGACTTGTCTTGCTTAAAAGTTTGTAGGTTCTCGTGTTTTGTTAAAAAAGTTGGAGATATGTAGAACCGAACATCAATTTTTACCAAATTTGTGTAATATCTTTTGTAGATTTTATTTTTTTCTGAAAGTCTTTTTAACTGGTGAAATTTTTAAAAATTAACTAAATGTCGAAAACAATATTTTCTGTGAGAAAAAATTAGTTTGAAGTCACTATTTTTAATGTTTGAGATGATATTTCGTCGAAAGTAAATGTTAATTAAATTTAAGTATTGTTGTTGTGGTGTTTTTCACTCAAAGAAGAAGCGAATATATTTTTATTAAATTTAGGGCGAGTTATAATGAAAACCTTTAGTTGCGAAGCATCAACAAGCCACGGATACGGACGGATTCACTGTTGACAACCCACGCAAACGAAATAAGGACAACGAACATCGGATCTGTACGTGGAATGTTAGGTCCCTTAACAGATCACAGGCAGCCGAACAAGTAGCGGAAGCCCTAAACTGCTGCAAGCAGATATTACAGCCATCCAAGAAGTGCGATGGGATGGACCGGGCAAACGAAAACTAAAAGACTGCGATATCTACTACCGAGAACAAAGACAGCGTCAATTTGGGTGTGGATTTGTTGTTGGAACTAGGCTCAGGCAAAAAGTCTTGAGTTTCAACAGTGTGAGCGACCGCATCACGACAATCCGCTTCAAGGCTAAATTCGCCAACATAAGCATATGCGCGCATGCCTCAACAGAGGAGAAAGATAAAGACATATTCTTCGAGCTCTTGGACAAGACATATGAACAGTGCCCTATCTATGACATTCAAATTGTCTTAGGAGATTTTAATGCGAAGCTAGGAAAAGAAGACATCTTTGCTGGCATAATCGGGAGATACAGCCTGCACGACACCACCTCCGACAACGGATTCAGGCTGATCGACTTCGATGCGGGGCGATGGTAGCTAGAACGCAGTTCACACATCTTAATATCCACAAAAGGACATGGAAATCTCCTGATCAATCAATCGTCAACCAGATTGAACACATTGCGATCGACGCACGACACTTCTCCAGTATACAGGATATCCAAACATTCCGAGAGCCCAACATTGACTCGGACCACTACCTCATTGTAGCCAAGGTACGGCTACGGATATCCCAATCCAATCCAAAACAAGGAAGTACTGTGAGAAGATTCGAAGCTCGACGGCTACAATAGCAAGAGACTGCTATGTACTTTTGCGTTCAAGTCTCTAATAAGGGGTCCTATGCTGCCTTGCAGCCATCAGAGATGCTGCCTCTGAAGTGCTAGGTTTCACACGGCCACCACAGCGAAACCCCTGGTTTGAAGACGAATGCCGGCGAGCTCACGCAGCGAAACAAGAGGCATACAAAACGGCGCTGCACAAAAGGACTAGAGCTGCTCACGAGCTCTACGAGCAGAAGAGGAGAGAGGAACACTGGCTTCTTAGATGGAAAAAAGAGAGCATGAGAAGCGCGCGATCGAGGAGATAGAACGAACCACGAACCGAAGTCTATAAAGACTATCAGATTAACGTCGTAGTAGAACCGCAGTCTACGTTGAGAATATGGAAAGACCACTTCTCCAAATTATATACAAGCGGTGACGAAACAAGGTCTTGTAAGGGAGATAGAACCACTCAACCTAGGCGACTCGACCTCGACAAAATGAAGATATCTATATGTAAACTGAATTCAAACAAAGCTCCTGGAGCTGACAGCATCGCTGCCGAACTATTCAAAGCAGCAGGCGATGGCTTGGTAGGAAGCATGCACCAGCTCATCTGCAAAATATGGTCGGAAGAAAGCATGCCCGATGAGTGGAATCTCAGCATAGTGTGCCCGATACATAAGAAAGGAGACCCTCTAAACTGCGCCAACTACAGAGGCATCAGTCTCCTCAATATTGCATATACAATCCTTTTTGTCGTATTATGTGAACGTTTGAAGCCGTTCGTCAGCAACCTGATAGGTCCTTATCAGTGTGGACCAGGAAAGTCCACTATAGACCAAATATTTACTCTATGGAACATCTTGGAAAAAACCCAAGAGCTACAAATCGATACCCACCATCTCTTTATCGATTTTAAAGCCGCGTATGACACCATCTATACGGAAGAGCTCTACCGAGCAATGTCTAATTTTGGTATCCCTGTCAAACTTATCTGTTTGTGCAGAATGACGATGAAGAATGCACGTTGCTCTATCAAGGCAGGAAAAGATGGTTTTAGACTAGGCGATGCACTGTACTTCTTCAACATCGTTCTGGAAAGAATTGTGCAAAACTCAACCGTCAACACTAGAGGCACAATCTTCCAATGGTCTATCCAATTACTCGGATACGCAGATGATATTGACATAATTGGATCAAAGATCAAAGCGTGACATCATTGAAGCGTTTTCGAGCATTGGAAGCGAAGAAGATGGGTTTAGTGGTCAATGAGGGCAAGATATGCTGTCATCAAAAAAGGACGTCATCAACGTCTTGGACAAAACGTCACCATGGACAGCTATAACTTTGAGGTAGTTAAGGACTTTGTCTACCAAAGCACCGCTATTAACACAGACAACGACACCAGCAGCGCTGAAATCAAACGAAGAATAATTCTTGCAAATCGCTGCTTCTTTGGACTTAGAAGCCAATTGAGAAGAAAAGTCCTCTCTCGAGCATCTAAAGTCACCATCTTAGAACACTTATCATCGCGGTTCTCATTTATGGCGCTGAGGGCTAGACTCTGTCAAAGAAAGGCGAGAGCGTCTTAGGATGCTTCGAAAGAAAAATTCTTCGGGTGATTTTTGGTCCCGTACGCATAGATGGCTAATGGAGAAGAAGATATAACGAAGAACTGTACGGGCTGTATAGCAGAATTAAAGTCCAACGCTCCAGCCCGGAAGGTCTTCGAATCCCATCCCGAGATACGGCGCAGTAGAGGAAGACCACGACCAACTTGGCGTGGGAAATTGGAGACAGCTAGCTAGAAACCGAGCTGGCTGGAGACGCATGTTGGTTGAAGCCCAGGTCCACCCCGAACTGTGGCGCCACCTTAAGTAAGTAAGTAAGTATGATGAAAACGAGATCGACATAAAAACCCCGAACTACGAATTTTACGAATCCAATTATTATTGAAATTTAACAAACAAACGCAGGTAATTTTAAAAATGTGCCAACCGCACCGCGGAAGATAAATTCGATTATGACCAAGCTGTCATAATCGAACAAAGACAAACAAAAAAAATAAAGAGGCTAGAGAATACACTGCAATAAAAACTGCAACACCTGTGCAGCTCACTGTTTAGCTAGGCCGGGCGTGGGTTAAACGAATTAAATAGGTAACGAATGACGAATTAAATGGATATTATCAAAGAAATTCAATTCGATTAAAATAATATTAATCAGAATGAATTGAGTTAAATAAAAGCACAGGGGCGTACTTGAGTTTATAGTGGGCGCCATGAAACATTTTAAAGGGTCGTTTGCCTGACCGGGAAGCTAAAAATATTTCTTCAAAATTTTAAAGGAAACGAAATGTTTTAAATCCATGATATTTTTATTTGTTTAAAAAAAATATCCTAGGAAACCGTGGCAGAAGACTTCGGATAAAAACTTAGGAATCTTTCCAAAGAAATTAAATGACAATTATACAAGCAATATTAACAAAGCAATTTAAACAAATAATTAAACGATCAATGCAAAACCAAATATATCGAAACCGATTGTATGAACCGCTATTATTCGGTCCCGAGAGAATAAAAAAAATCCCACAAATCTTGGGATTGAACGCAATAAGACCAAACGAATTTCCAAAAATAACAAGAAACGGATTTCAACACAAATCTACTTATCCTTATAAGATCGCCCCGTTCTGGCGATTTCTCCTCTGATCCTTTTTCCTTCTTACTTCTTCCACAAACTTCACTCTTTTCTATTTTTAATTTTTTGTTCTCTTATAAATTCAATATCTTTTAAAACTTTAACTTTTCTATTTAATCTCCTCTATTTTCCTTTTCGATATTCAAAATTTCCCTTTTAGCTTCTTTCAAACTTGGAGACCAACTTAAAAGTGATCAAACATTCAAGCTTTTTCTTCGGCCACACACACATACTCCCACTCTCGCTGAATTCAAAGTTATGGTGCCACTCCGAAGTCCAATTTAGGCGAGCTTCTCATACGCACACACATACTTTATGGATTCGTTAAGTTTTAGATTTTTCACAAAACCAGGCGAATCCATGGCCGTGTTCAAAAATACAACTACAGAAGGATAATTTTTCAGTTTTTATTTTTTTTTTGAAAAAAGAAGATTCGATTTTTCTCAAAATTTGTCTGTATTTTGGAAAACATATTTTCTGTGAAAAAAAATTAGTTTGAAACCAATATTTCAAATTTTCAAAAAATATTTGTATCGAAAATCAATTTTTCAAACTAATTAATTTTTGTTAAGGTTTTTTTTTTCTAAACAAAAACTGTCAGTTTGATTTCTCTCAAAATTTTACCGAATTATAAAAACCAAATTTCTCATAAAAATAAATTAATTTGAAGCCAATATCTCAATTTTCTAAAAAAAATATTTAAGTCTAAAATCAATTTTTACGGTTTCTTTTGTAATTTTTTTAAAGTTTCTATTTTTTGTTAAAAAATCGCCAATTCCATTTTACTCAAATTTTTACTGAATGTTGAAAACAATATTTCTCATAAGAAAAAATTAGTTTGAAGCCATAATCGAAAATCAATGTTTTTGTTTTTATAACAAAAATTGTTGATTGGCTTTGCCTCAAAATTTTACCAGATGTTTTTTGTTCTTAAAAAATTCGGGGTGACAAACAAACATAAAGCGTTAATTGCATTTTTTTTTTCCAAAAATATATTAGTTTGGTATTACACATTGGAGTCTTTAGCGTTATTTGTTTTTTTTTTTAAACTGTTATGGTAAAAAAAACACCCACTCAATTGTTCTAGAGTCCTTCTGCATTATTAAATTTCCGAATATGGATGTACGAACTTGAGACCTCGAGAAATATCAAAATGTTCCATTCGACAAATTGGACCGATTATAATAATTTCCTATGGGAAATTAATAATTCATTTTATCTACAAAGCAGTTACCACAGTTACATGGACGTCTAGTGGACCCTGTTAGTCTAGCAAATAAAATGGTGCAGCAGCTCGAAAATTACAAGACCTTTCGACTCACACTTCTCAAAAATTACCATAAAGGTATAAAGAAAACTTGCTTTGAAAACAGTGATTTGTCAACTCCCTCCGAGGGCAGTGGTCTTTATTATAAAAGTCCAATGTATTAACCTCAAGCTTAATATATCAACAAACGAAAAACGCAATTCAATTCTCATCGATATTATCCATCAAGGTCTTTCGATCTGTCTTGCGTCAAGCTGATGAAATAGAGGAACAGAGAATTTCAACCTCAAAGTCTCAATTAGTGCATCAACAAAAAGTTTCCCATCTGAATTTGACTCGTCTAATTGCTTAAACTAATTTTCACTTTCCGATCTTAATTGCTGACAATTTTACAAAAGCCTTAAAGTCAACAACACAAACCGAAAAGTCTATATCATCAGACTGCAATTTACTATGTCAGTAAAACAATTTGATCCACCACATACACAAAGAGTCCTTCAGCCTTCACTGCAACTTTATAGCACTTCGTCTTTGGCCCTTTTAACACCATATACGAGTAGGTATAATACAATAGACCCACTTATTTGAGAACGTTTATATAGCTGTAGTTGCAGCTGTGGAAGTTTATGTGCCATATACTCGCATATTGCTCTTTCCATTTTAATTCTCCAGCCCCCAACCGTTCGTCGAAGAGAAATTCTCTTGTAAGCCTAAAAGCAATTATTATTGATTTCAATTTGAGAAATCGTTGCAATTGACAGCTAAAACAGAATCAAGCTTCCCCATAGGCTGAGTTCCACAGCCTGATGAAGGGGAGTTTTTCCGCTATAGCAGCTTTAGCTATAAGTGTAGCACACACATTACTGATGGCAATTATCTCAGTTGGTCAGCAGCCAGCTAGCTAGCGTCTGGAGTGGTAGAATGTGGACTTAACTGGTATTTCTATATGCGATTACCTGCAGTAAGTCATCAAATGGAAAGGTTGCGGGGGTCGAAATAGCCCTTGGAATTGAGTCTATATATTCTATCTGATAAAAGGTAACCCTACATCTTCCATTCGAATCAATTTCGAAAGTGATGGAAATGTAGGCAGGAAAGGAAGGTAGTTATATGTGAAGCTGTAAGTATGAAAAGGCCTAAGGCGATTTGGATTAAAGGCTCAAAGGCGATTACCGGCCAAAGTTAATGCCTCAATTATCTTTCTCTTAGCCTCGTTGAAAATAAAAGCCAACAGCCAAACCAAAACTAACCAACGGCGATGAATATGCAGCAATAGACTTATGGAGACTTATCATTCCAGCTATAGCCAGCAGTGCCAGTGCCAGTGCCAGCGCCGGTAGTAGCGCAGCGCAGCGGTCACCAGTGAGCCCTCTAGAACTAAGGGTTGATAGTTTATTTCTGTGGAGTGAAGGTTTATATCTAGTACGTATGTCCGACTTATGCTTATGTCGTACATTGGACTTTATGTGGAGGCAATTTTCTAAACTGGGTTAATATGTTGTTGGGAATTACTACCATCAATATGTGCCTTAGCCATTGTCAAAGCCGCCTGTGCCAATCGATTGGTGGAGTTGTCGTTTTTTTATAATATTTTTGCAAGGGTAATTTTCATTTTGTGTCTAGAAGGGCTTTATTTTATGCGGAGTGGACCTGGGCTGGTTAGGGCAATTATGAATGAGGAGTTGACTGATGTTGGGGGATGGTCATCGTCCTATGTATACCAAGTGAAACACTACCCGTACCCAACTGAGGTATAATTAAGGCCTTTCAATGAAATTGTCATATTTAATGGATGGCATAGTGGGGCGAAAGTAGCGTTGGACTGTTGTTGGAATATCATACAGTGATGGTTTCGGACGTGTTTTCCGCCTCTTTTGTGCTTAAACAAATTGAGACATTTCACTTTTGCTAACTAGATTTTGTGTATAGAATACGGATTTGAGGGGAACGAAACACATCAGTGCAGTAATTGATTGTTATTTTTAAATGCTATGAACTAAATAATATTTATACCATCACAGGGGTTGATGATGATTTATGTTCTTTAGAGCTTAAAAATGTTGAAATGATATTACAAAGGGGGTGTGTTCTATCTATATTTTCCAGTTCATTTAGGACTTTGATTTCCGAGTGCTGTAGTCTGTTTGGACCAAAAGATTGTATTAACTAATATTATGCTTGTATTAAAACTGGTGTTTCTTAAGAGATAAATAGAGAATTAAGTATTCAACACTATTTTAATTGGCAGCCATTTTGTCAGGTATCAAGTAATGAATTTATATATTGATTTGGTTAAGACTTGAAGCCACAGGATCACTTAGTTAAGCGTAGATTCAGTAAATAGATCCATGACGTAATAGTCAATGGGAACAGTCATCAATTTGACACTCATGATGGGCAAGAGCTGTTGAACTCAAAAAGACAGAGCAACACGTCACACATTTCGTGCCACAGTTGAATTATTCCAGGAATTTTTGGTAATATAGTTTGACATTTCGGTTGCGGACCAGTGAAATGGACTCCAAGCTCCTGTGATTTAACGCTGCTGGACTATTTTCTGTGAAGGCATATGAAATAACTAGTCCACGAGTAGAAGTACCCATGGCATGACAGTTAGTGCGTTGGATTTTCCCTTGTGAGTGACGAAGATTGAGCTTCAGCTCATCTTCAACTCAACACAAAACAAAAAGGCAGCAGGTGTCAACTCCAACCCGTCAAATCTTCAGTCATTAAGTCTTCTTCCGAGCATCAGCAAAGTTTTCGAGAAGATCATTAATATAGCTCTGACTAAGTGGGCTGTGGACAGCAAAATAATTCCGGATAAACAGTTCGGGTTCAAGGCGGGTCATGACACAATTCTTGCTGCGTCTAAACTCGTTTCTGATATTCAATGGAGTAAAACAAAACAACAATGCTCAGGTACTGTCTTGTATGATTTGAAAAAGGCTTTTAAGACCTTATAGTTAGAAGGTCTTTATCTAAAACTGAGCATGGTTGGCATAAGCAAACCATTGTTGTTTATATGCACTCTATAACTTCTACCACAACATTCCTAAATAAAAATGGTCTTCAACAAGGAGCGGTGAATTTGCCGATGCTCTTCAGCATTTACACCAGCGATCTGATAGGTACCCTTATAAAGTCAATTCCGTACGTCGAAGATCTGATTGCGTACATAACGACCTGAAAAGTTGAGGTTATTAGAATTCTTTTCTATAATAAATAAAATTGAATTATAGTCAAATAGACTTTAGGGCCGAAAGTCATTAAAATTAAGCATTATTATTTAACTAAGAGTGTCCGTAAGTGACCAGTAAGTTATGGTTTATTAGGCTAGTTGTGCCATCAAACAAAATTTTTCACGGGTACTGCCTCTGGCGAGGAATTGACAATTCCTCCATGAATTCTTGTCATGAAAAGTGCTTTCCCAAATTTGCCGTTTCGATTTGGTTTAAAACTGTAGGTCCCCTTCTTCCTTGACAACAGCACTCGCACACAAGAATGATTGACAGTTGTAGTTGTTACTAGGCCATAGTTGAAACAAAAATGTCCGTGATAGTAAATGATAGAAGAAAGACAATTACAAATTTAATTTAACACGTTATCACCTACGGGTTTTTGTTGTTCCCTTTTAATGTCTTTACTGCTTAGTCAGGTCTGGAGAGAGAAATAACCGTGATATTTTGTATGTCACACATTTTCATTATTTACGCAAAAAACTTTTTCACTTTGATTGTTTTACGAATATTAAGAAGGTTGATACAAGATATGGGTGAAAATTCAAGGAAAATGGTGTACAATACAATGTATGCAGTTAAAGCTGACCCTCAGTTAAAAGAAAAAACAACATTCGAAAGCCCACTCCCCGAAAAACTCTTACGGAAGTTGATAGTAACATCTTCGTGAGAAAGAGTAATATCAACAACTTTATATTTACCCTTATCATCACGACCGAAATCAATAAGGAATTCAACTTAAACATTTTAAGTAGGCTTGAAAGAAGGTGGCTAAAAGATGCTCAATTATCTGGATACATTAGAAGAAAAAATAGTTACTCTCTAAGAAGAACATCAAGGCTCAATTGGATCTAAGGAAAGATGTAAACTTTTGGAAAAGTGTTTAATGGATCTGTGAAACAAATACCTGAAGAAAAAAACCTTTGTCAATCGCACAAGAGGTTGAGCCTACAAAAAAATCAAATCAAATGGGGTGGCGCAACATTCAAGCCTACAGTTCAAAGTATACTTTGAACGAAGTCAAACACGGAGGAGGCAGCCTGTTGGCTTGGGGAGTGTGGGTCCGTTAATGTGGGTCCGTTGATGAGAATAAATTGTTCGATGGATAAATTTTCATATTTGAACATATTGAAAAATAATATGAAAACATTTACATTAGTGTCAATGCCTGTAAACTGGATTTTCATGCATAATAATGATTCAAAACATACAGCAAAAATCCTGCAGGAGTAACTTACCAATGAATAGATCAACGTTTTAACTTGACCGGCACAAAATGCAAATTTGAACCCCATAGAAAATCTACGGATTTTTGTAAAGTTTAAGATCCAGTAAAAATTCAAAAATTTATAGAAACTTTGGATTTGAATTCAAAAAGCATCGAATTCCATTCCCCAGAGGTGGTAAATGTTGGTGGAAAGTTTACCTAGAAGATGTAAGGCAATTTTTAAAATGTTGGTTTTCCCTATGAATAACTTTTATTTAAAGCTGAAAGTATCCATCTATTAAAGATATGCCATTGTATCGAACAAATATTGGTTTTTATAAAACTTGGAACACAAATATTTCAATTCTATATTTATAACATTCATACAGTTTACTAATGTGGCTCTTATGTAGTCAACCTTTATTCACATTCACTTAGTTATTTTCCATGACTTTTTCAAATTGTTTTGACATTCCAAGTTTAACCTTAGCAATGTCTTAAAGGTACATTAACACTGCTTACTTTATTAATGTTTAACCAATCTTTAGCCTGTTAACATTTAATTAAATCCATTATTTGAATATTATGTTAAATTAGTCAACTTCAAATACGGAGTTATTGATCCAATTTGTAGAATTTAAAATTTTAACATTTTTCGACGTTTCAAGATCCCTAGAATTGAAATAAAAGATTTTTAGAGAGATGTACGTGTGTACGTACGTTCGCGACGTTTTTTCATCATCTATAGCTCAAGAACCAGTAGAGATATAGACTAGAAATAAATTGTATTAAACAGATAATAAAGCAGAAATATGCAGAAAGGACACTCAAAAAATTGAGTGGGTGTTTTTCTTACCATTGCAATCTAAAAAATAGTTGAACATTTGGTTAACCCTAAATATCTCACGAACCAATATCGCTTAAAACTTGATTTAAATTTTATATTTCACATTGTGACATGATACCAAAGAAATATATTTTTTTTAAATCGAATTAACAGCTTTTATAAATCAAAAAACTGAAAAAATACGAAAATCTACGAGCAAAAAATTATTGTGTCTGTTAAAATTCTGAGAAAATTCGAATTGACAGTTTTTTTTTATAAAAATAAAAAACGTAAGAAAATATTACTCAAAGTTTGTAAAAATTGTTTTTTGGAGAGATATTGGCTTAAACTAAATTTATCTTTTAAGAAATATTATTTTTAACAATGGGTAAAATTTTGAGAAAAACGAAGTGATAGTTTTTTACAAAAAATATAACCTAAAAAAAAGTTAATTAAAGTACACAATTATTTTTTACTCAAATATCTTTTCAAAACTAAGAGCTATTCACTTAAAACCAGATTCATCTTTAAAACAATATTGTTGTCAACTTTCAGATAAATTTTTAAGAAAAATCGAATTGACAGTTTTCTTACAAAAAATAACAAATCTAACGAAATTAATAAGAAATGGAAAAAATCGATTTTCGGCTTGAATATCTTTTGAAATGAAAACCTGACAAAGAAAACATAATAAAAGCTGTCAAAAATTGATATTCGACTCAAATAGCTTTTCAAAAATTAAAAATATTTTCTTCAAACTTATTTTATCGCACAGAAAATATTGTTATAGACATTCAGTAATTTTTATACAAATCTAACAGTCGGTTTTTATCATAAAAAAATAAAATGGTACGCAATTTTTGTAAAAATTGATGTTCCGTTCTCGATATCTCGTGAACAATAGAAGATATTGACTTCAAATTAATTTCATTAATCCAATTTTTATTTGTTTATACAAGAAATAAAAACTTTTAAGGAGAGAAAATTGGTAAGAATTGTATTTCAAGAAGAATTCAACTGACATCTTTTTTAACACAACACAAATACCTACAAACTTTGAAGCAAGACAAATCGACAGACGGGATGTAAAGTTATTAGTGTGATATCCCAGCCTCTTCTTTGCTAACAAAATGTCATTTAATGAAGTTCTTCGGAAGTTGTCTTCCAGAAAAGGGGCTGCGTGCAAAACGGCTTAGACATTTTTTTTTTTAAACTTGGGTTTTTAATGCAGGACTACTCGCAAACGTCTCCACGTAATATTGCAATTTTTGGATAAGACGTAATATACAAATGTCCTCCATGCAAAATTCAAGAATGTAGTAACATTAATTTTATGGATGAAATGCAATTCTAAACACCTGAATTTAAACTTTCTAAAATTTGATATCTAAGAAAACAATTTTTTTCACCATTCAATTTGACTACTTTGTCACCTGAATTTTATGAAAGATTTCCTTACCAGTGTGGAACTTAAGGCATTCAATATTCATTGAGAAAATTAATAAGTATTTAATTACCATAAAATTATCCTAATATCTATTTCATCACAAAAAATACCGCAGGCAAATCATGAGAAGAAATCGTTTTGCGAATTTCATAAAAATCAAAATCCCACAACAAATTTCTATATTTTACCATCTAAAACGAAAAAAATATCTATCCAACCGTGTTGAAAATAAAGATAAAAATACCTTAAAAATTCATTGAGCGATTATTTATCCCAAGGATATTTTATTAAATATAAGATAATATAAATCAGTGATCCAGGATACAAAAAAATACTTTTTCAGCTTGACTCCCACTAACTGTCACCTAAATCGAAATTCGATAGTATCTCAAAAGTCTAGGGTTACAATAAAAATATCAGCAATAAGAAAAAAATGTCCTTTTTTATACTTACTCACAGGGCGATAGATTTTAAGAAACCAAATTCCATTAGACGTATGCACCTTCCTATACCAACCATGGTAGAAAAAAACGGTCATCTTTTCTATCAAAAGAGTAATTAATTTTTCCCGGTGATGCTTGTGCATTTTTACGCTCAATTTAAAATTCCATGACCAAAGAGAAAAGAAATAAAAAAAACGTAAAGAAGAAAGCCATCATCATGGTTGAGGAGTAAGGATCAATATGTACAGAAATCTGGGACATCCTCAATCAAATATCTCACCGATATGATTTGCAGTCTGTAATGAATAAGAACATTGTGGCCATCAGGCTACATACTTGTCGCTTCAAGCAATGACAAATATTAAATATCCTCAATATTTCTCCCACAAGCCTTCAATAGCTCTAGAGGACCCTCATTAAATGCAAAAAAAATAAAACATAACGCACTCAATAACAAGATGGCAAAAAGGACGGTGGTGTCTTTTCCTTTCAATCGACCATAGTACTTTTTGTAGTTTAAAAAATTGTATTTATTATTTTTGTTGTTCAGATGGCCCTATAACCAAGCCACGATACCTTTTTACCATAAGGACAACAAGTCTCGAGACGATGATGATAATATAATAATGATGTCGTCCCGCCACACAGTGTATTTCTGCTGGGCTTTTATTTTCGTCCTTTTGTGAAACTTGAGAAATTTGTTGACATCGATGTCATCTCGTTGGGTTTGGTGGAATTTAATGCAACGATGACGACAATAATGATGATGATGATGGTGCTTCTGATGCTGTTTGTGCTGGTCCTGGTGCTGATGCTATAGTGCTGGCTGGTGCTGATGGTGATGGTGGTCACAAACATTTCTGGGTAGGACAACTCAATCGCGAAAGGACAAAAGGTGAGGGAGAGATGTTGGTAGGTATAAAGTAACTTGGTCGCTTAGTGTAGTTTGGTGGCGGGTAGACAACGACAACCAAAACGACGACGACGACGAGGACAACAACGCACGGGACAGCTTGCAGATGTACCTAAATGTTGTCCTTTGTAAAGTTCACAAAGAACAAAAAAAAAACAAAAACTATACAAGTTCTTGAGAGAAGCGATCAACATGTCCGTAATAGTGATAGCGTTGAAAATTTAGTTCCCGTATTAAAAGGCATACAAATGGACGCAAAGTGGTCGTTTGCACTCGAAGCGCAAGATGTTTTATGTGCTTTTTTGTATTCCTATTTATAGGGTATCGTTGAGTTGGTTGAATTTTGGTTTGGAAACTTAGAAATGGAAAGTACTATTCAAAATAATATGTATGTTATCTAACGAACAAGGAATTCACACTTTTATACTAGAATGTAGGTACTTTTAAAATACATAATTTTTAAATTTTCAGTGTTGTATACATAGGGTATATATGAAACAATTGGTAAATTGCATAATCAGATCAAACGAACCATTTATTATGAGTTGAAATTGAAGAAATACAAACATTTTACAAAAATGCAGAACATTCTCTAAAGTTAGGAAAAGTACATTAAAATGAAATGTGTTTCCTTTTTTAATCTCATAAATCACAAACCACAGCTTATGGTGAAAAACTAATAAAGTATTATGATAACTGAAACACTAAACATTACTCACATACAAAATATTCCTTTCTATGTTAAAATCATACAAAGTTACTTGCTATTTTTTACAATTTAAAGTTCGTACGTCAGCTCATTTGTTTGTGATAATTATGTTTAATCTTTATATGAATTTTCTTCTTTTATTAACATAAGTCTTTGATTTTAATGATATTAGTGTAGGTTTTAAAGCCTTTAAGTCTTCCCATTTGTTTTATTTATTCCAGAAGCCTCTTGGTTGTCATCTGTCTTTTAGTGGTTTGGTTCATTTAAAGTGTCCTCGCTTTATTCACTCACTTTATGTAGAGAAACTCTTTGTGGGAACAAAAAACAAATGTCCAACAGTCAATGCGAAAACGATGAAATGACAAATTATTTTGAAGTGTTTGGACAGAATCCCAAAATACTAAGCAAAAGTATTCTCCACAAAAAGGACCCAACATAAACGAAATGAAAAGAAAAACATTAAATATAAGAATAAAGGTTTTTATTCCTTTTGTATAAAATGTCACATACTTCTGCATCCGCCGCTAGCCGTTTAAACAATAGTCGTCGCTGGATGGTGCCCTGAAATAACCAAATTGCGGCTGGGTTTGTTTTTTTATGATCCCATGGAATCAAGCAAATATCCGCATGTAAAAGCCGAACAATTAATTACCGCGCTCAGACATAAAAACTCACTGAATAATGGTTTTTAGAGAAGGTTGCAGCGCGGTGGTGAAGTAGGACGGTAACAGAGAGAATCCTCCCCCGGTAGCTCCAGATGTGTGTTTTTATATTTACCTTTTTATGGATGGAAGGTACCTACTAACACCATAGTACCTGCACTAATGCTGATGGTTACTGCTCCCTCGGTATGCCAATAAATATCACGTATAATTCCTTGAGCGCTCTTGTACTCGATTAATGTTCGATTTTTAGCGATTAAACGTTCAATAAATATCCTTAAGTCATTCAAGATAATCTGCTGTTCCAGCGAACAGATTCAGGGCGCGCAAAATTCACCGGCATCATCATCATCATCATCATCATCATCAACATCATCACCGTTGTTGGTTTTTTTTTTATTTTAAAGAGAAAGATATAAGTACACGAGAAAAAAACCAAAGATGCCCACGTTTGAGATTCGCGATTTAATGCTCCAGAGGACAGGGATTTTGCTGTATTGACCACAAAAGAGAAGCGCTCAAACTTGCTGCTGCTCGTCCATGTCCAAGTCCATCCTTTGGCATAAAGCGATGCACAGTACACGGGAGTACGGTGCATGATGATGATGGTGCGCCTACCTAAGTAGTCGGAGGACAATGGAAACTGGACAGTGGAGTGAAATAAACCAAAGCATCGCATCGCATCACAGGCCATCGACGTGGTACAATCTACAAAGTTGTTTTAATATAATAATTACAAGGACTTAATTATATGACCCATTGTTTCCTTTTACCGGTGATTCTGACAGCAATGAGAGCCGGCAGCAGCAGCAGCAGTACCTACAGTAAGCAGTAAAAGGAATTTTGAATGTTCTCAGTGATGGTATAAGCCATTTCTCTTATAAACCTTTTGCCAGAGTTTAATTAGGGACGCACTTTGGACTGGTGAAGTGGCAAAGGCGGCTATCGGTGGTGGCGGCAACAACGACGGCGACGACTACGACTGTTACAATGGGATTTGCAGCCATGGCCACAATACCATAGTGCATCACAGTTGGACAATCGAAATTCCAGATACATCCGTTCTTGAGATGAGCTCTCTCGTGCCTTATCTACGAGATAGATGAAACATTCCTGATCGATTTGCTATTAATAATTGCACTAGCAATGCGGTATTTAAGTATTTAGTGGTTTTGCTGAGAGAGTTTATCGGATAATGTGAGATTTTTGAGGTATATAAGGCTCAGAATCAAACGATTAATACTTACATATATCTATGCCATGAGTACGTACATATGTTTGTCTATTTACGAAAATACTGTGTGAAAAAGAGTTGAAGGCAAACCATTAAATTTTGTTATTTTTTTTGTTCCATCTGGCAATTATTTGATTGTTTTTATATTTTCAATTCCCCATCCTATGTCTGCTACTAAGAGAACAAAGACAATCACTTGATACTCCAGACATATTTTATATAAAGTGACTTTCGTTCTTGAAAGTATTTTTGATGAAGCTGAGGATTTCACAACGTTTTCTTGACCTTCATATGATTGAAGGAGAATGCAATTAATCTGTAATAAAGAACAAGTTAAGATAAATTAAGTTTTTATGTAAAAATTTGAACAATTTCGGTTTTACTATCAAAAGGAAAAGTTTCTTAAAGACTGATTAAATACTTTGTCCATCATAGTAAATTTAAAAGAAAGTCAAAACTTAAGAATATTCATTGATTTTTCAAAATTTTGTGTCGCGATGTAGAAAATTATTTAAGGGCTTTTGTGTAATATTGAAGAAAAATGTCTAGATCCGTATCGTCAAACAATTTCAAAAAGATTTTTAGAAAATGTTTGTTCCTGAGTTGTTGAGTGTTGAATTGTTTATTTTATTAAAATATTGAACTCTAAATAAAAAAGGATTGTTTAGTTTTTTGACTGACGATATCCAGAAATCAATAGTTTCACATAAAATCTAAGGACAGTTATGAAAAATGGAATAAATCCTACCGCCTTTTCATCGATTTCTCGTCGTTCAACAAGATGGTGCCACATGCCACCTAACTTGAGCGAATATGGCTTTATTGACATTTCCTTGCCGCGTAATATATTCGTAGCAAAATCAATTGGCCACCAAGATCATGTTATGCCTCAGATAACCCCAAAAAGTGGTCGAAAACTACCTCAAAACAATCGATATTTACAACACTTCATTTAAATAATGTAGTGTTTCTCACATAATATCAATTCAAACCTTATAATAAAAAAGAAATTTTCAAAATGAGAACAAATATTTTATGTGTGTTTTATTTACGTTAACTTTTAAAACCGTAAAATGGGTCAAAATCGACAAAGAATATATCTACTTGAAATCGTTTCATACATTGTATGTATGTCAAAATTTTAAATCCAACTATTTTGATTGCACTATTTCCAAAATTGACATCAAATGCAAAGAGTAGCGATAAAGAACTTCTACTGAAATAGAAGACAAATTATTAATAAATACAATAAACAGCAACGGACCAAGTTGCCTCCCTTGAGGTACACCAGAATTGACTTTAAATTGACATGAAGGGTTACTTACTCACAACCGGATGGTGTAAATCGGATCAATGTGTTATATAATACGGTTTTAACCCTACGGTAAGATACGATATATGCAGGGTTGCTAATCTTGGTATACTTTTTCACAGGATTAGTTTGTTAAAAGCAAAAGAAGAATCGAACTCTGAAGCACGAATAAAATCGTATGATGTGAAAACATGCATTTCGTTACGTACGCCACTAAGCTTATCACGCCGGCCGTCTGGCTGCCGTATACTGTAGGGGTAGTAGACGGTTGCTACGCGACGCGGTTTGGGCAGTGATCGTATAATATGAAAGCGTATATGCTCTTCTTAGCGCCTCTAACTAAATGTTGCCTCCCGGTTTTTTGCCGTACGGTCAAAACCGTGTAGTGTGAAACGAACCTAATTCTTGTCTTCTCAAATTAGCCGTTCGGATTCAGCTTAAAACTGTAGGTCCCCTCCAACCTGACAAGAGTACTCGCACGCAGGAATGTTTGAAAATTGTAAGTCACAAGGCCCTAGTTTTCAATGGACTGTTGCGCCACCTAATTTATTTATTTAAGATGTAGTATTTCATCAGGTCTAGGGCTAAAGCATTAATCTAGCTTCAAAATACTATCACATTTAGAAGCTTCAGAAATTGAAAATGTATTGATATTGGATGACTCAATTCTTTTATTTTTCGCTGAGATATTGAACTTTATATATAAAAAAAGGATCGTTTTGTTATTTTATCGAAGATATTCCAGTAATTTGAAAAAATGGAATCAATCCTGCAAGCTACTTAGATAATTCGGTTGGAATCTCAGTGACGTTAGAAATTTTCAATAAATATGGACGAACGAATGAAAATAATGGAATGTTAAGATTATTTCGCACCCGTGAAACATATGTAACAGACACGCTACAAAAGTAGAGCGCTCTTTTGAAATTTATCTTCAGTTAGGTTTGCCATTTTATGATGGAAAGATATACCAGAAAACAACGTGGCGAAATTATTAAAATTTACTACCGAAATCCGTAGTCAGTGGCCTCAATGTTAAGAGCGCTACCTCTAATTTATGGTCTTCATAATCGTCCTTGTAGATCAACAATTGAGCGTCTAGTGGACAATTTTTAATCCACAGGCACTATACAAGATATTGCCGTGCCAATGAGTTAAAGAAGTGGCCGTAGTGTCGAGAATATTGCTGCCACTGAGGCTTGAGTTGCAGAAAGCCCAAATGGGTCGCTCACATGTCGTCCTCAAGCGTTGGACATCTCTGTGACGTCGTTGTGGTGAATTTTGCGAAACAATCATAGCCTATACATCAATGCAATATTAAATTGACGCAAGCACTGAAGCCACGTGAATTGGGCTGACGAACAACTTGAAAATTATCCGGATTTTCATTGAAAAATTATTTTCAGCTATGACTCACATTTTTTAATGAATGCTTCGTCAATAAACAAAATATTCGGTATTGGTCGGTGGCGTCATTGGGCCTTACTTCCTTTGTGATGATCAAGACCCGCACCGTTCAATGATAACGGAATATTGTTGCACCTAATTGGACGATATGGACTTGGAGGACATGTGATTACAACAGGACGATGCAATAAGCAAAATATCAAACGTTTGGCAGCCTTGGTCATGCGATTTGAATCCGTTGGACTATTTCCTGTGGAGCTACGTCAAAATTATGGTCTATGCCAACAAGGCAGCGACTACGTACGAATATTGAACGTAAAATGCAGAAGTATCGGCTGATTTATTCTTGAAAACCCTCAGAAATTGCACTCAGCGTCTGGACTTCTACAAGCGTGCCCGTGGTGGCCATGCAAAACAAATCGAGTTCCATACGATGCCATTACGTACTTTCACAGGAATAAAGAGTTTCATTGATATCCAAAACCGTTTTTGTTTTATTTAAAAAAGAACTTTTGCATGACTTTTATTGAAAACCCGATACTTCCAGGCTTGTGGTAGCACAATTAAGCTCTTGTGGTAGTATTCAAAAGAATTCCTACATGAAAATATTTTTCTTTCAATCCAAATTTTTAGTTAGACTTAAGATTAATTTTTACTACTTGTTATATACTAACAACACTTTGTACATGGTCCCGCAAAAAGATCTCCAATATTTTAAAAGGCAATGAAAAATAAATAAACAATTTAACAGAAAGATTTGATTGAATTTTTCAAAATAAATACTCCGCCATTTTACATTAAATAAAATAATAACTTTGTTTTAAATATTATATCCGTTAAATATAGTCCTCTATTATCAATACATTTACAAAGCCTTTACGGGAAGTTTAAGAGCTGATCGCCTCGGATATTGTATTGTGCTGTTGCGGTTAAAGTTCGGCCAGACGATTTTCTCTTAAGCGCATAACCCTTTGCTCTACAGTTTGATAACCAAGATTGAATTGTTTTTCTATCCGGAGCAGGATCATGTCGTCCAAGTTAAAATCGAATGCGAAATTCTCGCTGAGAAGTAATCGCAGAACCACCATAACGAATATTTTCCTCTACGAAAAATGCGCGATGCTCACCGTGCCACGCTATTATGATTACTAAAAACGGTTCGTAGTCCTCTATCTATCTATACCGGTAATATCATTTTATCTGTAAATAGCTTTGAATATAAACGTCTTAAAATATGTTTTTTTTTGCCGGACCCTGCTTAAGATTAAAATGGCAATTTTTTCACAAATTTTAGTAATTTTTTTTTTGAAAAAATTGAAAGGATAAATAAGCCTTTAGTCAATTTAATCAAGTTTTGCTAGTTCTTATTTTTTTGTAAGTTTTTATTTTCTGTAAGAAAAACTGCCAAAGAGCTTCAACATGCTTTTTCTCAAACTTTTGATACGACTATTTTCTTGGATTTTTAAATCTGCTCAAATTAAGTGAAGTTTTTAAATTAATCACACCGGTTTTATTTGTCGCTGCTGTGAAATGGTTTTAACAAAACAGTTTAAAACACTTTAATTTTCATCTTCACCGCTCAAAAAAGTTGAAGCAATATTGGACCTGTACTGGCACACCATCAATTAAGTGATATCATTTCCACTCCTATATTTTATACCTAACGTAGCCTTCAGATAAATAAATCAAAAATCCTTCAGTTCAATCGATTTTAAAGACATCACGTTTATTGTTAACAGTCAATTTCACACTTTTCAAAATATTATTTTAAAAGACCCCTCGTGAATTTCCTGCGTTTAGTAAACAAGTTCCAATGCGTTCTCAGCTTATCAACTTTTATAAGTTGGGCTATACAACCTTATTCATATCCCTTTTTGAGCTCATATTACAAATGACTGCAAGATAAATGATTTACAATTCGTATTAATATTACAATTTATTTTGTTGCATGTTTAATCACAATGCGATGATCCCTAAAATCCTTTAAGGTGAGTATATTTTATATATCTTCATTCCCCACTGGGAATTGAATTGTGAGAAGTTAATTTTTCATTCTTTCACCGATAAAATATCCGAACTTATATTAAACACTATAACAATCGTCACGACACGATGTGTGCCCTTTACCAGCCTTTTTCGAGTCTTCGGTGTTCAGAAAAATATACATGACCAAAAATTAAAAATCAATGTATGTCATAAATCATTCATCCCATAAGTCGATTAAAGGTATAAGCCATATCCCGAGAATAAAGACCCATAGAGCCATCAACTAGAATTATATACCGTCATCAGTAGGAGGTATGTTGTATCTGAACACAAACGCGCGGTCTTCCTTCTTTGAACACCCATTGGCATTGTAATTAGCACCCAATTGGTAGATTCGTGTCCAAGTTCACTTAACCTCTTGCATCGTCCAATCCATCCACATCTCAGAATCCTCAAGTAGAATGACCAAAGAACGCAAACCAAATTGAAAAATATTATTGCCAATTGTTTGACAACTAAACGATTCCTAATGACAGAGGTATCATCATCCTTAATGTTTTTCGAGTCAGTCAGTCTTTGGTCATTTAGAGGGATAACAAGGATAATTTAGTAAAATTATATTTTTACAAAAAGTCGTTGCACATTTATATTTTCGTTTTTGTATGTAGTTCAAATTTATATGAGAAACATGAAAACATGCCATTTTGTTTTAATGACTTAATGACAGGCATATTTTTATAGTGACTTCGGGGTTGTTTTATGTTCCATCGTTAGTTTTGATTTTTGTTTTATTTTGTTTAGTGTTGTTTTGTTGCAAGTAACTGATGCGTAATGTGAGGACATTTACACACAACAAGTTAAACTTTAACTATAAGAGCAAATATTTATTGTGTTTTAACAACTTTGCGAAGTTATGTTGCGTGGATGGAATGGGTTGACTAAACAATCATAGTTAGAAGGCTGTCATTAGTTTTAAAGAGTTTTTCGAAATTATTGTGACTTTTTTATGGTTTCCGGTGTAGGTAATCTAGTCATCACTAATTACTAATAGAAACGTTTGTAGTAAACAAATGACAGGACAGTCATAAAATAAAGATGCAGTGTGCATTTTACTGGAAGCTAAAGTTCTGGGACATAAAATTAAAGAAAAACCTTTAATTTAAAATGTTTTTAATTATAAATGGTATACATAGTTTCAAAAGAACAGCGTTTTCTAGCAATTTCCAGCAAGAGTTTCTACAGCTAATAGTTATAGATTTTTAAATGCTGGATTCTTAAGGTAACGCTTGCACGGTTATTCTGATAGTGAGATTATAAGGCATTTAGAAAACGGTTAAAAGGATAGAGACTCAATATTAGCTAGATTTGTTTAGTAATTTTTGATGATTTTTAACAAAAAGTATAATATTTGTCAGATAGATGAAAATTTCTAGGAAAATGATTTAAGAAAAAAGATTCTTGCTGTTAATACTCATTTTAGCAACTATTAAATTTCATTAGTCAATTTTTAGAAGCTAAATTCATTCGACGAATGGCGGCAAGCGCATGCAGGCGCAGCGAAACAAGAGGCATATAAAATGGCGCTGCACAGAAGTACCAGAGCTGCTCGTCTACGAGCAGAAGAGGAGAGAGGAACACCGGCTACTTAGATGTAAAAAAAAGAACACGAGAACCACGCGATCGAGGAGATAGAAGGATGTCACAACAGGTATGAGGTGCGTAAATTTTACCATTCCAAGGGTACAAGCCACTACCCGAAGCCTGTAAGGACGATCAGGGGAACATCGTAGTGGAACCGCAGTTTATGTTGCGAATATGTAAAGACAACTTCCCCAAATTATATAACGGCGATGACGAACCGAATTGCGCTGTAAAGGAGATAGAACCACTCAACCTCGGTGACGCAGATCAACAATTCTGCCTACCCGACCTTGACGAAGTGAAGATAGCTATATCTAAACTTAAAACAAACAAAGCTGCTGGAGCTGTTGGTTTCGCTGCCGAACTATTCAAAGTAGCAGTCGATGACTTGGAAAGGAGCATGCACCAACTCATCTGCAAAATATGGTCCGAAGAAAGCATGCCCGATGAGTGGAATCTCAGCATAGTGTGCCCGATACATAAAGAAGTAGACCCTCTAAACTGCGCCAACTACAGAGGCATCAGTCTCCTTAACATTGCATATAAGATTCTCTCTGCCGTATTATGTGAACGTCTGAACCCGTTCGTCAACAACCTAATAGGTCCTTATCAGAGTGGCTTCAGACCAGGAAAGTCCACTATCGATCAAATATTCACACTACGGCAGATCTTGAAAAAAACCCAGGAGCTACAAATCGATACCCACCATCTCTTTATCGATGTGCAAGCCGCGTATGACAGCATCTATAGGGAAGAGCTCTACCGAGCAATGTCTAGTTTTGGCATTACTGTCAAACTTATCCATTTGTGCAGAATGACGATGGAGAATGCACGCTTCTCTATCAAGATCGAAAGACTTCTTCAATATCGTTCTGGAAAGAATTGTGCAAAACTCAACCGGCAACACTAGAGGCACAATCTTCCAGAGATCCATCCAATTACTCGGATATGCAGATGATATTGACATAATTGGAAGATCAAAGCGTGATGTGAAGCGTTTTTGAGCATTGCGACAGAAGCGAAGAAGATGGGTTTAGTGGTCAATGAGGGCAAGTCCAAGTATATGCTGTCATCAAAAAAGGACACTGATCAACGACGTCTTGGACAAAACATCACCATGGACAGCTATAACTTTGAGGTAGTAAAGGACTTTGTCTACCTAGGCACCGCTATTAATACAGACAAGAACCGCAGCGCTGAAATCAAACGAAGAATAACTCTTGCAAATCGCTGCTTCTTTGGAATTAGAAGCCAATTGAGAAGTAAAGTTCTCTCTCGAGCATTTAAAATCACCATCTATAAGACACTCATCATCGCGGTTCTTATTTATGGCGCTGAGGCCTGGACCTTGTCAAAGAAAGAGCGTCTTAGGATACTTCGAGAGAAAAATTATTCGGTTAATTTTTGGTCCCGTATGCATAGATGGAGAATGGAGGAGAAGATATAACTACGAACTGTACGGGCTGTACAGCGACACTGAGCTAGTTAACAGAATTAAAGTCCAACGGCTTAGATGGCTAGGTCATGTAGACCGGATGGACATCAACGCTCCAGCCCGGAAGGTCTTCGAATCCAATCCCGAGGGACGGCGCAGTAGAGGAAGACCGCGACTTAGGTGGCGCACACAGGAGGCGTGCGATACTGGAGACAGTCCATTTCCCATTCCGCCTGGACTTAAGCGCCACCTTAAGTCAGTCAGTAAGTAATTTTGTCAGCTTATAATCCAGCAGTTAGAGCAAGAGTTCAGTTATAGCATATCAGTAATATAAGTTTGATTCTTATAGCTGAGACTTAACAGCTTGAAGTCCTAAACTATGTGTTAACAGGTGGATTCCTTCAACACAAAATAAACTGATATATTCAAAAAAGTATAATGCTTGCAGTTACGGGTAGATCTTGGCTATCGGTGGCGGCCATTTTGTTTTGGTGACATCTGCCAAATCTTTAATTTATTATTCAGTTGTGTATGACAAATAATCATACCAAGTTACACGATTGAACAGCAAGTTCAAATGATAAAACTTTAGTATTACGGTAGCGTTTTGACTGGTGGCAATTCACAGAGGACTCTTCAACGTCTGGTGGCCAAATTTGAGACATCCGGTTCAGTAAACAATCAGCCAACACCCGTACGTTAAAGAAACGCAGGATCCGTGAAAGTGTACAGCAGTACCCGAGGCAGTCTTTTCCTATTCTACGCCGTGAACAAGAACTCAGCCTTCAACTTAGAGAATTTTTGCGTAGGGACTTGGGCCTACAACCGTACAACATCCCACTGACCCAGGAGCTCAAAGTTCATGACCATAGACAACGCTGTTTGTTCGCTGACTGGGCTTCGGACCGCTTGGAATAGGACCCAAATTTTGTCCAAAAAATCATCTTTAGTGGCGAGGTGCATTTTTTGCTGAATGGCTGTGTTATCAAGCAAAATAACCGTAAATGGGACGATAGCAACTCACGTTTGGCTTACCATGTTATAATGCACCCTCAAAAATGTACCGTTTTTTATGTGAAGTTTCGGCCAGTGGCATAATTGGTCCGTACTTTTTTGAAAAGGTCGTTAGTGATGCGATCAACGTCAACAGCGAGCACTACATTACGATGACAACTAATTCTTTAAGGCTCAAATTGACCCATATGGCCTTCGACAATATGTGGTTCCAGCAGGACGGCACAACGTACCACACAGCAAACACCACGACATCTAGCCACAACATCTACCCGTCCTTATTGAAAAGCCCTATATCAGAGAACTTCTATACACAAAAATAAAAAGATGACTTATTATTATTAATTTGAATGCTCTTGATTCAATTCGGTCCTAAGTACGTTGCAGAAGATCCAGCCTTGAAGTGATATACTCAGGCTTTGAACATCTATAAATGCGAATGTTAACCTTATAATAGTTTACCGTACTTTTGGAAATTGACATCCGAAGAGCAGGGTTTTGTGTCAAGAAACGAATAAAATAAAATAAAGGTACAACAGTAAGCTTAGCAGTAAAGTGGATTAAAAGTTTCAGACATGAGAAATAATAAAAAGGGAAAAAGTATCGGAGACATGACTGATTCCTGGGGTACACCAGAATTGTTGTATTAGGTTTTTATACTTGTGTTTTGAATCCAAAGACTAAGGAAGGAAGGATTTGTGAAGATAGACGGATTTATGATATAAGACCATGAATCTTACTTTCTCCAAAATTATTGTAGAAATTCGTTCCACTATTCGGTGAGATAAATCAAGAAATCACCAGTGGTCCTATTGTTGCAAAAGCCGTATTGCCAGATATTACGAAGTCTTCGTTCTTCATGATATTTTGTGTTCTTATAATAATCAGTGCTTCCATGACCTCTTAAATATGGGTCATAATTGTGATCTTTGATCAAAATACAAAAATCGGCACAGATTTCAGATTCTAGCAGTTATATCTAGAATCTATAGATCTATAATCTAAAATCTGTTAAATGAATATCTGGGAACGGAATATAGCCTGTGAATAAGCCGAATATTTTCGGATCTATTTTATGAACGACTTAAAAAGAATATTTATAAATGAATCTGAAGCATGGAGTGTGAATCACCAGAACGGATAGATACTGCTGATACTGCTATAATAGTTATTGTGATTTAAACTAAAAAAATGATTCTTAAATTATTGCAACTACTAGAATCTAGAAGCTAGAATGCATTTGACACAATTCAGTTGCTGTAATTTGAATTTTCAAGTCTAGTTGTTAAATTCTAAGAACTGAAATTAAACTGCTAGAATTTTCCTGACGATCAATTGAAACTGCTGGAATTTTCAACTTTTTGGGTAGGTCAATAGTTTTGTTCGAAGTTCATGTATTTATGTGCTCCAACCATTCAAATCATTATTTTGCTACCTTTCAGAGGATGATTCAAAACACTGAACACCCTGTTTATCTACAGTAATTTGAATTTTAAGTAATAGCCCTTGATCTCCAGCCCACATATTTTATGCTCAATATGTTCACTACATATCCTCGCCTATGAACAAATAGTGCAAACATTATTTGCTTATCCCCCTTTTATGTGGTCTGGAGTCAAATTATGGTACAAAATGTAAAGCTCTCTATAGACATCCACTTATATAGGTTTTTGCATTGCAACTTGTATACTTGCCCAAGATCCAATTTACGTCATTCTGGCGCACATTCGAATATTATTGATCACCCCCAGTTGGGCTCTGTCTATAGATTTGTGCACTGTTCAGAGAAGATATTCTGCTGCGCGTCCAAGAATTATACGCCCTGATATGCCGTTTTGATAACGCAACTCCAATTGTAAAGAATGCACATGTAGACATAACTTCTGATGATGCTGCTGCTCGCTGCTCGACAAGCAACGAGCATGATGACGACGACAACGATTTCGACTCCGACACGGGAACGAGACGATGACTACAAACTCCAATGATGATGATGATGAGGAACCGGATGATGAGGCATCTCTCTATAGTTAAATTGCCCTTTTGCATATGCTCGTAGGCCCATCAGAGAAAAAGCAAAAGGAACTCCATAGGATAATCTTGTTTGTTTGTTCCTTCATTTCGAATAAAAATGAAGAGCCGTTCCCTTGGTTCTGTGTATGATAAGGCTCCTTTACTTATTAGGATTTCTTCAAAATAAAAGAAGAACAAAATAAGGAACCATTCTGGGCTTTGATTCAGCAATGCTGCTCCTGTTTTTCTGTATGCGAGCTCTTTGGAATATGAATGCTGCTGCTGCTGGAGGTGCTCCAGATGCATTCCAGATGATAAAGTATGTATGTTTCCTTTTTTGTTTGTCAGGCAAACATTTGTATACCTATGTGCTATCTGTGCTTCAATGTGAAGTTGGATATAAATAATGCACCTTAAACAGCAGGTTAACGCCTACATTTTGAAACTTTCAAACTCTATATGATGCGATATTTGCCTGGCTTCGCGATGACTTCTCTACAAAATAGACCACTACCGGGCTTGTTCCCTGTGTACGCCCGCCACCACGCTGCTGCTGTACTGGACTTCTTCTTCGGGATGGATCATCATCATGCGTATTTTAGTTCACTTGTGCCGGTCCCAGTTCAGTTGGTTTGGTGGTGCACTCTAACTTCAACTCTCCATTGTCCAAGTCCATGTCCATATGATGCGGTGCGTTCTGGCGAGGCTTGATCAGTTTTCCTGATTAAATGTCGGTGGGACGCGTTGGGTAAATAAATTTCACCAAATGAGCTCCAGAGATCAGAGTAGGAAAAAGACGAGCAGCGGGGTCTTGGCTGGCATTAGGGAAGAGTGGGTATATATTTTAGACATCGTAGTTGAAGGCTTTCGATGTGGATAATTTAACAAACGAATGCGATTAGTCTTATAACGTGTACCTACGTACGCTATACGCTCCCGCGCGGTGGCGGGCTGTGAGCAAGCCACTCTGGATTGCAATTGCGAAGTCAAGTCGGTGATTTTTTGTTATACAAAGTTAGCTACAAGAAGGTGGGCGTTGGTTGGTTTAAAAGCTAGAAATGGTAGTAAATGTATATGAAGTAAATTTCTAAACAAGACCTTGATCATCTTTAGCTTGCCTCGTTGGTTGTAATATGAATAAAGCAAAGGGTTTTTTCGTTTACGTCTAAGTCAAAATGCTTATCATTATGTTTTGTTGGTGATGCAGCTGGTTAGAAAGGGCTTGAAGGTTTTTAGAGCATTTAAATGTTTTCTTTTATATTTTGTTGTATAACATAGGCGAAGGAAGCGAGTAACCTAGGTTTTTGTAACCATTGATAACGTAATTGATTACTTAATAAAGGTACCTATTAAAAGACGGATTTATAATAAACACTGTTTTTAAAAAAAATTTAAATGTATGAAAATCAATAATTTTAACCAAACCTTTCAATATTTATTCTGCATTTTAGCAGTGAGATTTCAGCTGCTAGATTGTGGTAATGACGTTGAAGTTCTAAAGTCTTAGTTCTTGCGAAAAAGTCCAAGCACCTGGAATCTAGAAGTCTAATTACTTACTTACTTAAGGTGGCGCTACAGTCCTGTGTGAACTAGGGCCTCACCCAACAAACTTCTCCATCTAGCTCGGTCCCTAGCTAGATGTCTCCAGTTTCGCGCTCCAAGTTGGGTGAGGTCACCTTCCACTTGTGCGCGCCACCTGATCCGCGGCCTTCCTCTACTGCGCTGTCCTGTGGGTGCGGATTCGAAGACTTTCCGGGCCGGAGCATTGGTTTCCATGCGCTCTACGTGACCCAGCCATCTTAGTCGTTGGACTTTTACTCTTCTTGCTAAGTCTACGTCGCTGTACAGCCCGTACAGTTCGTCGTTCCATCTTCTCCTCCACTCCCCTTCGATGCATACGGGACCGTAGATCACACGAAGAACTTTTCTCTCGAAGCGACCCAAGGTGCTTTCATCCGCTTTTGTCATGGTCCATGCTTCTGCACCGTATAGCAGGACGGGGATGATAAGGGTCTTATATAGCAACACTTTGGTCCCTCGAGAGAGGACATTACTACTCAATTGCTTTCTTAGTCCAAAGAAACAGCGGTTAGCAAGAGTTATTCTGCGTTTGATCTCAGCGCTGGTGTTGTTTTCTGCGTTTACAGCGGAGCCTAGGTAGACGAAGTCCTTGACTACCTCAAAGGTACGTCTGTCGATTGTGACGTTTTGTCCAAAACGTCGGTGTTGTATGTCCTTTCTAGACGACAGCATGTACTTTGTTTTGCCCTCATTAACCGTTAAACCCATTTTTGCCGCCTCTGCCTCAATACTCACAAAAGCCCCATTGACATCACGCTGAGTTCTTCCGATTATGTCAATGTCATCAGCATATGCCAGTAATTGGACAGACTTTTGAAAGATAGTGCCTCTAGTGTTGACGTGTGAGCTCTGCACTATTCTTTCAAGCACGATGTTAAAAAAATCGCATGACAGCGCATCACCTTGTCTAAAACCTTTTTTGACATCAAAATGTTCTGTTAAGTTGTTTCCAACCTTTATGGAGCAGCGTGAATTCTCCATGGTCATCCTGCACAAACGGACGAGTTTGGCAGAGATGCCAAAACTAGACATGGCTCTATACAGCTCGTCCCTGTAGATGCTGTCATATGCGGCCTTGAAATCGATGAAAAGATGGTGGGTGTCGATTTGGTGCTCTTGAGTTTTTTCCAGGATCTGCCGTAATGTGAATATTTGATCAACTGTGGACTTTCCTGGTCTAAAACCACACTGATAAGGACCTATCAGGTTGTTGACGATGGGCTTTAGACGTTCACATATTATGGCAGAGAAGATTTTATAGGCGATGTTAAGTAGACTTATTCCTCTACAGTTGGTGCAGTTTAGAGGTTCTCCTTTTTTCAGGATCGGGCAAACAATACTGAGGTTCCATTCATCGGGCATGTTTTCTTCCGACCATATCTTACAGATAAGATGGTGCATGCTCCTAACCAACTTATCTCCAGCTGCTTTAAAGAGCTCGGCATTCAAGCCATCTGCTCCAGCAGCTTTATTAGACTTCAACTTAGATATGGCAATCTTTACTTCGTCTAAGTCGGGAGGACGGGATTGTTGGCTTTCGTCGTCTATATCGAATGGGTCATCCTGCCTGACAGCAGGATTCAGTTCTTCGTCGCCGTTATACAGTCTGCAGAAGTGGTCCTTCCATATCCTCAGCATTGATTGCGGTTCCACTATGATGTTTCCACTTTCGTCTTTGCAGCCTTCGGTTCTAGGTTTATGTACCTGTGAATTTCGTTTCACCTGTTCATAAAACTTTCGAACCTCATTCCTGCTTTTATACCTCTCAACATCTTCGACCGCACGCTTCTCATGCCCTCTCTTTTTCCTTCTGAAAAGTCGGCGTTCCTCTCGCCTCTTCTGCTCATAGAGCTCACGAGCAGCTCTCGTCCTTTTATGCAGCGCCGCTTTGCGTGCCTCTTGTTTGGCTGCATTTGCCTGCCGACATTCCTCATCAAACCAGGGGTTCCTTGTTGGTGGCTGTTTGAAACCCAGCACATCAGAGGCGGCTTCTCTGATAGCATCTTGGCAATGTTGCCACTGGTTTTCGATACATTGTGTTGGCGGCAGAGAACTTCGAGAGAGGTTACTTGTCACTCGGTCGGAAAAGGATTTGGCGATCTCTGGCGATTGTAGCCGTTCGACGTTGTATCTTCTCCCAGCACCTCCCTGTTTTGCCTTGGGTCTGGAAATCCGAAGTGCTACCCTGGCTACAACGAGGTAGTGGTCCGAGTCGATGTTAGCTCCTCGGAAAGTTCGTACATCCATAATGCTGGAAGCGTGTCTGGCGTCGATCGCAATATGGTCAATCTGGTTGACGGTAGATTGATCTGGAGAAGTCCAAGTTCCTTTGTGGATGTTGAGGTGTGGAAAACGCGTACTGGCTACCATGACGTTTCGCCCCGCAGCAAAATCTATGAGCCTGAATCCATTATCGGAAGTGTTGTCGTGCAGGCTGTTTTTCCCGATTATTCCACCAAAGATGTCTTCCCTTCCTAGCTTGGCATTAAAATCGCCCAGGACTATTTTAATATCGTAGCTAGGGCACTGCTGATATGTTTTGTCTAAGAGCTCGAAGAACATATCTTTGGTGTTGTCGTCTTTCTCTTCTGTGGGGGCGTGCGCGCATATCAGGCTAATGTTGCCGAATTTAGCCTTGATGCGTATGGTCATGAGGCGCTCATTGATGCACCTATAGCTCAAGACTTCTTGCCTAAGTCTGGCTCCAATGACGAATCCGCATCCAAATAAGCGCTGTTGGTTTTCGTGGTAGCAGTCACCATAGTAAATATCGCAGTTTTTCATCCTCTTTTTGCCCGGCCCATCCCATCGTATTTCCTGGATGGCGGTGATATCTGCTTTATATCGTTCTAGGGCCTCCGCTAATTCTTCGGCCGCACGTGGTCTGTTAAGGGACCTAACATTCCACGTGCATATCCGAAGTTCGTTGTCCTTTATTCGTTTGCGTTGGTTGTCAACAGTAAATCCGTCCGTATCCGAGGCTTGTTGGTGCTTCGCAACTTTGAAAGCTTTTACGTGGCCAGGAAGTCACCCCGACGCACAACCTCCAACCTGGAGGGCCAGATCCTAAGTATAACTCCAAGGATGGGGAGCCGGATAAAACCGCTCCTTACAGGCCTGGGCTCCGAATAAGTCGAAGAAGCCCTATAAGGTGTTCACTAAGTAGTTCAACCTTACTGGAACTGTAGACGCCACCGTTGATTCCATCTCTGGAATTCCTCCGCTGCCGTCTGGATAAGGAGAGGTGCCTTAGTGGAAACACCTCTCCCCACCTCTCTCGTTTGCTGCCCCCAACAACTTTCCACTAGGGTTGGAACCCAATCTCCAGTTGAGGTACTAGGCACCCGATGTTCACCACGTGGAGGTGAGAGTAGGAGTTGATAGACAGAGGTTGGTTTTAAGAAAAAACCTATGGACGCTTGTGTCCTCTTGAATGCACATGTCTACCATTTAAACATCAGAAGTCTAATTGGACTCAGAAAATTTCAAGTAGATACTTCAAAACAGACTCAAATAAGAATTTCTGTAATTATTTGCATGGGGAACACAGCGTACCAGCAATTTCCAACCATACTCCCCGTTCAAAACACCTAAACATTCTTTCGACGAAAAGAACCTTTTATCAAAATGAAGTCTACGGTTTTTTTTTGTAAAATAGGATAAGTTGCTAAAAAATGGTAAACATCTTCATTTTGGTTTGAGTTGCAGAGTAAACAAATTGCATCTAAGTCAGTTCTATGTGACCTGTAGTTGAGCTCAAGAGAATCAGTCCGTATTTCGAATATCAAACTTATATCAGAAGCAGAAAGGTCCTCACAGAAATTATTATAATCACCCAAAGTTAAATTAAGACGAATAAAGGTTGCTCTAGAAATTGATTCCCTAGCCTTTTCGAGATAAATTTTGTACATTTCCTCATCAACTATCGAAATGCAGTTGTAAAAAGTATTTCCTAATTCTTCTTTGTTGTTTGCATATAGATTCATTGCTAAATTATTATTTATTATTATTCCCAAATTTCTAAAAGGGAAATATCCACAATGGAGTGATATAAGCAGGTTTTGCTTGTGCAGATTACTATCAGGTCTATCCATAACTTTAATAAGATAGTCTGCGTTGGCCTTAAAATTTCTAACATATATTTGCGGAAGCCTGGACTCAACATAATGGCGTAATTAGGCGTGCTACGCGGTAGCCGGAAGATTCTTTTGAAAAAGAATCTTTGAATAAATTCTATATCTTCTAGGAATTCGTATCCATACACTGGATTCCCATAACAAAAACAACTGTTCACGGTAGCCTCAAAAACCTTAAATTTCGATGCAGGATCCACGAAGCTTCTTTAAAAAAAAATGTTACCACATCGAGGTAAAAGCTGATTTGGCTACTACCAGTTCTTTTTAACTTCCCATAGGAAGTTATTGTAATGGGTCCGATTTGTCAAATTGAAAATTTTGACATTTCTCGACGTTTCAAGGTCCCTAGAGTCGAAATAAAAGATTTTTAGAAAGATGTCTGTGCGTGCGTGTGTACGTACGTTTGTACGTCCGTACGTCCGTACGTTCGCGACGTTTTTTTCGTGGTCCATAGCTCAAGAACCAGAAGAGATATCGACTTCAAATAAATTTTGTTATACAGATAAAAAGACAGAAATATGCAGAAAGGGCTCTCAAGAAAATTGCGTGGGTGGTTTTTTTACCATAGCAGTTTGAAAAAAAGGTGAAAATTTTGGTTAACCCTAAATATCTTACGAACCAAAAAAGCTAGAGACTTGAATTAAATTTTATATAATAGATTGTAACGTGATACCAAACAGGTACATTTTTTGAAAAAAATCAATATAACGGTTTTTTTTTTAAATCAATAAAACTGAAAAAAAAAATTTGTCACCTCCAAAATTTTACGACTGAAATATGATTTTATCTCTAAAACAATTTTGTGCAACGAAGAATAATGTTTTTGACATCTGATAAAATTTTGAGAAAAATCTAATTGACAGTTTTTTTTATAAAAAATAAAAATCTAAAAAAAAACATTACTCAAAGTTCGTAAAAATTGAATATCGATTCAAATATCTTTTCAAAAACATTAAATTTAGGCTTCAAACTTATTTTATCTTATAAGAAATATTGTTTTCAACATTCTGAAAAATTTTGAGAAAAATCGAATTGACAGTTTTTTTTACAAAAAATAAAAGCCTAAAAAAAATTTATAAAAGTTGGTAAAAATTGATTTTCGACTCGAATATCTTTTCAAAACTTTGAAATATTGGCTTCAATTTACTTTTATCTTTCAAAAAATCTTGTTGTCAACATACAATCAAAGTTTGAAAAAAATCAAATTGACAGTTTTTTTTACAAAAAAAAAACCTAAAAAAAATGTATAAAAGTTGGTGATAATTGATTTTCGACTCAAATATCTTTTCAAAACTTTGAGATATTGGCTTTAATTTACTTTTATCTTTCAAAAAATATTGTTGTCAACATTCAGTTAAAGTTTGAAAAAAATCGAATTGACAGTTTTTTTTGCAAAAAATAAAAACCTAAAAAAAAAATTATAAAAGTTGGTAAAAATTGATTTTCGGCTCAAATATCTTTTCAAAACTTTGAGATATTGGCTTTAATTTACTTTTATCTTTCAAAAAATATTGTTGTTAACATTCAGTTAAAGTTTAAAAAAAATCGAATTGACAGTTTTTTTTGCAAAAAATAAAAACATAAAAAAAAAATGTATAAAAGTTGGTAATAATTGATTTTCGACTCGAATATCTTTTCAAAACTTAGAGATATTGGCTTTTATTTACATTTATCTTTCAAAAAATCTTGTTGTCAACATTCAGTTAAAGTTTGAAAAAAATCGAATTGACAGTTTTTTTTGCAAAAAATAAAAACCTAAAAAAAAAATTATAAAAGTTGGTAAAAATTGATTTTCGACTCAAATATCTTTTCATAACTTTGAGATATTGGCTTTAATTGACTTTTATCTTTCAAAGAATTTTGTTGTCAACATACAATTAAAGATTGAAAAAAAATCAAATTGACAGTTTTTTTACAAAAAATAAAAACCTAAAAAAAAAATGTATAAAAGTTGGTAAAAATTGATTTTCGACTAAAATATCTTTTCAAAACTTTGAGATATTGGCTTTAATTTACTTTTATCTTTCAAAAAATCTTGCTGTCAACATTCAATTAAAGTTTGAAAAAAATCGAATTGATATTTTTTTACAAAAAATAAAAACCTAAAAAAAATGTATAAAAGTTGGTAAAAATTGATTTTTGACTCAAATATCTCTTTAAAAATTGTAAGTATTGGCTTTAAACTAATTTTATCTCATAAGAAATATTGTTGGTAAAATTTTTAAAAAATCGAATTGACAGTTTTTTTACAAAAAATAAAACTCTAAAATAAAAACAATACTAAAACTTCGTAAAAATTTACTTTCGACTCAAATAGCTTTTCAAAACTTAAAAATATTGGCTTATTTTATTTCACAGAAAATATTGTTTTTGATATTCAGTAATTTTTATATAAAAATCCAACAGTCCGTTTTTTCATAAAAAATAAAATCTACAAAAAATAGTACGGAAATTTGGTAAAAATTGATACGAGTACATATAGACAAACTTTTAAGCAAGACAAATCGACAGACGGGATGGGAAGTTATCAGTGTGGGTCGCATCCCAGCCTCTTTTTTAATATTATTTTTGATCAATCGTTGAAAGGCCTACCCGGAAACCTGCCTGATATCAACTTATCAAATTATTTCTTTCAATCCAATTCAATAGCATAATAACGCACAACATTTGCGTAAACAGTTTTCTTAGTGAGCTCAGAACTTAAATGTCTTTATAATTTTCTAGTAAAATCGGATTACCCATTTTTAATTATAGGAAATATTGTAGCCAAACGAAAGTAGCTCGGAAATTTCTCTTCTGTAAACATTTTATTTATAAACCGCAACACACGCTCGGGAAATTCAGGAGTTGAATTTTTATAGAATTCGATAGGAATGTCATATGAACCCGCTGCTTTGTTATTTTTCATTCTGCTTCGAGATGAAAACATCTCAACCAAGTAAAAGGAGAGTCTAGTCCATCGATTAAAACATTTTGCAGTATTTGGCAGTATTTGGCAGTAGTAAACCTTCAAAGTATGTGGCCAAATACCTAACATTGAACCAGAATGACTTTGAGTCCTTACATTCTACAAGTTTCATAGCCGCTTTGATTAAATATATTTACTTTTCTGTTTACACAAATCTTTAAATATTTTATTCTGTTCAAGGTAATTTCCTCTGTGAGTATCGTTGCTACATTGACGAAACAATTTAGGTAATTGAAAGACTTTTCCCTACATTTCTGACATTCATTGTCATATCACCTTGATTTTGATCAGTGTTGTAGGACGAAATCTGATAGTTGCTGATTGTGTTATTGGCTCAAAAATAGAAACTGTAACAGATTCTATACATTCTGATAACAGACCATCAGCATAGGGTATAAGTTCACTTAAGTTTCATCTATACACACCAGCCTTGTTTTCAACCCATCTTAATTTTTTGCTAATAGGAAATTCTTCAACTTCTCTATTATTTTTGATACTGAAAAGAACTCACATGAGACTAATATTGGTAAATGGTTTGAAACTTTTTACTAAATTGCGTCAATCTCCATTCACTACTCCCAAATCTATAACAGAAGGATGCTCTGTTGGTTGGGTTGAAGTAAATGTATAGTTATCTTGATTTCAGCGGCTTGATTCTGGAAGTAAGACTGCAGAACAATCAAAAACTGGTTTCTGGATATAAGCTTAAATATAGCTGCTATTCAAGTTTTAAAACTCTAGATGGTAGAATCTACATATAAACAATATTGCAATTTCAATTTAAATAAATTTGGTAGCTTTACAGTTCGTTGAAAACAAGGGCCTAAGGGCTACAACTGAAAACTTTTCCTGTGGGCGATAAATTTCAATAATGAAGCCGACCCGCAGTTTTTATGTCGAAGAATTACTCTTAAAAGATTTGTTGATTCCTCATAAGAGGTAGAATGCGCTACAGTTCTGTGTGAAACGGGACCTCACCCAACAATCTTCTCCATCTAGCTCGGTCCCTAACTAGATATCTCCAGTTTTGAGCTCCAAGTTGAGTGGGGTCACTTTCCACTTGTGCGCTCACCTGATCAGCGGTCTTCATCTACTGGGCTGTCCAGTGGACTTTCCGAGCAAGAGCATTGGTTTCCATGCACTCTACGTGAGGCAGCTATTATAGTTGTTGAACTTTTACCCTTCTGGCTAAGTCTACGTCGCTGTTCACTCCAAAAATTTTCCTAATAGTAGGCAAAATCTGCTAGAAAATACCAGGCAAAAAACTGGTACAATAGTCCAGATTTCGTGGTAAAAGTAAAAACCAGAAAACCAGAAATGTTAGAATCTACCAAAAAAAAACAGGAACAAATGTGGCAAAATACTCCAGATCGTGGTAAAAAAATCAGGTTTTATTTACCAGAAATCTGGTTTCATGGTAAAATTTTTGACAGAAAATATGTGTTAACAGCAGCTTCCTGGTAAAAACTGTTTTTTTTTTCCTGGTAAAATGAAGATAATCTGGAATCTGGTAAATAGAACCAGGAAATTTATTTTCTGGTATATTTTTTCGTGGTAAATAAAACCAGTCTTATAACACTTCTTACCAGAAATTCTGTGAGCTTAAGAATTATCGTTTTTCTTGTAAATAAAACCAGGAATTTTATTCTCTAATATATATTTTCGTCTTAGATGCAAACCAGTCTTCTGGACCATTTCACCTTCAAATTTTAGTACAGTATACTTTTGAAGCTCTTCCCGCCAAATAATCGTAAACTACATGGTGCTTCCGATTATTTAGTTTAGAGAACAATATTTATTACTTTTTTTCTTGGACATATTAGAGACGATGTTGATGTAAATGTTTTCTTTAGGAATATAACCTATATCTTATGCGTTTTTCTTAATAGGAAGAATACAATTAAATATATGCTATGCATAGTTCATAATTTTATAAGGCGCTTACCATAATTTGGCGGGAAGAGCTTAATATTCTACGAGAATTCAGTTCTTATTCACGTTTACTGCTTCTTACGAGAAATTGACAAATTCTCCAAGAGTAATTCCTGTCACGAAAAAGTGATTTCTCAAAAGCCTACAGGAACGGTTGAGAGTTGTAGGACACTAGGCCCTGGCTCTCTACTGTTGCGCCACCTAATTTATTTATTTCTGGTACGTTTTTACCAAGAAAAAAATATTCCTGGCATATTTTACCAGAACTCTGGTGCATTTTTACCAGGAAAAATCTAGTGTAATTATATTTTACCAGGAATTCTTCGAAAACTCTTCTGGTAAAATTTACCAGGATTTTCTGGAAAATTTAACGAAAACGCCTGGTAGGAATCTAAGAACCACGTTTTCTGGTCAAAGATAGTGCCTCCCTGGTTTTGACGTAGTAGCTCTGCACTATTCTATCTAGAACAATATTAAATAAATGACAGTGACCTTGTCTCAAGCCTTTTTTCGACATCGAAAGTTTCTTTAGAGTTGTTTCCAACCTTTATGAAGCAGCATGAACTTTCCATGGTCATCTTTTACAAACGGACTAGTTTGGCGGAGATGCCAAAACTGGACATGGCTCAATACAGCTCGTCCCTGTAAATGCTGTCATATGCAGTCTTGAAATCGATGAAATGATGGTGGTCGATTTGGCGTTCTCAGGCTTTTTCCGGAATCTGCCGTAATGTTAATATTTGATCGACTGTGGACTTTCATGGTCTAAAACCACACTGATAAGGACCTATCAGGTTATTGACGATGGGCTTGAGACGTTCACATATTGCGGCAGAGAAATTTTGTAAGCGATGACTTATCTAGCAACAGATAAAATAAGATCTAGCATACACATATTAGAAATTCTCTACAATCTTGATTTTGGATTGAAACAAATACTCGTAGATCCTAATATTTAAATTTGTAGATTCTAGATAAATTCAAAAAAATTGCATCAGTAAGATTCAATTCGTCATATTCCAAAAGATATAATTGCATTCTTGATCTGAAGTCTAGCTACTTGAAGAAACTTAAACAACAGATTGTTGCCTATATTTACTTTCTTGATCATAAACAAGTGCGTTTAATGATTTAAATTACTCAATAGATTCCATATATTCTTATGATAATTTCCATTTCATTAATTTTAAATATTTTTACCGACTTTCAAAAATGCTAAATATCGGCTTAACTATCAAGAAAACTCCATTCTCATTCATCAAACCCTTTCTCTCTCCAACAGTTTGAAGAAACTTTCAGGTAGGTAAATACGTGGGAAACAAAAACTTCATATAAGCAATTTGATTCATTTGAAATTGTTTAACCTTTCTCAAGCTCAAAAATTTCAAATACTTCAAGATTCCCAAAGAAAAATGATCTATTTACATGAACAACTTCAATTTATTACAACAATAATATTAATCTATTAATTCATTTATTACAAAGAGAACACAATAAAACGAATTAAAAAACGAAATAAACCTCAAACGCGATCTCGACTTCTGAAGCCTCTGTGTATAGTTATTTTTATAAGCCACCGCAAAACCTAATTGTTTTTTCTGTTTCCTCATATTTCTTTTGTTATATTGTTGTTGTTGTTTTGTATTTTTTTTAATATTCAACCTTATACCACATTCCCAGCACCTTAAGTGAAAATCACTTAATTAACATCATCAGCATCGTGTAATTAACGCCATTTTATCCCAAGGCGGTAAAGGTAGGTTAGGTAGAGATATATGCGCTGCGCATACTCTGTCCCGTTGTGAAATACCTGAATTGCCTGTGCCGCTGCCTGAGAGCAGGAAGGTACTTGTCATATACACATAGGCTGATCAGGCCATGCCATATTTTCTTATACCTGGCGAACATTATTTGCGGTGTCTTAGATCTTCTCCATGTTTTTTAATTAATTTTTTGAAACCTAAAAATACGCAAGAGACAAACACCTCAAGGGCCACTGCCAACTCTCCGCAAGAAGGTACCTCTCCTTTAAGAGACAAGGTGCGGCGGCGGGCGTGGTGGCAAAGTGCGGAGCAATTCTTTCCGTCCCCCGAGGGTCAACAACAACAACTTGTATATTCGCATGTCATGTCAGTTTTTGAATTCAGTGCGCCGAAAATTTATAACAAAATATCGATTAATATCTTTTACACATGCCTGATTACTCAAAGCAGCGTCACCACCGCCGCCACAGAACTTCTTACAACTTACACCGTGAATCCCAAAATTGTGCGCCCGGCCCGTGTTAGTGGTGCGTGGATCTTTTCAAAATATTTTTATATCAATTTTGTAGCTTTTATTTGCCATAATTGCTCACGGAATGAGGCATTTTTGCATACGGCCAGAGCTGTACAAGTTGATAGGTTTGATGGTGTCATAAAAGATGTCAAGATGTCCGGACAGGCTTACAACAAGCAACAACAAAAATTGTGGTGATTCAATATTTTTATGATGGACTGAGGGGACTTAATAAAGTCGACTTAAACGATCGCAATGTTTGTGGTAGGTTCGCGTCTTTCGTTGGGTCGATCGTCGTCGTCGTCGCGTCCATCATTTACTCCTCAGTCTTGCCTGAAATGGTTTGTATACGGTGACTTTGTAAGAGGAAACACCATCTCCTCACTTCTATAGATACACATCTTCTTTTTAAAGCAACGTGCTGTTGGAAGTATTAAATTAACGATCTTCATTGATCGTTTTGCATGCAAATCTAACTCTCTATTATAGCTTGGATAATTTATAGCTCACACGGCTTCACAATTAGACGTAAGTGAGTCGCTTGATGATCATTTTCATGCCTCTGCATAGAGTTCTGAAGCTGCTTATTTTTAATAGTACTTACTCACATATACGTTGGCTTTAAATTCTTTTGAACATAAAAGTGCTAACTCTAATGAAGACTACTCTTTCATACCTCTTATATATAAAATTCTTTATCTTTACATGGAAGGGAGCTTAATATTTGGTTTTGAGGTACGATTTTACAATTATTAAGTTAGAAGATCATTGCTCCTATACTCGTAATATATAACGTGCTTTGCGTCTAAAAGTTCATTAAAACATTTATTGCCTAAATTTTTCGATTTACTTGTAGGTCCATTTGTTTTTTTTGGAAGTGTAACGAAGTTAAATTCAACTAGAAATATTTGTGTATCTTGGTTTAGTGGGAATCATTTGAAGTTATATTGATCTGATACCACGCATTAATTCTTCTTTTACGATCGAACTGCTCAAAAGGCTGAGATGATATGACTTTTAATGTGTATAGACAAAAAATTCCAGAGATAAGTTTGTAATGATGGGACATTGTTAAAGTGTGAGTGAAAACACTTTACAAAAGTTCAGTTTTAAAGGTATGTTAATAGTCTGTCATTAAGTTTTTCCCAACTCATTATTAAACTGAAACAAACAGTTTATCTGAGTTCGTTAAGCTGGAAGAATTTAAAGCAATTTTGTTGCTATCAAGCGCTCTTATCCAGGTGGACCACAAACTTATTTCCAATTAAACCATCACACCAAAACTTTAACAAACAGTTAGTGACACATTGGGAATTTATTAACTTCCCATAGGAAGTTATTGTAATTGGTCCGATTTTTCGAATTGAAAATTTTGATATTTCTCGACGTTTCTAGGTGCCTAAGTCGAAATAAAATATTTTGAGAAAGATGTCTGTGCGTGCGTGTGTACGTACGTTCGCGACGTTTTTTTCGTCTTCCATAGCTCAAGAACCAGTAGAGGTATTGACTTCAAATAAATTTTGTTTTACAGATAATAAGGCACAAAGATGCAAAAAGGGCTCTCAAGAAAATAGAGTGGGTGGTTTTTTTACCATAGCCGTTTGAAAAAAAGTTGAAAATTTTGGTTAACCCTAAATATCTTACGAACCAAAAACACTAGAGACTTGAATTAAATTGTATATAATATATAGTAACGTAATATCAAAGAATTTCATTTTTGGAAAAAAATTCGTTCAACAATTTTTTTTATAAATCAAAAAAACTGAAAAAATTTGGCACCTCCAAAATTTTACGACTAAAATATGATTTCACCCCCAAAACAATTTTGTGCATAGAAGAAAAATGTTTTTGACATCTGATAAAATTTTGAGAAAAATCGAATTGACAGTTTTTTTCATAAAAATAAAAATCTAAAAAAAAACATTACTCAAAGTTGGTAAAAATTGAATATCGATTCAAATATTTTTTCAAAAACTTAAAATTTAGGCTTAAAACTTATTTTATCTTATAAGAAATATTGTTTTCAACATTCTGAAAAATGTAGACAACAATCAAATTGACAGTTTTTTCACAAAAAAAAACCTAAAAAAAATTAATAAAAGTTGGTAAAAATTGATTTTCGACTCAAATATCTTTTCAAAAATTTGAGATAATAGCTTTTAACTAATTTTTACTTATACAAAAATATTGTTTTTAACATTAGGACAAATTTTGAGAAAAATCGAATTGACAGTTTTTTTTACAAAAATTAAAAACCTAAAAAAAAATGTATAAAAGTTGGCAAATTGATTTTCGACTCAAATATCTTTTCAAAAATTTAAAATATTAGCTTCAAACTTATTTTATCTTATAAGAAATATTGTTTTCAACATTTGATAAAATTTTGAAAAAAATCGAATTGAAAGTTTTTTAACAAAAAATAAAACTAAAAAAAAAACCATACTAAAACTTGGTAAAAATTTACTTTCGACTCAATTAGCTTTTCAAAAATTAAAAATATTGGCTTCAAACTTATTTTATTTCACAGAAAATATTGTTTTCGATATTCAGTAATTTTCATATAAAAATCCAATATAGTCCGTTTTTTCATAAAAATTAAATCATAAAAAATAGTACGCAAATTTGGTAAAACTTGACACGAGTGCATATAGACAAAGTTTTAAGCAAGACAAATCGACAGACGGGATGGGAAGTTATCAGTGTGGGTCGCACCCCAGCCTCTTTTTTTGTTCTTGTTATCAGCTTTCACATTAATTCAGGTGGGCCCTCCTAAAAGCTCTTTAATGTACACTAATTAAAAAATTTAATTTTATAAGACTTCAATTTACAGGGACCAGGAATACGGACTCAAAAAAGGTGATAAGTAAAGGGTATCCTTCAGACGGGAATTCGAAATTTTAAAGTCGAAAACAAGCATAGTAACGTTACCGTGACGAAGAATTCTTTACATTCAAAGTGCCCACAGTTAGTGCGGTGATGAGGGATTTAGAAAAGAGAGACAGATCGAAGGTTCAGAGGGCGAGGGTTAAGATGAATTTCACTCAGAAGTGCTGGGGAATCCATTATGCAAATTCAAAATTGGTGAGCAAATAATGTATCAGCGTTTTTGCGTCTTACATAAACGGTTTTTTTTTCAATAAGGCGTGCGTTAGTGTAATTTTGCTTGTTGACAAAGCCATTCATCCAAAAATGTGCCTTGTCACTAAAGGTTATTTTTCGGCTAAAATTAAGCACTCTTCCAAACGATTCGAACTTCAGTCAGTGAACAAACGGCGTTATCTATGGTCATGAACTTTGAGCTCCTGGGTCCGCAACGTTTGCGTTAACGAACATTTGTTTTGATAACAAAGTTGTATCATTTGAACGTGTTGTTCAATCGTGTAACTTGCCGTGATGATTTGGCATAAATAACTGAATAATCAACAAAAGTTTTGACAGATGACACCAAAATAAAAAAGCCACCATGGTGTGCAAAAATCTACCTTCACCAATTGAAAAACCCTTTATAAGGTCTCCAAGTTATCAGTTTTAATCAATCGGCATTAGGAGGGAAGTTGGCTGTATCATACCAAGGGAGGCCACGAAATCCAAATCGAACGAAAGGTCTTTGAACATTTTCTATTCTAAGTGATTGGTTTTTTATAAAAGGGATCATACTTGGCATGCATATTGAATATGAAGTCGGACCAGGAAAATGTAGAGCTTTTTAGTTACATAAGGGTTAGACATTTTTTTACAATCTCTTAATAAAACTGAGAGATCTAAATAGCCTTTTCAATTATCCTCTGTAATTATGTTTAGGTGGAAATCATTGAAGATGATGAGAATCCAAATCATTTTGTTTCATTGCAAGGGCCCAACCAGTAAAGATACGGTTTTGCTGGTGATTGACCAGCTTGACCAGTTTTTAAAAAGTTCGAGAACTCAAGGAAACTTCTTCTCTGTCTGGCAAAAAACGGAGAAGACATTGTCCTGATCCAAGAGCCATGGGTTGTAGGATCCGTTGTTCGAGGACTCAGGACTCCTGGATACTACACACTTTGTGTGACAGATAAAGGTGAACCTAGATCTTGTATACTAGTGAAACGTAGCATTAATGTATTTTTACTCCATCGTCTCAGGAAAAAGATACCACCTTAGCTAGGCTGCAAACAACCAAAGGAAGTTTCTGGCTAGTGTCGGCGTATCTTGGCCATGACCACCTTGGACCTCTCCCTGGAAAAACCCTGGAGAAAGTCGTTGCTGAAGGGGAAAGGCAAACGATCCTCCTAATTATTGGGAGCGATGCTAACGCTCCTCATACTGTATGGGGCAGTACGAATATCAACGACAGAGGTGAGTCTCTTTTTGATTATATTCTTGGTACTAACCTCTTAGTAAGTAAGGCCAAGGCCTCAAGACTAGATTCTTACTGGGACTCTTACAAAGAATCCATAAGAATCTTCACGTAGACACTAAGGAAAAACAAACGATCTTCTTGGCGATCCTTCTGTGGCACGATAGAAGAAACTTCTTATTCCTCTAGGTTACGGAAAATTCTTTCAACTAATCCAGGTATGCCAAGCTGCTTGAAAAATGCAGACGGCTCCTGGACAAATTCAAGTAATGAATCGCTGAACTTACTATTGGACACTCACTTTCCTGGTAGTTCTCTTACCGAAACTTGCAACAATTATATACGTTCAAGTTCAAATACAACATATCCACAAGGTCTGATCACAGGGGATAAGCTACAATGGGCTCTCAACAGCTTCAAACCATTTAAATGGCACCAATCCTTGAGGCAATTTTTACCAGCTGTCTTTACCTGGTCCATGTTCCATCGACATGGAGAGAAGTTAAAGTTGTTTTTATACCTAAAGCATGTAAATGCTCCCAAGTCAATCCTAAAGATCTACGACCTATAAGTCTATCATCATTCCTTCTTAAGACCCTGGAAAAATTGATTGATATCCACTTAAGGGCACGTATCGATACAAGACTTCTGTCTTCGTCTCAACATAGTAGGCATGTTGTAAATATAAATCAGCGGAAACAGCGTTACACACCTTAGTACGCACCATCGAATATTCCCTTCATCATAAAGAGTTCACTATGGTTGCTTTCCTTGACATCGAAGGTGCCTTTAACAACGTGGACACATCTGCAATCACATCTGCATTGACATCTCTAAATGTAGAGAGTTCGCTTCGGGAGTTAATTAATTTAATGCTTACTAGCAGAATAATTAACTCAAAACTGGGCAACTCTTCTAGTAGACGATTCGTTAGTAGAGGGACACCGCAAGGTGGTGTTCTATCCCCTCTCCTCTGAAACCTAGTGGTGAATGAAATCCTAACTAGTCTGGATGCGGAGGGTTTCAGAGTGATAGCCTATGCGGACGACGTTGCTATAGCAGTTTCAGGGAAACAGCTTTATATCCTAAAAGAACTCTTACAAAATGCCTTGAACAGACTTTGGGCTGATCGGTGTGGACCAAGTGTTAACCCACACAAAACCGATCTGGTCTTGTTTTCGTGGAGATACAAAATTCCATTTGTCAACCCTCCTTATATTAAAGGAATCCAGTTAAATTCTCAGACGAGGCTAAATACCTGGGTCTTGTCTTAGACAAAAAACTAAATTGGAAACGCAACGTACAGGAAAGAGTCAAAAAAGCTACTGTAGCTCTCTTTTCGGGAAAAAGCTATTGGTAATAAATGGGGTTTACAATCCAGAATCACGCATTGGCTATACGCATCGGTAGTCAGACCGATTTTAACGTACGGTGTGGCAGTATGGTGGACTGCTTTAGAGAAATATATAAACAGGGATAAGCTAAATTAAGTCCAACGTTCTTCCTTACACCTCTTGACATATTTAGCAAACAAATAGCTTCCAGATTTATATACCATCCAGATCTTTCTGGGAGGATAGGAAATTCCTGGAAAATGGGTCAAAAAGAAAAGAAGGGGTTGGTGGAGGTGTGCACTCTGAACGACTGAAATTAAGTCTCTCATTCCGCCTTCCCAATCATTGTAGCGTGTTTTAGGCGGAACTTTTGGCTATAAAAGAAGTCTTGTCTTGGCTCAAAGAAAACGTGATATCAACATCTGATATCCGTTTTTTCTCTGATAGCCAGGCCGCTATCAAATCTCTGGACTCTGTCTCTACAAATTCTATTACAGTCCATAACTGACGATAATCTCTAATGGAGATGGCACAACAGTTTAATATTCACCTTTGCTGGGTGCTGGGCCATAGAGACATTCCAGGTAACTGTAAGGCAGATGAACTCGCCAGGCACCAGATGGAACAACATCCCCACGTGTCAAGTCACAAAAAACATCTGGCCAACACTGGATTTAAAACGTTCAAGGTGCTTGCTCTCTCTAAGCAGATCGCATATAAGCTCGATAAGAGATGTCCTAACACTGTCTAATAGGAAAGCAAGCCACGAGACTAGGGGTATTCTCAAATGACTTTTGCAGAAGCTGTATGGACGAGGAAGAGGAAGAAACGGTTCCTTATCTTCTATGCACATGCCCTGCTCTAGCTCGAAAACCCAAGAATTACCTAGGAGAATTCTTCTTTAACGATCTAAACGATATAAATCATATCGGTATAATCAGCCTCTCACGTTTCATAAGGAACTCAAGCTGGTTCCATTGAGCTTAGGATAAAGCCTCAAGATTCATGTGGTATCACAATGGGAATTAAATTGGCCTAAGTGCGTCCGTTTCCATCTTGGACAGCCACTATAACCTAACCTAACCAAATCTTAAGGCCGAAGTCTGTTTGCAAAATACGTTTGTGGATTGCCTTATTAGTAAGGGCTACGAGGAATAGACTAGAATTATCTAGAACAACACAACGGGTGGTAGCAAAAATATTCTGAGAGGTTCTTGAGGGGCACACGCAGTTACAGTCCCAACTGTCTAACTTTTCAAAAGATTGAAAATCAAAACTAAATGTTGGCGGAAATTCGTTGCTTAAAGAAAATTCTAATAGGGTATAAACTTTTTTAAGTTTTTGTGTTAAAATCAAACTATTTAAAGAAAATAGAATTTCAAACTTGATCAAAACTTCACTTTCGAATAACCTTCTGAACTGAGAACTGAGCTACAAAAAAAGTCGGAAACCAACTCATGCACCCGGCGTCAATTCTCGTTTCGCCCCAGGGCAACATCTACTAGGGATAATCGATATTTAGTGCTTAAAAGCATCCGAGATCGTCACCAAACAGCGGTTGACCTGTCTCGCAGACTTCGTTCCGTAAGAGGGATAGCTGTGAATGCTCAAACGAAAATGCAAAGTTAAGTTTAGAGCGGCTCGAGGGCAAGAAGACCTCCTCATAATAACTGAACTCTAATTATTATATCAGCCAACATTCCAGGAGAATTTGTGGTTCCATTTTGCGTCATTTATTGGCCAAGACTTCCTGCTGATGCATAACAATACCAGACCTCACGTTGCCAGGTCACCGTTACGGACTATTCGGAAGAAGTGGAAATTGACGTGATGGCTTGGCCTGTCATGAACACGGACAAGGTTGGGATCTGCTTGGAAAAATGGTTATTAAGCTACTAGCCCTTCTCGAGACACTCATTGAGCTAAGATCTGCTCTAATCGAGGAGTAGGATAATTTAGACGACGCAATCGTTAAAAACCCAATTCAAGTTATGCCGAGGAGAAACGAAGATTTAATAGATGTTAGGAGAGGCAACCACTACTAAGTTTAAAAGATTAAACTGTTAAGCTATAAAGTTTTTCAACATTTTTGTTATTTCAAAGTTATTTTTTTTTAATTCATTTTATTCATGAATCACTTGAGTTAAATGTTAAAAAACTGCATTGAAAACATTTTTTTCCGAACATATTTGAAATTATGCAAATTTTCAAGATACGCCACTTTTATTGCAACTCAGTTATCACCATTTTCTTACAACTAATTACATTTTATTTCAATTAACTTTTCCTAAAAGCCTCGTAAATTACGTTTAGTCTAAAGACTGCGCCGTATATTCGTAGCTATATATATTCGCCACATTGGCGCATTACCATAGCAGCTACCGAATCTGTCATCACTGGACATAAGGCCTGTACGTTACACCATCTCAATATAAATTTCATTTTACCAGTAAAACATTTCCCCATAAAAATTTGCACTCTGCTGAAGCCCTAACTATATGCAGAAATCTTTTTAATTTTCTTCCAAATGCATGCAGATATATGCAATGCATTGCATATAAAAGCGATATGAAGACACAACATATAAATAAAATGCGCGCCTTCTCAGCTAGATTTGCAATAAAATTGAAACAAGATCTCCTTCGGGTCAATCCATAGAGTCATTTCTTATAAGATGTATACATATAGGTAGGGACATATGTAGGTTTAAATATAAAGAAGAAGAAGAACACCCTCCTTGCATGTCCCCATCATGGTGCTATCCACATGGGTGCAATATCACTCTTCTCCCGAACGTGTGTAGGACATAAAAAGATCCTCATTTTACCACTAATATCAGAATCTCCATGCGACTAATGGAACAATGATCTGTGTAGGCGTTCTAGCCGCATATTCCAATCGTGTGGTACATTCATTTACAAGTGGAGTAACAAGTTCCAGCATTCTATAGTGCATGAAGCTATTCAAGAGCTGGCTATCATCCATCCGACCGAAGAGTCCCCATTGCAATTTAGTCGCCGTCGTCGTCGTCTCCGTCTCCGTCTTCATCGTCGTCGTTGTCTCTGTCGACATGCTCCTTCTGGAGACGCCTGGCACAAATAGTATCAGTATGTGCAGCCCTCACCCCAACAGCTCCCCCGTACACCCATAGAGAGAGATTGCTATGCGATGACACTTAATAAATGATCATAAATGGGCAGGCCGTGGCCGTGCTGCGTTGCGGAGGGCACAACGGTCGGTCGTCGCCGTCGTCGTCGTCTTCGGTCCTTCTAACTCCTAATAGAGATTTCATGGTGGAAATTGTGCATGTGGCAGCGAAAAAATAAAAACAAAAAATCCAACCCAAGAGAAATGCCAACAAATTGTGCAAAAATCTGGAAAGAAAAACCAAAAGAAATCTTCGTGCCATTCGATTGAGGGTGAAAAATTGTGATTACGGTCGGAGAGGGCGATACATAAAAAATAGTTGCAATAGCAGCGTATAATAAGAAGCGCCTTCGGTGGAAAGTTTTTTTTTCTACACTGCTCAGATCTCGCTAGGACTAAGCTTGAAATATTTTATCAAAATAAAACATTTATTTGGATTTTGATTAGTTACTTTTTTTACTTAAGAAGTATTGAAAATCAAAGATAGTTACGAATGAAAAAGTACTTTGGTATACCTAATTTGGAGGATTTTCTAATAGCACTGGTCGTCCAGGTTTTCTTACTGGCATTAACATTACACTTTTCCGATGGGCAAAGAGTTAAAATTAGAGCACTTAAAGTAAAGTCTAAAACGAATGATCCTAAATCACTAAAGTATCAAACTCAAGTTTTTCTCGAAACTTCGTACAGATTCAATTTGAAGGCGAGATTCGAATTAAGGAGATCTTAATTCTTGAAAATAAGCATTGTTTTGTTTGTGTAAAAGAAAAAAAACGTAATTTTTTGACAAATTTAAGTATAATTCATAATTCATTTAATCAAAAATCCCAGAACAAAAATTGAATTAAATAAAATGCACGACTGTATCGCACGAACTTGTTCGTTTATGCAAAGAGTCTGTTTAAAAAAGTTCCTATATATATAAGATTTAAAAATATACCTGTAAAATAGGTTTGTCTTTAAGGATATAAATGCCATTTGATTTGTCAAAAAACCTCAATTTTTAATTTTTTTTTGTTTGAAAATCATTGGACCGGTTTTATTTTAATTAATATTTTTATACAAATTTTAAGGAAAAATGTTTGTTTATTTGAATGAACTTATCGAATACGCACCATTTGTTGTCGGTAAGCTAGTTTCCAGGTATTTCCTTTGTATATACAAAGGCGCGATTCATCTCAAGACACAACTCATCCCGGAAATGAAAAATACTTGTAAGCATACTCAACGAAAACTAATGTTTGTGTATTCAACTTACAACTAGTTCGTTCAAAGCTTTTTCCTGTGGGAAACTTTATTTTAATTTCATATTAGAAGAACCAGGAAGGAAAATAAATTATCTGAAGATAAGAAAGAGGCAAAACATGAATGTTTTAATTGGTAAGCAATCGCCTATTGGTTGTGTAGTCAGGAAGGTGTTTAAAACGGATAAAGATAAGGACATCTTTATGATAAGGAATGTGATTAGTTATTAGTTATGAAGTGACTCGTAAACCGTAGTTGTAGAGGTTGTACGTAATACCAATATAGGTATAATGTGTATACGTTGTCACTTGTTCAACGTAACTAATAAAAAATACATATACTCTTTCTGGCCCGTTTCTTTAACTTGTACTCAAAATTTATTCTTTTATATAGGCGAATAAAGAATATAATTTTAAAGTCATAGGTACAAAGGTACCAAGATAATACTTCTTGATAGACACTTTAAAAAAGATTGTTGATTAAACATATCATATTGGTTAATCCGATACAGTTGCTATACACCGACGGAAATCGTTGCTATTTACAAAAGTTATTGTTATTAAAATACATAAATATGTATCAAAAGCATTAATTTGGATAAATGTTAGGAATGTAATTACAATTTTATCAAAATAATGCGCTCTTTCTGGCTCATGCACAATTAAAATAATTTAAAAAAAAAACTATTTTAAGATTTAATTTTACCTGAAAAATAAGTATGTTCAAAAATATAAATGCCATTTTATAAATCAAAAAACCCTTGATTTTTCATTTTTTTTGAAAATTGTTAAAGCGGTTTTTTTTTAAATTAATTTTTTACATATAAAATTTTTCAATTTAGTTCTAAAAATATTTTTGGTATGCAGTTGTTTAATGATTGTAAATAAATGCTCTTCATTTGAATTTAGTAAAAAAATATTAACCCGTTTTTGAGATATAGAAATTTGAAAAAAAAATTAGATATTTTTTTAAAAATCCAAACAATAAAAAATTGCATTTTTGATAATCAAGTATTGTTAAGGCTATATAAGAGCTTATTCAAAAAAACTATTGAAATCAGTCCATAAGTTGCTGAGAAAATTAAAAAACAAAATAACGGTGCTATAAGTGGTACCTTTTCTGAGCAATACAAAAATTTGTCTTTCTTATTAAAAGCCAAGTTAAAAAATACAATTTTGGAGAAAATTTGAAAAAAAAATCCATCGGTTTGTTTTTGGGAAATTTCGAATTTTCGTTTTTTTTTACCAAAAAAAATTGTTCGTTTTAATCTTAAAAAATAAAATAAAAAAGACGCCTAACGCGAATCTGCTCAAAACCTTCACTTCCAAGTTTGAACTAAATCGACCCAATGGTTTAGGCTGTAGGAGCGTGGACCTACAGACAAAACAGACCGGATGGAATCGCGGGACCCACTTTTTTCGACTTCTTTAACATAGTAATATCATGTTTGATTAAAATCTCGAGTTCGAAATTTTGCACGAATGCAAAACTTGCCATATACATATGTCGCAAGTAAAAAGAGGCTGGGAATCGACCCACACTGATAACTTCCCATTCCTTACACTTAATTGGTTTGTAGGTGTTCGTGTTTTGCTAAAACAGTTTACAGTTGTTAAATTATTCTTAAAAAATTTTAAATTACCAACAAAATTTTGCATATAATAAAATAGTTTTTTCTCAAAATATAGTTTTGAAAACGGGATTTTTAGTCGAAAACCAATTTTTACTAATTTTAGTAGCATTTCTTAAAAGTTTTTATTTTTTATATAAACAAATACAAATTGGATGAATAAAATTAATTCTACATACTATTTTTTGTAGATTTTATTTTTCTTATGAAAAAAACAGACTTTTGCTTTTACTAATTTTTTTTAGGTTATTATTTAAAAAAAAAACTATTAATTCGATATTTCTCAAAATTTTACCTAATGTTGACAACAATATTTTTTAAAAGATAAAATTAGTTTAAAGCCATAAACTCAAACTTTTGAAATGATATTTGAGTCGAAAATACATTTTTTCAACTTTGAGTAATGTTTTTTTAGGGTTTTATTCTATTTTTTAAAAAAACAAAACTGTCTATACGATTTTTCTCAAAATTTTACCAGTTGTTGGGAAAATTATTTTTCCTTGCACAAAATTATTTTGGAGATAACATTATTTTTTGTCCATACAATTTGCGATGTTGCAAACATTTTTTTTAGACATAGGCAGGGAGGAAATCCCAAGAATTCTGGCTTGACAGTCCTACACACTACTTATCATGGGCACTACTACGGAAACAAAGTTATCTCCATCTTAAAATTCACAAAACTAATGGATCGAAAATCACAGAACCAAGTTTTACAAATTTCAAATGATTTTTAATTTGGGTGTTTTGAAATTTTGGATAAAGAAGGGGCTGTAAGCACCCTTTATATGTTTATATGTAAACCCCTTACGAAAGTGAGGAATATAGGGAAAGATTTAATAGAAGATATCGGTGCATTTTTATTCTTAGAGTTCTAAATGTAAATATCAAAATGGGAGTTGGCCAAAACATTCCACATTTTGGATATGCGGCTTAAAAAAGGATATCTGTACTTGAGAGTACGTCCGAAACCTAGCTCATGAGCATTCCTGAAAGTGCGAGTATTACCTAAATTGTTGAAATTATGGAATTTAACTGGCTAATTTATTAAAACAAATAAAACAATATCGTTAGAACAACGAGAGGCATGATACATTGCGGAGGAGTTCTATCTTCTATCATTTTTGAAGCCCTTTATTTTTAACTTTATCTAAAATATTTAAAATTGTTATCGGTATTAAATAAATAAATTCTAGTTTGTTCAATTTAAGTTTTTTTGATTTTAAACAAAAAAGAGTCTTAGAGCAGAATACTTAATCACTTGAATTTTAAAGATTTCGGCAATATTCCGGCATTTTACAACTCTTTGAAAAGATAAACATAATTTGTTGAAAATAAAATGTTACTTCAAAAACTATTATTCTTGCCTAAATATATGAAACAAATTCAAAATCACCAATCTCAAACCTTTTAAATCTGAAAAACAGAGTTCCTTATTGTAGATTTCCAATGAATCATGCACTAAACTAATATTTGTATGAAAAATTGGAACCATTGTGAATTTGAAGTTTATAAGTCATAGCATAAGAAATTGTGACGTGGAGGTTTTTAACTTCCCATAGGAAGTTATTGTAATGGTTCCGATTTGTCAAATTGAAAATTTTGAAATTTCTCGACGTTTCAAGGTCCCTAGAGTAGAAATAAAAGATTTTAAGAACGTCTGTGCGTGCGTCCGTACGTTCGCGACGTTTTTTTCTTCGTCCATATCTCAAGAATCAGAAGAGATATCGATTTCAAATAAATTTTGTAATACAGACAAAAAGGCAGAAAGATGAAGAAAAAGCTCTCAAGAAAATTGCTTTGGTGGTTTTTTTACCATAGCAGTTTAAAAAAATGTGAACATTTTGGTTAACCCTAAATATCCTACGAACCAAAAACGCTTCAGACTTGAATTAAATTTTATATAATATATTGTAACGTGATTTTAAAGGAGTATATTTTTTTGAAAAAATCCAAATATTGGTTTTTTTATAAAATAAAAAAACCTGAAAAAAATTTGTCACCTAAAAAATTTTACCACTAAAACATGATTTCATCTCCAAAACATTTTGTGCAACGAAAAATATTGTTCTTGACATCTGATAAAATTTTGAGAAAAATCGTATTGACAGTTTTTTTTTTATAAAAAATAAAAATCTTAAAAAAACATTACTCAAATTATTAAAAATTTTATATCGATATAAAAAATATCTTTTCAAAAACAAAAAATTTAGGCTTCAAACTTATTCCATCTTATAAGAAATATTGTTTCCAACATTCTGAAAAATGTTGAAAAAATCAAATGGACAGTTTTTTTTACAAAAAATAAAAACCTAAAAAAAAATTTATAAAAAGTTGGGAAAAATGATTTTCTACTCAAATATCTTTTTAAAACTTTGAGATAATAGCTTCTTACTAATTTGTACTTATAAGAAATATTGTTTTCAACATTAGAACAAATTTTGACAAAAATCGAATTGACAGTTTTTTTACAAAAAATAAAAACCTAAAAAAAAAATTTTTAATTGGTAAAAATTGATTTTTGACTCAAATAGCTCTTCAAAAATTAAAAATACTGACTTCAAACTTATTTTATTTCACAGAAAATATTGTTTGCGATATTCAGTAATTTTAAAATAAAAATCCAACAGTCCGTTTTTTCATAAAAAATAAAATCTACAAAAAATAGTAAATTTGGTAAAAATTGATTTGAGTACATATAGACAAACTCTTAAGCAAGACAAATCGACAGACAGGATGTGAAGTTGTCTGTGTGGGTCGCATCCCAGCCTCTTTTTTAATTTTTGTTCGTATTTTGGTATTTTGGTTAAAAAGATATGATGGTGAACTTAATGGACCCTAGGATAAGGATATGTGCCTGTATAAAATATATGGGTATCTGCTGTCCAAATTTAATTTTCAGCAGCCCGTAGTGTCAACCTTAGAAATTATGCACGGGTTATCTTTTTGATTTTTCAAAAGTAAAGGGTTGGAATTCGACAGTTGTCAAAATAAGTTGTTAAGCCAATTTTTTGTTCAGTTGAAAGTCTGACATTTATGAAAATGTATCTACAGCACAAAGCTTAAGAATTTTTAACACCTATTACAAAAATGGTGATTCTGCCAAAGCCACATATCGTGCTTTGAGAGGAGATCATGGTTTACATAACCATCTAACAACTTTGAAGAGACTGGATTGTTTACAGATTTTGTAAGGCCTTTGCATCATCGTTTTAATCGTACCATTGCAAATATCGCTGCTGTAGGTGAAAGTGTTACTTAGGACCCGAATGTGTCGATTCCTCGTTATTCTTATGACATAGGACTGTCTTACGGAACATTATGGCGTATTTTGAATTTTTATCTACACCTAAATCCATATAAGGTCCAACTCATACAACAACTAAAGTCAGCTGACGATTCACAACTTTCGTAGATACGTCAAATGGATGCTTGAACAACTGGCGGTGGACAGCGATAGCGATTTTTCGAGCACAATTTTCTTCAGCAACGAAAAACAAAGTTGTCGTATTTGGGGTTCTGAGCATCCCTAAATAATTGAAGAGAGGCTATTTCATCCACAGAAAGTCACTGTTTGATGCGCTCTTTGGTCTGGAGGTATGATTGAAACTTCCTTCTTCGAAGGTGGAACGACAGTCGCCGTCATTTCGGGCCGTTTAGTCAAATGATAACCTACTTTTGTTTGCCTGTTGCTGAAGAATACGACTTGGAGATTATACGATTTCAACAAGACGGTGTGCCACATGCCACACAACTGGCCAACAAGATCATGCGATTTAACACCGCTGGACTTTTTTTGTGGGGCTATATGCAAAAGACCGTAAGTATGCAGACAAATCGTTAACTTTTGAGCCCTTAAAAACCAACATTCTACCAGTTGTGGCTGAGATACCGCCCAATATGTGTCAAAAAGTGTTCTCATAAGTATCGATGCTTGCAACAAATCGAGTTGTAGTCATCAAATGTTTCACACATAATTGAAACTTTATAATAGACAAAAATTATCTTATTTACGTTTACTTTTGAAACCGCAAAATGTATAACGTGTATATTATAAATTTTGAGCGAAATGTCGCAATAGTGTCGTATTTTACAGCTTTTTAAAAAGATGTGCATAATTTAATTCCAATTCAAACGAATAGTACTCCAGAACTCACATTTCTGCTCAAATATGCCAAATTCGAAATCACCAATCTGAAACCATTATGATCTGAAAACCAGAAGTGCCTAACTGAAGATCTCTAATGAATCAATGAATCAATATTCTTATAAAAATTTGAAAAGTCGCAAACGTAATTTAAAATAAAGTGTAAAGTAAAAACAAGTGTTATTGTTTTTGGGTATTTTGACTTAAGCGATATGTTGGTAGACCTAATGAACCTTAAGAAATAGAAAAGTGGCGAAATTTGTCGATATCTTTTGCTAAAAATCTATGTTATTTGCTATTGAAAATTCCACTCCCCTATTGTTTGGTCTTTGCGTCTAAAACGGGTTTTCCATTTATAATGGTTCACTACCTTCTTATACCTAAAAAGGAAAAACACATTTTTTGTTTTTTCGAAAGGTCTTTAAAAATATGAATAAATTAACTCAAAAATATTAGAATTTTAAAAATTACAAACAAGAAAAAAATATTACAACATAACTATTATGCGGGCTTAGAACAATTAAGTAGGTTTATAAGAACAAAATAGATTTTAACTAAATTTCATGTCGATTAACTTAAATAAATCAAATAAAATTCGTGAGTTTTTGCCGCTACCGCCTCGAGGCAGTCATCAAGTATAATATTATTATTTCTTAAAGTCAACCACCTATTGTAAAGGTAAGGTATAATGTAGGTAGGTAAGGTACCTGCTTGACAACCTTCCTTCATAACGACTTTGAGCACAAAATCCATTCTCTAACAAATTTACCTTTTTTTAATCTTTAATCTGTTTAAGTCACACCGGGCCTATAATCAGCAGATATTATAAGAAAAAAAAACGAAAACGATAGCACAAGTTAATCCGTAATTTTAATAATTCATTGACCAATTTTAATGGTAGTTTGGCATTTGGTTGTTGTGTTTTTGTTTTTGATACTCTTTTTGTTTTTAATTCTTTTTCTGTTCTTAAAGAACACCGGACCATAATTATTTCATTTAAAATTACCGTTGACCTAACCGATTAGATGGGGGGAAGAACTTTAAACGGGAAATTGATGGTTTGAGTAATAATATTTTTCTTTTAACCTCATCTCACCCTCAATGCCCAAACAAACTTAAATGAACACAAATCAATAAGTTTATGTTTTTGTTTCATTTTGCATTAAAAACTTAAGTTTTTTAAATAATTTAATTAAAGTACAAAAATAACAAAACGTAACTAGGCCACCATCAATAAGAGGGCATCGATGTTACGGACTCACGGTTTCTTGTTTTTCGTCCCAAATTACTTAAAAGGCTAAATGCACTTCTTTTAGTGGAACAACAACAAACAACATTCATGATCCATGATGGACATGAGGCGGCGGTCACAATTCACAGCGTTATCAATTGAACCCAAAAAGTAACTCAGATACTGTTTGTATCTGACATCAGAATGCAATAACCATTTGTGTCATTCTTACCATCAACATCATCGTCATCGTCATCATCATCGATGGAGGAAGCATTAATGAGATGTGAGCTTTTTTGTTTGAGTTCTCTTTAACACACTTTACTAAAATGACTTCGGGTAGGGTTGCCGTAGTTTTTTGTTTGTTATGATCCATGGCCCAAACTAGAGCCTTTGATATTTGTTTTACTTCTTTTCACGGAACTTACAAACCCGCTTATATGAAACACTTTGTTCATTCACGAGTATTTTTCGACTTAGCATAAATTGGTGTAGTGAAAAACCCTGCAACCTTAAACATAATATTTCCAATTTAATTTAATATTTTCTTAATTCTCTTGAAAGGGGGGAATTTATATTTTTTAATTTAATGGTACCTACCTCTAATACAATTTAATGGTGTAAGAATTTGTTTTAATTTATGCTATAAGGACTAACATATTAAGTTTGATACTAGCTGACCCGGCTTAGCGTTTATGTAGCTGAACGATTTAGGAAGGATGTTAAAGACTAAATTTAACAAAAATTAACATTACATTGGAAATAAAATCCAAATGTTACAGACAACGAGGTAACGTACTTCATTGAACAACAAACACATATACAACATCGAAAAACCAATAAAGATCTGTAAATATTGAACCCATCTGACTTACTTACTTAGGTCCTCAGACCGGTAAGTCCGTTGGGAACCCCTAAAGTGGTATAAGGCCTCTACTACACCTACGTTCCAGTGTGCGGCTTCCGGAGATATGTTTCAGCTTCCTCAAACTCTTGCCTAGTGACGCTGGTTCTTCCTAGACTGTCCTACGCCATGTGCTTCTCGGTCGTCCAGCTGTTTTTCCGTCTTATGTGAGTGGATTCCACTGCATTGCTTAGGATGCTCCGAAGGCATCTATTTACGAAGGTTTGTAGATTTCTTGTAATAACTAAAGTAACCTTCCAGGTGTTGCACACGTAAAGAAACACAGATTCAACATTTCTGCGAAACAGTCGTAGCTTTGTTCTTAAGCTAATACAGTTATTCCTCCAAATATTTGACAGCATCCCGCTTTTGCTTTGCCGATTTGGAAGATGACGGTTTCGCCTTCGATGGAGACGATTCTATCAAGGTTTTATAAGCTCTCCACTTTTTCCACCGGTTGCGAGTAAATATTTATTTGAGGGGATAGTCGGGTTCCGTACTTGTTGTCATTTGGTGGAGAACCATGATCCTATAAGAGATTAAGTAAGCATTGTCCGCGTAATCCAAGTGCTTTGAATAGGATGTCAAAGTATAATGGGTCCCTCCACTACCAAACAAAGCTTCCGGCAGTACATCGCTTATCACCAACAAAGACAATATTGGCGACAGAATACAGCCCTGTCCTGACTCTGCTACCGTTTTCAAAATACTCTGACAATCTATAATCGAGCAGAATGTGACACTTGGATCCATCATATGTTTACTTTATAATGCAATTAGTTTTTCTGGAATGCCTCTCCTCCGCAAAGCTAACAAAATGTACCCTCTGTTGACGCTTTCAAAGACCTTTACGAAATCGATGAACAGAAGGTGTAATGGTGCTCGATATGATACACACTGCTCAATAATAATCCGCACGGTGTTGATATGATCAAATCAGGAGGATCTAGTGCGGAATCCTGCTTGTTCAGAATCAAGTGTGGCCTCAAGGTGTTATCTGATGCGTTACAGTATGATTTTTGCTACTATTTTGGCATAGACAAACAGAACGCGAATTTCTCTCCAGTTTTCGCAATTTGTAAGATCTTCTTTTTTTGGGAGCTTGACGATCATTCCCTTCTTCCACTCATCGAGAAAGCTTTCGGTGGTCCATGCTTTTTTTATGAGCGGATGAAGCAGTTCGGTTGATTACGTTGGCGCTGCTTGTAAAGGTTTGTGGTAATTTCATTAAATCCTACCGATTTGTGTTGCTCTTAAGTACTTTAATTGTGGCAACGATCTCAGCAATTTGTTAGTTCGGGAACTTCAGAAGGTTGTTTTCAAACACTCGGTTTAAAACCAAGAAAAGTGTTCTTTTCACCTTCTGACTTGTTCATCTAGCGAACTTAGGAAAGTACCGTCTACTTCTTTCACCAGGTATTGCCCATTTGGATAGCTTTTGAAAAACCCATTTTTTTTCTTAAAACGTATTAAGTTTGGATGAGCATAGTAATCTATGATGATATTTGTCATCAGGGACAGGTCTATAATAGATAAACAATCCCACTTTACATTATTGCATTATATCTCCAATGGATTAGGCAGCGTTTTCTATGAAAGTTCCAAGACTTCTTGTTTCTCCGATAACTTTCAAAATTGATTGGCATATTTCATCAAATTTCCACAAAACATACCTTATGGAAATGAAAATTCTTCAATCAATCAGTAGATAAAATAAATCCGCATGAAAATGCACTCAGTAGTGTTTGAGATTTTTTTGTAGTACCCGTAGAATGATGGTTAGTGCGTTGGACTGTCATGCAAGGGGTCTTGGGTTCAATCCCTGCCTGTGTCACCTTAATTTAAAAAAAAAAAATAATTTTCGCGGGTAATGCCTCTTGCGAGGAATTGACAAATCCTTCAAGAGTAATTCTTGTCATTAAAAAGTGCTTTCTCAAACTAGCTGTTCGGATTCGGCCTTAAATTGTAGGTTCCTTCCATTCCTGACAACAATACTCGCACACAGGAATGGTTGAGAGTTGTAAGTCACTAGGCCCTGGTTCACAACGGACTGTTGCGCCACCCCATTTTTTTTTTTGGAGTGTTTGAGAATTTACAGAACTATAGACTGCAATGGCGGGGGATTAAGTAATGGAAAAAAACTCCCTTTGCTAAACCCTTTCATTTCTTTTTCACATTTCAACTTCCGACAGTTCCAAAAATAAGAATAAAATCTCCGCTCAAAGTGATGTTTAAATCAGCTTAAGTAAAATGTTCGTTTCATTTTTGTAAACAAATAACTAAGCACCATAACATTTTTCGGTTTGTATTAAGTGGGGGTTACTGTACCTTCAAACGTCACCTTAAAATTTGATTAGCTTTCTTGAGGACTACATTTTTTCTAAGGAGTTTAGATAAAGTTGGAGGATTCAAGTTATCGCCCTTAAACAAAACTACTGATTCTGGATTTTCCAGTGTAAGCGTTTCTAAGTCAGCTATTCATGACAAATCATGCGTTCTTCAGTTTAAGACTGACATTTTTAAATGTTCAAGGAAATGAAGGAAATGACACCTTGTATGTTACCATTTGAAGCATGGACGCACAGTAACTGGTTCTTTTAAATCAAAAGTATCAATTTCAAAGTCAACTTCTTTAAGTCAAGTTTAAATTTAATAAATCCGTCAAATTTCATTCTATTATCGCAGTGCGGTAACCCTGTCTACACTACACATGTCCGGTCCTTGATAATTGCTTCCCATATCAGGGCGTGCATTCTGATCGCACGTTTTGTCAACACACAACAACAACAAACCGCATATAAACAATACGAACACAAAAAACAGAAAAACTTATATCTAAATGTTCATCCGCAGACATTTTGGTTGTTCAATGTCCAAAAGCACTTAGAAGAAAATTATTAAATTTTTAAATTTATCGCCAAAAAGCACTTATCACTGGGCCCAGGCAGCAAGCGCAGCGCAGGGCAGCACAGCAGTTACAAGAGCAGAACAGATGAAGGTATAAGCGGTATGATGGCGGGCGATCATATTTTTGTGTGCGATAGTGAACGCAACAACATACGATTATTTTGTTAAGTTGGCAGCGTGCCTGATTAGGATAGGCATAGGACAGAGAGCTTGTTTAGAGTAGAAAATTGAGAGCGGGACAGGAGGGAAATAAACAAATATAAATTTAATCGGATCTGGGGATTCTGAATGTGATGCAATATGCTGTGTGCTGTGCTGGACCTGGACCATCAAAACGGCAGGAAAATGCGTTGATATCTTTTTAAGCTTCTTATACACACGCTTAATGCATCCAAAGCTGTTTATATAGTTAGTAAGTCTAGAAATAGAGGAGCGGGATATTGTGCGTGGGTTAGGTGTGGGCCTTGTTATACCCTCACTCAATCTTTGAAAGGCTTGGGACACTTATTTTTTGTAGTTGTTGTTTTTGTTGATATTTGTGTTGTTATATTGGGACTAATCCTAGTGAATGGCTACTACTCGTGTAGATATTGAAAATCGAACATGATTTCGCACTATGAGGCCTTATCTTGAAAATAGGCAGCTCAAGTTTAAGTTGCGTTAGCAGCAACCAGCGCAGCGCCAGCGAGAGGTGTGGTTTTACATATTGGTTTATTAAAAGAAGCCTAACTTAGGGTTTGGTAAATTATAGGTTTGTGATCGAAAAGGCTTCAATTTGCTTATTTTCTGTTACTGTTCAGTGTTTACGTTTTGAATGTTTGGTTAGAGCAATATTGAGTTGTGGGAAACTTGGCAGTTGTGTAAACCTTTAAGGAGCAGTAAATATTGTTCTTAGTCACACGGTTAACTCACCATGAAAACTATATAGAACGCTTACTTATTATGAGCAGAAAGAATGCTATGTATATATTTCTATAGGGTGAGTCATCGTGTAGTGTATTTTTAAATTAAAGGCTGTTTTCACACGACAATTGCTCCAAAACTATACACAAAAAGTCAATATCATACGAATGGATAAATAACAACGTTGGAAAATATTGCAAACATGTTTCCGAAATTATTACTCGCAGTTCAAAAATTTCGTTTTTAGAAAAGATTTGCCAGAAATAAAGCATTCAACTTGCCTGTTATACTAAAGTCTCAGCAAACAAGTTTGTGATTCTAGTGTTCTAGCGGAAAACACTATTGGTCCCAGTGACAGACGTAAATGTGACTGCTATATTCAACTAGCTTGAAAACCTTTTTTTGGGCCCGAAAATTTGCGATTAAATGCTGGGAACAATGTTTGGATCAACGTCATGAATTACAGAGATATGTCAACCGATGTTTTATTTCGGAAATTTAAAGACATGGATTTAGGTGACCACTGGTTTATGCTGAATGGCATGCAAAGATAATCTTCCGAATTTATAATTTTAATATTATTTCTGGCATTGGACCATTGCGGTTAGATTAAAATAGTCTAATATGGAGGTCCAACTTTCGATGACCACATTTTTGGCTTTATATCGCCAATAACCCAGCGAATGTTGTCCTCCAAGTGGCAAATCGTTTCGGGCTTATGACTTCACAGAAAATAGTTAAGCGGTGTTAAATCGCACGAACTTGGAGGCTAAGTCATGAGTCCGTAACTAAATCGCGGTTACCAGAAGTTTACTTCAGTAATTAAATTGTAGCACGAACTGAGTGACATGTTACTCTGTCTTTTTGAGGGCCCAACTATTGCAAATCATTATTGTTCAATCGATGGACGAAAAAGTCAGTAATCCTGGCTCTTTAGCTATCACCAATAAATGTAACATTGGGCAGCATTATTTTGAAGAAGTACGGACAAATAATGCCACTGACCCATAAAAAGCACCAGTTGCAGTTGTTGTATAATATGGCATGTTGTCTTAACTAACACTTGAGGATTATAATAACTCCAAATATGGCATTTTTGTTAATTAACGTATCCATTCAAACAAAAGTGAGCTTTAACACTGTTAAAAATTATCGCTTATAAAAATTGAAATCAATGTTAACCTTGATTCGGGCTTATCCAACAAATTTACACTTTACTTAGTAATCATGTGGCTTTAATTCTTGAAACAATGCGTAAATGACTTGACCGCCAACAACAGTCTTACCAACTTAAGACTTAGTAATTCAAACTAATTTTAAATATTTTTTTGCTTAAAAGAGTACAACATTCAGAAATAATAGTCCTGAATTATTACTGATACCACCAACCCATACAAAATGCCAATTATTCAGTTTTTGTGGATGAACCATTGGCTCAAAATACACTTGATGATTATCATCACCAGAAATATGACAGTTTTGATTATTGACATCTTTTAAAAATAGTTAACTATACGTATATTTTCAATGAAACCACAATTTTTAAAATAATAAAAGTTTGAACGCATTGTTCAGTCGTCTTTGATTGCCTCGTGAACACAGAAAAAAAAGTTGTCATATTTACAATGGTCTATAGTCAAAATGAGATTTGGACTACTACTACAAGATAGTCATATGACTATCAAAAGTAGTCAATAGAAGAACTTCGGTAGTCGATTTTAAAATTAGTATTGACTAACAAAATTGACAATTGTTATGTTGACTATCCGATAGTCAAATTAGATTACGGTTATCAGAAAAAAATTTCGTATGGACTATCGCTGTTGCACATATTGATTGCTAAAGTTTTCATATTGACCGCAGGTGTCATATTGACAACCTCAGTTGTCGTATTGAATACCACATAGGTAGAAATGGCGATCTTAAGGCAACCTACCCTGAGATCCAATTAGCGCTGTAGTGCGCCGTTTTGATACCAAAAACTCATTTGACCTGTGATAGAAAGGGAAAGATTAATAGAGAAGCTTTATAGCGATTATGTTAGAGCCATTTTGTTGCATTGAGAAATAAGATTAGGTCTCTAATCTTTGTCTCAGATAGGTCATCAAGTTCATGAAAGAATGCTTTTCCAAAGTATTTCATTCTAGTGTTTGCCAAAGTAGGACATTTGCAGAGGAAATACATTATCGTTTCACTTTCTCTTTGGTCACTACAACTACGGAAAAAGGTGTTGTAAGAGATACCCAACTTCTCTGCATGAACTCCTATAGGCCAATATCCGGTACAAACCGCAACAATCCTGGCTATGTCTTGCCTATGAAGGGCCGATCCTTGCCTGGCTAGCTCGTCAGCCCGTTCATTTCCCACGATACCACTATGGCCCGGAACCCAGATCAGGGTGACACCGAGGTTAACATTCAGGCTCGCAAGCTCATCGCAACATTGCTGGACCAATTTAGATGAGGATGTGGCATAGTTAATGGCTTTGACAGCTGCCTGACTGTCTGTAAAGATAGCCGCATTTCGGTTTGCCTCCCTTAATGCCAGCAGTTCAGCCTGAAAAACACTAGCAAAGTCAGGAAGCCTAAGGGATTTAGCTACATTTAGGGACTCAGAAAAGATCCCAGAACCAACTCCGCAATCCATCTTTGAGTCGTCAGTAAAGATGGTTGTGTCGAAATCTATCGACACGATGTCATCCTTTCAATCATCTCTGGATGGGAAAATAACCTTAAAATAGTTACTAAGGCTCAAAGTAGGAGCAATAGTTAGTGTCTACCGTGATAATATCTGAGGGAATCAATTTCGTTGTGTTGCTGTGACCATAAGGTTTTGACAACCAGCTGTTTGATTCCTTCAGCCTAATAGCGCTGCAGGAAACTATGTATTTGATAAAGAGATCCAAAATAACGTTTAAGGTGTTTGTTGGGCAAGTACACATGGCCCCTGTGGTGCCCACGCAAGCTGTTCTCTGAACCTTCTTTAGCTTATCAATATTATAGGCTTTGCTAAGAGCAGGCCACCACACAATCGAACCATATGTTAAGATTGGACGTACTACGGCTGTGTAAAGAAGTCCCCACATTTTGCCGAAAGTATTGCTACAGGCATAGAATCCAACACAGGCCTTCTTAACCCGTACTTCAATATTTAGTTTCCAGTTTAGTTTAGGGTCGAGTATAACTCCCAAATATTTTGTACTGGAAGACAATGATAGGATTTGACCGTTGAGTCGGGGAAGCGTGAAGGGCGATACTGTAGTTTTGGTGGTAAAGAGCAACAGTTCAGTTTTACTTTGGTTAACTCCTAGTCCACAACTATTGGCCCAGCTGCTAACTTTCTTCAAAACTGACTCCGTGATTTCATTAATCACAGGTGTGTACTTTCCTGACACCAAAAATCAAATCAAATGGGGTGGCACAACAGTTCGTTGCGAACCAGAGTCTAGTGACTAACAACTCTCAACCATTTCCGTGTGCGAGTACTGTTGTCAGGAATGGAAGGGACCTACAATTTAAGGCCGAATCCTATAAGAATTACTATTGAAGGATTTGTCAATTCCTCGCAGTACCCGCGAAAATTATTTTTTTTTTTTAATTAAGGTGGTACAGGCAGGGATTGAACCCAAGACCCCTTGCATGACAGTCCAACGCACTAACCATCATGCTACGGGTACTACTTTCCTGACACCAATAGCACCAAATCATCCATATAGGCTACCGCCTTCACTACACATCTCTCTAATTTAACGAGAATTGTATCCATGACCAGAAGCTATAGAAGAGGCGAAAGGACAACACCCTGGGGTGTTCCCCTACTCACGTGTTTTGTTGCGATTGTATTGCCTAGAGTGTCTTCAGTCTTTCTACCACAGAGCATGGAAATAATCCATTCTCGAAAACCATAGTTTCAATTTCCTTCAACTAAAGTTATCATATTGACTACCAACTGGTAAAAAAATTTGGATCCCAAAATTGAAAATCAAAAATTGTTCTGTTGAGTATCGCGGATATCGGCTGAAAATAGTCAATAGGATGACTTTTTTCGCTCTGGTTAGAATTATTCATCATGAAGAGGTTTTCCTTTCTAACTTCCCATAGAAAGTTATTGTAATAGGTTTTGACATTTCTCGAAGTTAAAGGTCCCTAGAATCAAAATAAGAGATTTTTAATGAGATGTATGTACTTGCGTTTGTACGTACGTTCGTAAGTCCGTACGTTCGCGACAGATAATACTGCAAAAAGATGCTAAAAGGACCTTTGAGTAAAGAAGGTCAACATTTTGGTTAACTTCCACGAAACAATAACGCTGATGGAGACTTGAATTCAATTTAATATTTTATATTGTTACGTGATACCAAACAAATATATTTTTGGAAAACAATCCAATTAACATTTTTTTATAAATAAAAAAGAACAGAAATAAATTATCGGTATTTGTCACCTCGAAAATTTTACGAAAAAATAATGATTTTATCTCCAAATCAATTTTGTGCAATGTTTTTAACGCTTTTAACTTCTGGTAAAATTTTGCGAAAAGTCGAATTGACAGAACGTTCGGAAAAATGTTGAGAAAAATAAAATTGACAGTTTACTTACAAATATAAAAACCTAAGAAAAGACATAACTAAAAGTTGGTAAAAATTGATTTTTGACTTGCAAATCTTTTCGAAACTTTGAGATATTGGGTTTAAACTAATTTTATCTTTTAAAAAATATTGTTGTCAACATTCAGTTAAATGTTGAGAAAACTCGAATTGGCAGATTTTTTAGAAAAAATAAAAACCTAAAAAAAAAAACAATACGAAAACTTAGTAAAAATTTACTTTCGACTCAAATATCGTTTTCAAAAGATAAAAATATTGGATTTAAAGTAATTTTATCTTACAGAAAATATTGCTTTCGACATTCAGTAAAGTTTCTATAAAAATCCAACAGTCTGTTTTTTTTTTGTAAAAACAAAATTTACAAATATATCGTTGGTACCCAAAATTGATAAAAATTGATGTTCGGTTCTCGATATCTTGTGAAGATTAGAAGATATTGAGTTCGAATAAGTTTCATTCATCCAATTTTAGATTGTTTATATAAAAAATAAAAAGTTTGGAAAATGCTGGTAAAATTGTTAAAAATTGTTTTTCGGCTAAAATTATCGTTTACAAACAAAATTGAAATCAAACTATTTCATCAAATGCAAAATATTATTGTTAATTTAAATATTTTTTGTAACTAATTAAACTGACAACTTTTTTAACAAAACGTGAAAACATACAAACTTTTAAGAAAAACAAATCGACAGACGGAATGGAAAGTTATCAGTGTGGATCGCATCCCAGCCTCTTTTCTTTAAATTGCTTTCATTTGATTTAATTCGTCTATACAAAATCATTTATACAGGGGTATCCATTTTGCGGTTTCAAAAATAAAGCACATAAAATACATTTTGTCATGATATTTTCTTTTTAGTATAAAGTATGACCGTTGACATTATGTTTTAAATGTTTTAACCATTTTTGTGTAGATAAAATTTTCGACTACTTTTTGACACATTTTGGTCGGTATCTCAGCTAAACTTCACTAATGTAGGTTTTTAAGTGCTCAAGATTTGAAGGTTTAACTGCATTAACACGATCCGGAGTCAAATCGCATGATCTTCGTGGCCAGTTGATATCATCACAATGAGAAATTCACGATATGGTGTTGGCCGACCGAAGATTAAAAGTTGGAGAGATTGTGGAAGCCGTAGGGATCTCGCATGGCTCAGTAGTTTCAATTTTGAATGATCACTTGGGTATGAGAAAGTTTTCCCGCAAGATGGGTGCCGCGTTTGCTCACAGTCGACCACAAACACAATGGTGTAACAACCGTACAGGAAGGTTTGGCGTTGTTTAATCGCAATATGGAGGAGTGTTTGCGCCGTTTTTTAACCGTGGACAAAACATGGATTCACCACAACAACACACCAGAGACCAAACAACAGTCAAAACAGTGGGTTTCTAAGGGTGGATCGGTGCCAAATGGCTATGAATTGCTACCTCATCCACCCTATTCTACAGATTTGACTCCGAGCGGCTACTTCTTGTTCCCAAACCTGAAGAAATGACTTGGTGGAAAAAGATTTGACTCCAATGATGAAGTCATTTCGCAAACAAAGGCCTATTTGAGGACCTCGACAAATCATTTTTTTTTTGAAGGGTTACGAAAATTGGAGAAGCGTTGGACAAAGTGAATACAACTCAAGTTAGACTACGTTGAAAAATAAAATTATTTTTTATAAAAAAATCTGTGTTTTATTCCAAAAGTCACGGACTTATTGACCCGCCCTAGTAACGCTGCCAGGAAATATCTCAAATCGCTCGAGTTGTGCGGCATGTGGCACCGTCTTGTTGAAACCACATATTCTCCAAGTCGTATTCTTCAATAGCAATCGGTTATCATATGACCATGATCCTCGTATTGACGGTGACAGTCGTTGCATCGTCGATTTAGAAGAAGTAAGATCCAATCTCACCTCGGAACCAAAGCGCGCACCAAACAGTGACTTTTTGTGGATTAAATGGACTCTGTTCAATTACTTGACCCTAAATACGACAATTTTGTTTATACACATACTTACCGAATGAGAAATGTGCTTCGTCGCTGGAGAAAATTTTGTTCGAAAATCGCCGTCCACCGACGACACTGACTGTTATTCAAGCACCCATTGGACTTATCTATCACGTTGGGAATCGTCAGCTGGCTTTAGTTGTTATGTGTGTTATTCTTATTATTGAGAACGACGAGGAATCGACATATTCGGGTCTTCTGCAACACTTGCATTCCACTTACAATATCTGTAACCAATCTAGTCCCTTCAAATTTTGTTATTTGCTTGAGTAGGTAGACGATCATGTTAACCATAATCTCCTCTTTAAACACGATATGTAGCTGTTGTAGAGTCACTGTTTTTGTAGCAGATTCTAACAATTTTTCTGCGTTGTGCGATAGTTAAGTGATCCATTTTCGTCAGAATGTCAGACTTTCAACGAAAAAAGAAATTAGTTAACAACTTACTTTAAAGTATGTCCAAACTCGTATTTTAAGTTAACCGTATAAAAATTCATACAAATTGGCTCATTTTTGACATGTTCCATGAAACCATCTTGAAAAAATTAAGTGACAGAATGCTGCACTGCGAAAAACTTGTATTTGGTCCACCCTTTGCATTTATAAGGTAGTAATCCAGAGATGAGATTCGCCCTATTAAAATTAAAAACGAATTTTAAATTAAAAGGGTGCTGCAAAATAATTACTACTATACAGACTTCTTGCAAGAGCAAGTTCATGCGATTCAGTCGTGTATTGCACTTGATCTCGAAAAATAAAACACAAATTTTCAATATTAATTATTATTTTTTTATTATCATTGCCAAATTAATCTCAGAAGTCGAACGAAGAAGACGTCCATGACAGCGACAGCGACGTCTCTTAAATTGACTTGTATAATGTACACAATTTTGTATACTTCTTAAAATGTTTGATGGGAGCTCTCAATCATTTTAACGCAGCTATTTAAGGATCTTTTTTGTTTATTCTTGAGATTTTCATTCATTCATTCATTTGCTTGCGCGCATTCGGATGACGATGCTGATGCTGAAGCTGAAGCTGCAATTCCCTCTTCCTTGAATGACCTTTTGTTTATTTATGTCTGGAGGTGCTGGCTGGTGCTTCGCTTGATGTTTGCCTGCTGGATTGAATAGGCTAGCACTCCATACCTAACCTATCCCATCTTTAAGCTGTAGACAGAATGTATATTAATCTCGAACTCTTTTTTCCTTAAGGTAGGTATACGTACTCGTAGAGGTAGGGTATAGGAATGTTGTGAGGGCAATATTATTATCATCAAGTGCGGCTTAAATGGAAATGTTACTTTTCTTCATCAGCACTCTGGTTTGACAAATTAGGAGAAGAAAAGGCAAAAAGGATGGATTAAGCGGTGCAGTGTAACATCAAGGATGAATGACGGGCGTGTGTTATTTTAGGCTACAAAACGCGTATGGCATATATTCAATAACGAACTCGAGAGCGAAGCCTCATGGTTTTGCGTAAATAAACAAAATTTCTGTTGAGTTTTTGTGAAACTGTAAACAGATTTATTCCTATCGAAGGCTGAGGGCTGAGAGTAACTAAGGAAAGGAATGATTTATTTTTGTTGCATATTTTTCATTTGCTGAATGCTGCTGCTTCGGCTTCGGCTGCTGTTGGCTTTGTGCGTTTAGCTGAGGAATATAATAAGAAAAAGGAAGGTGGCTAGGCTATGCCGATCTTCCTACCTACCAAGTGGAAGTGATATCCAATGGTTAATGAGTCATTTTATGGAGATGAAGATGAAGTGTATACAGACAGAGGTGTCTGTTAGTGGTTAAGGTTATGGTTTATGCAGCTAAACAAATATCTGCATTTTGTTGTACTTATTTTGTCGTCGACTCCGTTGTCTTCAGATGTTTTATCGAATTGGAAGGTAGGTACATTATTTTTGTGGAATGAGGATGAAGAAAAATTGTGAATGAAATTTTGCTTAATTGTTTTGCTTATGGCAAAAAATAACATTTTAGAAGACTTTAATGTTTAAATTGTTTATTTTAGAAGAAGAATGGGGTTTTTGATTCTTTTATGAACCAAGCAAGTTTTAACCAAGACCATTAAGCTGAAAAGACACAAAATAGAGGAAACACTACTGACTTTTATGTACGAAAATATATAAAGGTTGTGAATAAATATTTTATTTAAATCTCTGTCAAGTAGTATCTTAGCTGTTAGAAGTCCCGTAGGTTGAAAAATTCTTCAAAAACACTCACATACATTAAGTTTTCAGCTGGTTCTCAGAATCTTGCAAGAAATATTTTTTGAAGGGAATGTACAAAATTTAAATTGCCAAAAACTAAGGTCTTAAAACGTTCTCTAAGAGCTTCATACCACAAGTTTTAAATTTTCTTAAATTTAAATGAGCAAAATTAAGGAAAATTTTAACTTCTTATAAAACGATCTTAGGCCTTAGTTTTTAGTAATTTAAATTTTGATATTTCTTGCTTTTGTTTTTAATACATAGTCATTTATTAGAACCCTTTAACTTCGTCTGTGAGAAATATTAAGAGTCTGGTCTCATAAATGTTTATTTTTCTACGACTATCTCCATCCCAAACAAATAATGACAATAGCCATTGGGCCAGCTAAAAATTTAAATAGTACCTACAATAATTCTTTGGCGTTAGGTTAAAATGTCTAAGGTCAACTCACTATAGATATAATGTTTCATTGTAAAGTTACCAACTTCTAAACCAAAGCATTTTTTTTGCGGTTATACCAATTTTATTTTACAAGGCTGTTAAACGGATTCATTTTCTTCAACAGCTTTTGTTCTACAACTTCCTCAAATATAGCAAAACTGCTTACTATTGTATTACTTTAGCCTTTAGACAATAAATACAAAAAAATCATATTTTTGTTTACAATCAGCGCACACTTAAGGATATTACTACCCTTTTTATGCAAAGACACAGTGTGAGCACTAGGAAAGGCGGAGAGGGGTTGAAAAGAGGTGTCGGTGCACATTGGTTTAGAATTCCTGAATATGAAAATGGCTGGGAAAGACAAAGTGTGGTAAGGAATTCCAAATTCGAGTAGTACGGCTATAGAACGAATCTCTGTACTTGACGGTACGACCGAAGTTGGGCTCGAGGGTATACTGATAAGCATTCCTAGAAGCGCGAGTATTACGGTTGAACTGTTTAAGGGGAGGAAAGCAGCTGGGTATTGCTCTAGAGCATAAACACTTAAAATAACGGTAAAAGAGGGTGAGACAGGAAGCTTTACGACGATGTCCGAGCGAGGCAAATGATCCTATGATGGTATTATCACCAATCAATCTAAATGCTCTACGTTCAATACTGTCCAAGAGGCATGTGTAAGTTGTAGAAGCACCAGCCCAGATATGGGAGTTATACTCAAGCTTTAGACTTATATAAGTCTCGTAAATAACAGCCAGATCAGAGGGGGAGAAAAACTTCCTGCATCGCCTTAGAAAACCTAAACATCTTGCGGCATTTTTGGCGACATCGCGTATGTGATCGTTCCACAAGAGGTGGTTGGAGGTACACATACGGAGAATATCGAGATGTTCAGTCTTCTCGATGCAAGTGCCATCCAGGAATAATGGCAAGAGGGGTATATCTCGCTTTAGAGATACAAAACAGCATTGGGTTTTCAAAGCATTAAATTCCACGCAGTTTTTTATTCCCCATTGTAAATATAATGCTGTTTAGATCAGAATTTAATGAACTTTTCATATTTTTTCGTTGCGGTTCCACATTCGAAGATGAGGGAAGTGATTTTGAAAACAAATATGAACAGCTAAGAGTACTATCGTCAGCGAAACAATGTATTGGATTAGAAGTTGCAGACAGGAGTTCGTTAATACAAATGAGAAAGAGTGTTGGAGATAAAACAGAGCCCTGGGGCACACCAGCATTTATTATGTGGTTTTCAGACTTCAACCCATCCAATACTTCTTGTATTGAACGATTTGAAAAGTAATTACTTATACAAGGAGAAGGGATTCGTAAAAACCGAAAGCACGCATTTTCGATAAGAGAGCCTGATGCCAAACCCTATCAAATGCTTTTGAAATATCAAGTGAAATAATCTTACTTTCTCCAAAACGATGTAAAGATTTGCTCCATAGGTTCGGTGAGATGAACCCTGAGATCACCAGTGAACCTATTGCTATGAAAGCCGTATTGTCGGTCATTAAGAAGGTTTCGATCTTCGAGATATTTCTTGATCTGATAATTAATCAGCGTTTCCATGACCTTGGCAAGTAGGGACGTAAATGCAATCGGTCGGTAGTTAGAGGATGAAGAAGATTCGTCTTTTTTGAGGGCTAGACTAATGTATTTATGTTTGTTAAGATGTTTTAGGACTCTAGCCACAGTACGAGTGCGAACAAAGATTGGCCCATAGAATCACTAACGCGCTCTAGTACAGGCGGAGTCATAACACTCACTTTCAGCGATGAATTGGCTGCGAACTGCCAAGGAAAGAGATTAGCTTTATGTAAAGAGCTTACAAATGGAGTGTCATTGATAACGAGCGTAGGAACCGAGGAAGAGGAAGAATTCCTCATATCATATGACAAATGACTACAAATTTTGAGTGCCGTTGGGACATTGCAGTATTTTTTGCCGTAATTTTTGGTCATGTAAAAATTTATATTAGAGTCTAAAGAGCATTGCAGTCTTTGTGACCAGTTTCTGACTTAAATTCTTTTTGCGTAACGTCAAGGAATTATCATTATGATAACAGAAATATTTCCAACTTGCACACAGTTCGTAGAAAACCAGTGCATATAATGACTATCAACTCTCAACAATCCCTGCCGGCAAGTCTTGCCAGGAATAGAGAGAACCTGCGGCTATTATGCCGAATCTTAATAGTTTATTGGGAAATTAGTTTTCGTGACAATAGAATTACTGTTTAAGTATTTGTCAATTCCTCTCAAGAAGCAGTACCCGTGAAAAGAAACTTTTAAGTGGCCATAACCTCTGGCATGAGAGTCCTACGCACTAAATATCTCACCTTGAGTACTACCCATTATATAATTTTTCAAAAAATAGTGTTTGGTAATAAGAGGTTATATATTCAAAAGCCGGCTATTTTAGCAGATGTTATCCAGATCTTATACTCATTAATAAGAAATAGTTAAAGTCCACTACGAAAATGCAAACAAAATTTCAGAAACGCTGTGCAAAGTTAAAGCATTTTCGGATCATTTCTGACGTCCTTTCTAGTGAAACTGGTGGACAAATTTATTGATTGAGTGTTAAAAGAAAGAAGAATATTCCGCTGTATACCTCAGTGTTGATTCAAGTTTGTCTAATTCTCGTTGGTCCATCGAACTAAACATTCTAATAACGAAATATCACCGTATTAGGTTTTAAGACCTTAAAGTTTAGTGAATACTAGAATTGAAACATTCGTCCGATCTTCGCTGACTGGGTCCTTGAAATGCGTCAAAATGGTTAGTATTTTTATGTTGGATTCCTTATTTAACTCTTTATTGTTTTAAATTTGTGTGGAATGATTTTCTTCCGCACAAATTTGGTACACTTCGTATGAAATATAATGTTATTTTATGGCCTCCAGAGCCGCTTTTGTGGCTTATTCGTTATAGACTTGGGACTTCAGAAACCTCAATAAGAAAATATCAAACAGGGTTATCAGTTTTTTCCAACTCCATGTTCGAAGAATATCTCCTCAAATTTCCGCCGCAGAATATTCTTACTTGCGACTTATAGGAACTATGTGGCAAGTTTTGCATTCGTAAAAATTTCCATTGGGTCGATTGACTTTTTGTTATTTTGTGTTAAAGACTTAAATGAACAGTAGTGCCCATACAAATTTGTCTGCCAAACATTTAAATTCGAATTTCTTCAAAAATGAACCGATAGATATTTTGTCTAAAATTAAACAATTTTTTTGAAATTCTATATCTCGAGAATCGTTCATCATTTAAGTTCTGAGTAACTGAAAACATTTTTAAACTTAAATTAAAAAAATGTATAATTAATAAAAAAAAATTCTTTACTGATTTCTAAATAAAAAAAATTAAAAATTAAGCTTTTTTTGTGAAATCAATTGGAATTAAAAAACAAAATTTTTGTTAGGTTCATTTTTAGATCTTAAAATAGATTTAATATATTTAAACAGACTCTTGGAATGCATAAAGAAGTTCGTGCGAGCCAGTATTGCATTTTATTTTTTAAGCTACGGTAATTGCTAATTTCACGCAAACATTAAAAAACATTGTACATTTCAAACTATTAAATTAAAATAAATAGAAAAGCCTTAAAAGAGCTAAATCTTTGGGTTTTTGATCAAATGGAATATCCTTTTAAATATAAATTTTGAATAACATATTAGTCGAGTATTTTTTTTTTGGTAATTACCAAATTGGCTTGAGAAAAAATTCAGCATTCAGATTCTTTAATTAAAACTTTTTATTCCAGCACAAAGTGTCAGACAAATTTACGGGTTCACAAATCATGTAAGCCAAAGTAAAATAGAAATTGTCAGCTGCCAAAGTTTCGACATTCCTATTGAATGGCCCTCATTTATGCACAGTTGTCAAACAATTATTTCTTGCCTACTTTTGCGTTACTCTAATTTTATTAACGCTATTAGTAACAACTCAGATCAACTTAAGTGGTCCAATAAGATATAAGATTAAAATGATCCGAAAGTCTTATCATTTTTCAGATGTTAAAATTATTTCGTTCATATGTTGTGTACATCCTATGGATGATGTCTTTAGAATAGGACCCTCGTAAATTGATTTAACCGTCAAAACCTATAAGCATCCATTTATCATTTCCTCCCACAATATTAGTGGCATTTCTTTTATAAACAAATATAATGTGTTTTATGCTTTTATGATATTTAATTAAAAATCCATAAATTAAAAATCAATTAAATTTACAACTTAAGGAAATGTTCCTCTTTATTTTGTAATTATAAGAAAATATTGATTGAAAGGTTATCAATATACGATTTGTTCTTCTTCAAGCTCATAGCTCAACCCAATTTACAATTCCAACAAGACAGATATATGGGAATCACCCTGCATTAGCTGTTAGCATAGTAAAATAAATTAGAGATGAAAGGGAAAGTTCTTATCATCTCATGCTGCAAGAGCTGTACCATGTTCAAACACTTGTATTTTTATAGTTAAATTTTTTCTAACCTATAAAAATTCATTCAAAAACGAAAGGGTATTGAAAGAGATAATTATTGCATCGAATCTACATCAACGCGTTGCACATCAACTTTCAATTACCCATCTCTATCTCCGTAAAGAGTTCAAAGGGGTCAGACTGGTGGGCGGAAATATAGGAAAACCTCAAACTCATAAAAGATCAGTCGAAAAGGCATTTTTTTTTGAAAATAAATGAATCAACAACAAATCCTCAAAAGAACTATAAATGCATTTACGAAAATAAAATGCAGACAAAAATACAAACAAAAATTAAACCTACCAACTTAAGCGTGGAACTACAGTGGGGCAACATAACTTCTGGGACGGGAAAGAGATTTGTGTCTAATGAATTTAAAAACGTAAGACATTTTTGACGCTAGAAGTTCACTGATCAACTGCTCATCTCCAATTCCTCCGAATTATTCTTAACGATAGTATGAACCATACTTTACACAGAAATAAGATCTATTTAACATAATCATAGAATCTAAGTTTAATTTTAGAGTCCGTATAGAAGATCGCTTATTTCAAAAATTAAAATAGGCTAGGATACGCCTATTTGCTTAAAAGTTTGTATGCTTTCGTGTTGGGTTAAAAAAGCTACCAGTTGAATTATTCTTAAAAAATTTAAAATTAAAAACAACATTTTGAATATAATGAAATAGTTTTATTTCAAATTCTATTTTTGTAAACGTGATTTTTATTCTAAAAACAATTTTTACCAATTTAGTACAATTTCTTAAATTTTTGTATTTATTTATATATAAACAAATACAACTAAGATAGTTTTATTCATCTAAGTTGTATTTGTTTTTTAAAATACATTTTTTTTTATTTTTTATAAAAAATTACTGAATGTCAAAACATTATTTCCTGTGAGAAAAAATTGATTTGAGGCCAATATTTTTAATTTTTTAAAAGATATTTGAGTCGAAAGTATATGTTTACCAAAGTTTTAGTATTGCTTTTTAAGATTATTATTTTTTGTAACAAAAAACTGTCTACTCGATTTTTTTTCAAAATTTTACCAGGTCAACATTATTTTTCGTTGCACACAATGATTTTGAGAAAAATCAGTTTTTGTTCGTTAAATATTCGAGGTGGCAAAGTTTTAATAAAAAATAAAAACCTGAAAACACAGAACTCAAAGTTAATAAAAATTTAATTTCGACTCCAATATCTTTTTAAAAATATGAGAGTAGGACTTCCTATTTCAACATTCGATAAATTTTGAGAAAAATCTAACTTAAAGTTTTCCTACAAAAATTAAAAACCTAAACAAAATTAATAAAAAATAGTACAAATTAATTTTCGACTTAAATTTCTTTTCAAAACTTTGAGACATTAACTTTAAACTAATTTTATTTTTAAAAAAACGTTGTTGTCAAAGTTGAGTACCATTATAAGAAAAATCGAGTTGACAATTTTTTACAAAAAACTAAAGAATTAAAAAATAATTAACAAAAGTTGGTAAAAACTGAATTTCGATTGAAATATCTTATCAAAACCCTCGAGTTTGGCTTGAATCTTACTTTGTCTTATAACATATATTGTTTTCAGCATTCAGTAAAATAAGTTGGTAAGGAGCATGCACCAACTTATCTGTAAGATATGGTCTGAAGAACGAATGCCCGATAAATGGAACCTCAGTATTGTTTGCCCGATCCTGAAAACTTTTAAACTGCACCAACTATTGAGGAATCAGTCTACTTAAATTCGCCTATAAAATCTTCTCTGCCGTAATATGTGAACGTCTTAAGCCCATCGTTCAAAAACCTTATAGGTCCTTATCACTGTGGTCTTAGGCCAGGACAGTCCACAGTTGATCAAATATTCACATCACGGCAGATCCTTTAAAAAACCCATGAACACCAAATAGACACCCACTATATTTTCATCGATTTCAAGTCCGCATATAACAGCATATACAGGGACGAGCTGTATAGAGCCATGTCAAGTTTTGGCATATCTGCCAAACTAGTCCGTTTGTGCAGGATGACCATGGATAATTCACGCTGCTTCATAAAGGTAGGAAAAAACTTAACAGAACCTTTCGATGTCAAAAAAGGTTTTAGACAAGGTGATGCGCTGTCATGCGATTTTTTAACATCGTGCTTGAAAGAATAGTACAGAGCTCACAAGTCAACACTAGAGGCATTATCTTTCAAAAGTCTGTCCAATGACTGGCATATTCTGATGACATTGACATAATCGGAAGAACTCAGCGTGATGTCAATGGGGCTTTTGTGAGTTTTGAGGCAGAGGCGGCAAAAATGGGTCAATTGTCAAGAAAATACATACAACACCGACGTCTTGGTCAAAACGTCACAATCGACAGACGTAACTTTGAGGTAGTCAAGGACTTCGTCTACCTAGGCTCCGCTGTAAACGCAGAAAACAACACCATCGCTGAGATCCAATGTAGAATAACTATTGCTTACCGCTGTTTCTTTGGACTAAGAAAGCAATTGAGTGGTAAAGTCCTCTCTCGAGGGACCAAAGTGTTGCTATATACTCGTAAGACCCTTATCATCCCCGTTCTGCTATACGGTGCAGAAGCATGCATGGACTATGACAAAAACAGATGAAAGCACCTTGGGTCGTTTCGAGAGAAAAGTTCTTCGTGTGATCTACGGTCCCGTATGCATCGAAGGGGAGTGGAGGAGAAGATGGAACGACGAGCTGTACGGGCTGTACAGCGACGTAGACTTAGCCATAAGAGTAAAAGTCCAACCATTAAGATGGCTGGGTCAGGACAGCGCAGTAGGGGAAGACCGCTGATCAGGTGGCGCTCACAAATGGAAAGTGACCTCACCGAACTTAGAGTGCGAAACTGGAAACAACTAGCTAGATGGAGAAGTTTGTTGGGCGAGGCCCTAGTTCACACAGGACTGTAGCGCCACCTTAAGTAAGTAAGTAAAGATGCTTTACACAAAGCAACTTATTTTTAAACATGGTTGCTCAAATTTGTTTTCCAAATTCGAACTACAAACTAAATTCTAACTCTAACATAGTCAAAAAGAAATTTTCAGGAATATTGCTGCAACAAACAAAACTAAAATTTGGTATTGCAATTACCGAACTGCTTAAATGATGAAAATACTAATCTAATTGAGGAATCTAAACTAGCTAAAGTTGGCAATGGAACCTCACAAGTATGCTTCTCGTAGCATTGTCTGTACAAACGAATTCGAAGGCACCCGCCTATTGTTTCCACCTGAACTTCTAAATTCGCCAAAAAATGCTGTAAGCTGCTCTAAGCAAACTACATCTGAAAAAATGTTCTGTTTCGTTGTTTAACAAAGTATTGAGTTCCACTTTTGTAAATTTCCAATAATACTTAACCAGTTGCAGCTCATATTGCGTAAATAATTTAAATAAACTAAAAACTGCACTAATAAATCATTAAAAATGTATTTGTTCAATCTTATTTTATTTAATATACATTTGCAACATTTATTTGGATCGAAATTATAAAGCTATACAAATCTTCTAATTTAAGACCATGTCAGCACTTCAGATTCTGTTGGTTCGGATTGTTTCGTTTTTGAACGAAGGCCAAAATGAAGCATTTAGATGTGCCTAAGGACTTAAATGAATCATTTAGATGGGCCGGAACACTAAATGTAAGAATGTGTTTGGTTTTTGCATCATTTCACGCACATTTCTCACATTTAGTGTGCAGTTAGCTTGTAGGCAAACCGAAATGTCAGTCTGAGATTCCGATCTTGGTAATGAAGTATTTTTGGGCATGACAGTCCAATGCACTAACCATCACGCCACGGGTACTACTACTACTTATTATCTGTAAAACAGAATTTATTTGGAGTCGATATCTCTACTGGTTCTTGAGCTATGGACGACGGAAAAAACGTCGTGAACGTACGGAAATACGAACTTAAGTAGACACGTACGCACAGACATCAGACACCTGTTTAAAAAAAAATGTATTTCGACTCTAGGTGGCTTAAAAGTCGAGAAATGTCAAAATTACAATTACAATAACTTGCTTTTATCGGTTCGCATTTATTGTTTTTTTATCCCGTCTGTTATACAAATCTCCCCACTGTTTGAAGGGCAGCCAGCCCAGCGGCTATATTGATAGGCATTAAGCTTCTATTGCATCAGTAGGTAGGTAAGGTACTTTATGTTTGGACCTTCCAAAAAGTAAGATCCATTTAATTTCGTTGATTTTTATTTTCGGCGTACTTAAACTTTTCCTTCCTCAGCTGCAACTATGTCAGAAAGTGTACAAGCCGCCCACATTTTTCTCTGCAAGCAAACTTTAAAACACTTAAAATATTGCACAGAGGAAATGATAACCCAAGTGATACACACTCTGAGTGAGTATGATGTATATACATTTTATACGCGTAAAGAGTTCGGATGCAATTTCAGCATCTGGACAGTGTGTTCGGAGTTCGGGCTTCGGTGTACCTATTGGGAACGTTGAACATTAAAAACTATTGGACAATGACCTTAAATTTTCTTGTGTCTTTCCGTTAATCCCAGGCATTCAGTTGGTCTCGCGTAATTGGCCCCCCTGACTATCTATCTGACTCTCCGATGCGATGCCTCGAAACCAGTCTTACGTAAAACGAAAAGAAAACAAACGCATGTCGATCAGCAGCGCGCACGCACCTCTATTATGCTTAGACTTAATCCCGAAAGCGAATCATATTCCAGAAAAGAAAAAAAAATTGAGATGGCTATGTTTGATGTAAGGTATGTAAGTGGGGCAGCCGAAAGGAGGCTGAGCGGAAGCAGGGAAAGAGCGAACGACCAGTCAAGATCTATTAGAGTAACTATTCGCTATATTCCTCTATGGTGAGTCTCGATCTCAGCCCAGACGATCTTGCTGTTAGCCATGATTGATAGGAATCTTTCACGCGTGTGAGCTTTTTTTTTCTGCCGGTTTGGCGGCTGGCTAGGCTACCAAACGAGTTCTTTCTGTTTGGGCGCGGGGAAATAATGCCATCCATTGCATGACATGCGAGAGTGCGTCTAATGGCTTGGTCCGGATTGATGCAAGCCCGGCAGCCATCATCATCATAGAGAGAAAACTATTCACGATCAAAAATGCATCTGTGTAGCTTTTCAGCGCACCAAACTGACGCGATGACGACGGACGTTCCTCACCGCACCACACCAACAGCATGCCGGCCGTTGCTGTATACCACAAGCAACCGCAAGAACTGAGACATTGAGACGATGTGAGGAGAAATGCTGCGGTGCTGATGGTGCTGGACAATTTTAATTCCAATGAAGGAGAACCAGATTCTTGGCTTCCTTCCTTTTTTGCGGATAGCGGACGAAGTAACGCGGACGCGAGGGTGCGGTCGCATGGAGAGAGAAGTATTCCGTTCCGACTAAACACTCTAATGGATCTTCAGCACTCTGAGTGATTTATTTCACACGTTGATAGGATGGAACGTCTTTTTGACGTTTATTGTATGCATCTTCTTCTCTGCAAGTCTCGAGTCTTCTTTGCTTAGCGTTGCACATTGTCGTTCCGCTTTTGTTCAATCGCGGCGGCATACATTTAGGAGGATGGCGAACGGACGTACGGACGCAGACGGGGACAATGATGGCAGCTACTTTTCGAAATTGGCAGTCGAGTTCTTCTTCAGTATCTCCGTACTCAACCGGCGGACGCGACGGTCGACGAATGTATCGCATATACCCTACTCTTCTTTGTATTTCGATGTTTGCTTTAATTAGTCGCGGTCTTCCCTGAAGGGAGCCGAGCCGAGCCATAGGCAAGATACAGTGTGAAGATCACGGGACGGCGAGGGCGATGTGGGAGTGGGCGTTGAGTTGGAAGAAGAAGATGAACAATCATAAATGCTTCCTACGCTTATGTGTGCCGATTTTCGGGAACGTCACTCGTCGCCGTGTCGCATCTTCGCTTTTGATGTCAGGAATACGATGACGGCCGATCAGTTTCATTCTCATAATCGCATTCGGGGAGGTTTGCTACATCTCCAAAAGCGAATGATATGCAACGGAGAATTGAATGCTGCTGCATCAGATGTCAGAATTGTATCTACATCCTGTGCAAATGATGCACACGTTAAGATTCAATATTCCTACACTGCATCATAATAGGAACGAATATATACCGCGACTTCGGGTGACGGACGGTAAGACGCACGAGCAATGGAGGATGCGAAAACTTGATGAAACAAATGACATTGCAAATTGATTTTTATTTTAATTCATCGAATGGGATTTCGCATTTATTGGTGCTGCATATCGAGGTTTGTATAAGAATGCCCTCTGGGAGCATCACATCGCTTCGCATCTTAAAGAGTCTGAATAAGAACGCGATGCGACCTATAAGATCTATTGAGGAAATTGAGACAAAAGAGGTTGTTTATATGATTGAGTTTCCGGCATGGAACGCCACACCGCGACTGCAGCGCCGGATGAACTGCCACGGAGGTAGACTTTAGATCCGACTAAGCAATTGGATTATATTCGAATTTATGTAATTAATTAAAGTGAATGGGCGTGGATGAAACCATTTGGAAACACTGGGCGATGGCAAGGGTTTTCGTGGAATTGCAGACTGATGCACGTGTTTTGCATCAGAAGGGATATACTGTATCGATTTCTTGGGAATAAGAAAATTTGAACTGCAGGTTTTATATTATTAAACCAACTTGGGCTTGGGATGTCTGGAGAATTATGAAGATCTGGCAATAGGAAGTCGTAATGAAAAGTAAACCTTATTGAGGCAGAGCAGTAGTGGGTAGTTGGGAAATTTGAGCAAATGACTTAGTAAACTCTTTAAATAATAATGTTTCCTGTTAATTCCTTCTTCGCCTTTTACAGGAAAGGAAAGGAATTGATATCAAGTATTTTAGGTTCAAATATCCTTGATTACGACAATGGTCTATGTTTTAAAGTGTTTCAACCTCCCAACACCTTATGTTCGTGAACTCTTCGAAGGGTACCCCACTTAATAGAAACAATTAGGATATATATTCTTCTTTTGATGAATATCTTTTCATGAAATTGTAAACAGTTTAACAATAAGAAATCTTTCAAACTTCCCATAGGAGGTTATTGTAATCGGTCCGATTTGTCGAATTGAAAATTTTGACATTTCTCGATGCTTCAAGGTTCCTAGAGTCGAAATAAAAGATTTTTAAAGAGATGTTTGTGAGTGCGGGTGTACGTTCGTTCATAAGTTAGCGAAGTTTTTTGTCGTCCCTAGCTCAAGAACCAGAAGGAATATCGACTTCAATTGAATTTTTTAAATACATCTAATAATGCAAAAAGATGCAAAAACAACTGTCAAACAAATCGAGTATGTGGTTTTTTACCACAGAAATTTAAAAAAGTTAAACAATTTGGTTAACCCTAAATAACTCACAAACCAATAACGCAAGAGACTTGGTGTTATCACGAAAACAATTGAAGGCAAAGAAAAATAACGTTTTTAACATTTGGTAAAATTTTGAGAAAAGTCGAATTGACAGTTTTTTTATAACAGAAAATAAAAGCCTCAAAAATACATAACTCAAAGTTGTAAAAATTCATTTTCGACTCAAATATCTTTTCTAAACTTTGAGATATTGGCTTCAAAATTTATTTTATTTTAACAAAAAGGATGTCAGTAAAATTTTGAGAAGTATCAATTTGACTGTTTTTACAAAAAATAAAAAACCCAATGCAATACCCATGGCGTGATGGTTAGTTGTTAAGAGGTGTGACACCGTGTGGTTAGAGAGTGTTTACCTAAAAATGAGCAGGATTGGCATAGGTAAGCAAGCCATTGTTGTATATGCTTTATTATATGCTTAACTGGAGAAAGTTTGTCATCAAAAGTGGCAATGTAACTTCTACCACAACTTTCTCAATTAAAAATGGTCTTCAACAGGGAGCGGTGAAATCGCCGATTCTCTTCAGCATTTGCACCAGCAATCTGATAGGTAGTATTACAAAGGCAGTTGCGTACGCCGACGATCTAATTGCGTAAAGAACAGCCCGAAAGATAGAGTTTATTAGAATTCTCTTGCAGCGTGATTTCGACAAGATTCAGCGATATTGCGACACCTGGAAACTGAAAATAAATGTCCAGAAGTCGGAGACAATTCTGTTTCGGACTCCGTTGGCTAGGACCACGAGGGATACGTGCAAGAATTGGCGCAAGATGGTCATCGTTGATCTTCACGGGCAGCCATTAGCTACCAAAAGGGTAGTGAAGTACCTCGGTTAGATCAGTATTTATATTTCGACAGACATATAAATGTAGTAGTACCCGTAGCATGATGGTTAGTGCGTTGGACTGTCATGCAAAGGGTCTGGGTTCAATCCCTGCCTGTGCCACCTTAATTTAAAAAAAATAATTTTCGCGGGTACTGCCTCTTGCGAGGAATTGACAAATCCTTCAAGAGTAATTCTTGTCATGAAAAAGTGCTTTCTCAAACTAGCCGTTCGGATTCGGCCCAAAAATTGTAGGTCCCTTCCATTCCTGACAACAGTACTCGCACACAGGAATGGTTGAGAGTTGTGAGTCACTAGGCCCTGGTTCACAACGGACTGTTGCGCCACCCCATTTGATTTGAGACATATAAATGCTGCTCTGACCAGGGTCAAACGAGCCTTCGCTCTGACGAAACGGTTGTTTTACAGCAATCAGCTTGACCCCAGAGTGAAGGTGATATGCAACATAGCCATCATACGGCCGATGATCGTTTATGGTTGTCCTGTGATTGGATCAACGTTGCCCCTTCCCAGATGGAGAAGTTTCGGTTGTTCGAGTGGCAGTGTTTACAACGCTTTACCGGCTTATATCGAATAGCCGAATCTTCTTCGACCACCAATTTAATTTTCATGGCGTTCTATCCGAACGACGAGTATTTTGAAAGTGCACGTTTGAGCGGCTTCATTCCACCAGAGGCATTCCTCTTTTTAGATACGAGTAGATGCGGTCTGATACAGGATAGATTGGCAGTTATGCTAATATGCCACGTCAGACGATGAACCGTGGAGAGGCGACTTATGTAGAATCGGGACGTCATGACAGAAGGCGGAGCAGAGTTCCTTCGGTTCAGTAGGATTGGGTCCGAACGGGACCGAACTGATAGGGTGAAGCATGAGAACCAGTTTTGGTGGTTTCAATCTGCACTTGATATAGTGGGTAGTCGGGATGGGGTTTTAAGCCTTGGCCGGCTGACATACTTGTTTTATAGTTTAAGGGTTTAGTTTTAAGTGGAATAGGCATGGTGGCACGAAAAAAAAAACACTAAAAAAATACAAACAAAAAACATAAGGAAAAATAAATAAAGAAGAGGCTGGGATGCGACTCACACTGATAACTTCCCATCCCGTCTGTCGATTTTTCTTGTTTAAAAGTTTTTCTATATGTACTCGTATCAATTTTTACCAAATTTGCGTACTATTTTTTGTAGATTTTATTTTTTTTTTTTTGAAAAAAACGGACAGTTGGATTTTTATATAAAAATTACTGAATATCGAAAACAATATTTTCTGTGAAATAAAATTAGCTATTTGAGTCGAAAGTAAATTTTTACCAACTTTTATAAATTTTTTTTAGGTTTTTATTTTTTGTAAAAAAAACTGTCAATTCGATTTTTCTCAAAATTTGTCCTAATGTTGAAAACAACATTTCTTATAAGTAACATTAGTCAGAAGCTATTATCTCAAATTTTGGAGAAGATATTTTAGTCGAAAATCATTTTTTACCAACTTTTGTTATTTTTTTTGGTTTTAATTTTTTTGTACATAAACTGTCAATTTGATTTTTTTCAAAATTTTACTGAATTTTGACAACAATATGTTTTGAAAAATAAAAGTAAATTAAAGCCAATATCTCAAAGTTTTGAAAAGATATTTGAGTCGATAATCAATTTTTACCAACTTTGAGTAATGTTTTTTTTAGGTTTTTATTTTTTGTAAAAAAAGTGTCAAAATTTCTCAAAATTTTATCAGATGTCAAAAACATTATTCTTCGTTGCACAAAATTCTTTTGGAGATGAAATCATATTTTAGTCGTAAAATTTTGGAGGTGACACATTTTTTTTTTCAGTTTTTGTTGATTTATAAAAAAATCGTTAAATGGATATTTTTTCAAAAAATATACTTCTTAGATGTCACGTTACAACATATTATATAAAGTTTAATTCAAGTCTCTAGCGTTTTTTGGTTTGTTAGATATTTAGGGTTAACAAAAATTTTCACCTTTTTTCAAACTGCTAGGGTAAAAAAACCACCCACGCAATTTTTTTGAGAGCCGTTTCTGCCTTATAATCTGTATAACAAAATTTATTTGAAGTCAATACCTCTACTGGCTCTTGAGCTATGGACGACGAAAAAAACGTCGGGAACGTACGGGCGCACTAACGTAAGCACACACGCACGCACAGACATCTTTCTAAAAATCTTTTATTTCGACTCTAGGGACCTTGAAACGTCTAAAAATGTCAAAATTTTCAATTTATAAAATCGGACCCATTACAAAAACTTCCTATGGGAAGTTAAAAATGAAAAATGACAAACAAAAAATGTTAGATAGTTAGAATGTTCATCAGCTCTAAAAGCTCTAAAAATGTACAATCCTGAGCTTCAGGACAACCTTTATTTACCATAGTCGATTCGTCCTACTGTGGGACTACCACACAATAAACGTTGTTTCTTCAAGCACTTAAGCTAGTGAGCTCTGTTTCGAGATACTACAAAATGGATGTTCTTGGCTTTGCAATTATAAAGACAATTTTAAAGATGCCTAAGCGGTTTTTCCATTCTGTAGTAATGTTGCAGCAATCCCAGATGATGCTACTACTAATGCAATTTTTCCTTGCATTCTAAATTAAGCAAGCAAAAGATTGATCAAGAATCTTTTTTCAGTCTCTCCAGGTGCATCAAGAAAGAAAGCACCATGTATGAAAGATGAAAAATGTAGCAAGGCATTTCCAAAAGACTTTTTGAAAGACACTCAATCAGGAGTAAAAATACATTGCTGACACAGTTTTTTTTATATTAACTCTTGTTACTGGATGAAATTGTAGTACGTTAATTGAATAACCGTCTTCACCATGACTAAAAATCAAAGGGTGCTGCAGTGCATCGTAAGACCTGTGTATTTTACTTACACGTTTTAGAGTGTTATCTCGTGCTCGCAAAACAATATCACTTTTTGTTAATTCTTGTCCAACAACTAATACGGCTACATCATCAACTTGAGGTTCATTACAACGAAATCTGTGACCTTTCTGTGGCGCACGGTCAGATCTGATAATTTTCTATATTTGATGGCATTGCTCCAAAAGTACTCTTGAAGCTGCGCACGTAAAGATTGTGACAATTTAACAAATATTGCAAGTCGTATAATAATTCTCTGTAAGTATCGACATTCTCCGTTGTAGTTCGCTGACCAAACCAACTTGAAATATATTTGCAAAAATTTCGATTTGTCAAGGTTTTTTGGTAAAAGAGATCCAGCTAAATGATAGACTTGGCCCTGAACTTTTAATATAGGCATAAAATCTCCATGTCTGATTTCATTGCCACCGAATTGTAAACACGAGTCATATCAAGAAAATGTTTAGAATCTCGATGAGAATGATTCAAGAGACTTTTTAATGGTTCCGGTGATTTCTTCCAATAAAACTTTTCCTCCTGAACAGCAGAGACATTTTAGTTCTTTAGGCCATTTCAATGTACGAAAGAAATTGCACTTGCACTTCATATTTCCTATCGAAACCTGAGATCAGTGAGTCAGTGATATTTGGATTTTATATGTATAGATAACAAATTACCGGACTTTATTTATGCCTAAAACATGCTCCCTGATATCCTGTTTCATTAAAAAAACTGCATGACAATTGAATAAGAAGTTTAGAAGCCAAGCCGTAAAAAAAATTTATGTTTCAGGGAGATGTCCCTAACCAAAATCAATACCAACCCTCTTCCACTGATTCTTATTCTTATTACAACAAAAAATTAGGTGAAGCAACCGTCCGCAGAGAACCAGGGCCTAGTGGGTTACGACTCTTAGCCATTCCTGAGTGCAAGTCATGTCAAAAATGGAAGGGACCTACACTCTATATGCCAAATTCAAACGGCTTATTGTAGAAAACACTTATAAGAAAAGAATTACTATTTGAGGATTTGTCAATTGGTTGCAAGACGCAGAACCCGTGAAAAATGTGTAGGTGGCACAGGCAGGAATCGAAGATCTCTGTCATGACACTCCTACGTACTAACCATCACGCCCTTATTCTTATCATAGCCTAGAACGCAATAGATCCAGAGTCGGTCGGCCATTGCTGATACATCACCTTGTAAAACATTCCCTGAATTAAACTTATATGTTTGGTTCCTATAGGTATCTAGGCTGCTGTTTCTATTAGTGAAAATAAAGACGGCTTACATCCTCCAGTTTTGTTTCCTTTATAGTTTCCGTTTACTTTATGACAAACTAAATGTATCTACTTTGCAATTTTAAAGGGTGCTTAAAATACCTAAATACCTCATCTGTTTCCGACTTTTAAAAGTGTGTTAAAACCCGATCCGATTACAAGGTAATCAAATTAAATGTATGATTTTATTCACTTTTCGTTGTAAGCTTCAAGCAATTGAAATAGTTTTTCCTAGTCACCTTTATCCGGCCAATTCTGGACTTCCATTCTTAATTTTATAGCTAAAGAAACATCTTTAACAGAAAACTGTTTTTATTTATGGATAAGATGTAGGATGTAACATATAATGTAGGTCCTATCCTTAATTGCATTCCTTCGACAAGTGGCAATGCATGTCAAATTCCATGCGGAACTTAATTTAGAGAGGCTCCCTTATCTAATCCACAAGGGAAGGTATATCTATGTATATGTATAGAGATGTATGTATTATATTGGCCACTGTGGTGGAGATTCCTTAATTAACGTACGCAGCAAGTAAGATAAGCTATAAGGTATGCAATAGTAGGTACCTACGAGTACCTATATCGATAGGTAGTTAGGGAAGATTTAACAGATACGCACACTGTGCGAATTCCTCCCGCTATATATAGGCTTCGGAAAGTAGGTACGACGTTATAGTTGTTGTTGTTTTAGGTGAGCTGCGCCTTCATCTCTAGAATTTTATCATCAGTAATAATCTGCAAAGTGATATAGCCAACGATTGAAGTACAAGTAGACGTTGATTTATCCTTCAATTAAATAAATTTTTCGGGTGATTTTAAAAAGACGATAAGATATCTACACTACACTCTTTCTTTATAAAGCAGGTACCTACTAAATATATAGAAGTATATCGGGAAAAGGGTGATGAAGTGCAAAAACTCTTCTCTTTCACCTGGGTTTCTCGATGATGTTTACTCAAAAATTCCATTGAAGGAACTTTTTTCTTCATACGTCTCTTAAATTACTTATAACCTTCCCTATACAACTTGAGAGGCCCTTGATACTGTCCACTAACATGGTCGGCTAAGGTTCAAGCCATGACGACGACGACGAAATTACGACGCACGATGGATTGAATTTTTTTTCTTTCAATTTTATTTATTTAATAAAATTAAATTCCATACATGTCCTGGAGGTACTTTTAATTATATATAAACACACCAAACAAGCATCATATCAAAAGTGAGATAAGCAAAGAATTCTTTGTGTGTGCGCACGCATATTTTATATTGGAGAGAATTTGGCAATTAAAATGGGGAAGACATTCTTTTGTTTGCTTATAAAAATGTTAATTTGCAAATTGAAATGATAATGATTAGGCATTGGCACAGACGGAAGTTCAAGAATTAACAGATGGATGGTATGTATGTTGTTAAAAAAAGTTTCTTTTAAGGTTGTTAAGTAATCTAAGGGCACACATAGTGATACGCTAAGTTCTTAGGCATCCTTTTTAAAGACTTCAAAGTCAGGAGTAATTAAGTCTGAATTTTCAAATTCGCAATGTTAACCAAACTATATGCACTTTCACAGAAACAGTTCTACAAACACCTTATTTAAGAGCCATTTTTGGTCACTGTAGAATCTTTAAATTTCGATCACTGGTAAGGCTTGAAGTACAAAAAAAAACTAAAATTGCCATTTTTGATCCTTAAAACTGTTGATGTTTCAATTTCCCTGGAATCTAAGGAAAAGTTTTTAAAGAGATGTCCGCGTGTGTAAAAAAAGTGTGTTCGTAGGTTAATACTTCCATCAGCCATATCTCAAGAAGCAGAAGAGATATCGACGTCAATTAAATTTTGCTTTAGAGATACATAATTATATTAAAATATAAAATAAATAAATTATGGAGCAATGCCTAGTGACCTTTAGCTCTCAAGTATTCCAGGGTGCAAGTAATGTTGTCGAGATACAGGGGACCTACAGTTTTGAGCCAAATCCAACCGGCTAATTTGAGAAAGCGTCTTTTATGACAGAATTACTCTTGAAAGATTTGTCAATTCCTCGGAAGAGGCAGCATCCGTGCAAAAAAAAATTTAGGATGACACAGACATCTGATATGACAGTCCTACGCAGTCCTAACAATCATGCCACGGGTACCACTGTTTTTTTTAATAAAGTTATCTGAAAAAAAAGGCAATGATTTGACGGACCTCAAATATGCCTAAAACTTATATCGAAAGCGAGTCCGATTAAATGTTGTATTACCAGTTTTTGACGTGATAATATTAAAAATATTTGTTACTCTCAAAGTATTTTTGATTTCAATATCAATTTTTCTAAACGAGATTTTTAGTCGATAACCACTTTTTACCAATTTCAGTGGGATTTTCTCAAAAGTTTTTATTTCTTATAAAAAAAAAATACAAAAAGTTTTCATTTCTTATATAAAAAATACAAATTGGATGAATGAAATTAATGTCTTCTTTTATTCACGAGAAATCGAAAAGCGAACATCAATTTTTCCAATTTTGTAGATATTAATATTGTATGAAAAAAATGACAGTTGGATTTTTATTAAAAAAAAATTACTGAGTGTAAACAATATTTTCTGTGCGATAAGTTAGTAAGAAGTCAACATTTTTAACTGTTGAAAAGATATTTGAGTAAAAAGTATTTTTTTACCAAGTTTTAGTATTTTTTTTTTTAGATTCATATTTTTTGTTAGAAAACTGTCAATTCAATTTTTCTCAAAATTTTTCAGAATGTTAAAACCAATATTTCTTATAAGGCAAAATAAGTTTGAAGCCATAATCTTAAAGTTCCTAATAGATATTTGAGTCTAAAATCTATTTTTACCAACTTTTATTTTTTCCAATTATTATATTTATTTCTATTTAAAAAAAAAAACTTTCGATTTTTCTCAAAATTTTACCAGATGTCAAAAACAAAGTTTTTCGTTGCAAACAAATATTTTGAAGGATGTATCATCCTTTTTTTGTAAAATATTCGAAGTGGAAAATATTTGTTTCAGTTTTTTTTGATTTATAAAAAATAGTTAATTGATTTTTTTTCCAAAAACAATATTTCTTTAATATCGCATTATATTCTATATTCGCGAGATATTTAGGGTTAAGCACCATTTTAACCTTTTTTTTTCAAACGCTATGGTAAAAAACCAACCACGACATTTTTTTGAGAGTCCTGTCTGCATATTTCTGCTGTATTATCTGTATAACAAAATTTATTTGAAGTCGATATCTCTTCTGGTTCTTGAGCTATGGGAGACGAAAAAAAACTTCCTGCAGTCACCAACATCTTTCCAAAAATGTTTTATTTCGACTCTAGGTACCTTGAAGCGTCGAGAAATATCAAAATGTTCAATTCGACAAATCAGACCGATTAGACACGATCACTAAAAGTTGAGTTTTACTCGAATATCTTATCAAAAAGATATTGACTTTAAGGAAAAATACAATTTTTGAAGAATCAAATTGACAAGTTTTTAATACAAAATAAAAATCTGAACTGAAATTCTTGAGAATAAAAAAGATTATTGATTTCAAAAATGTTTTATTCTACACGATGTTGTTTTAAAAAATCTAATCGACAATTTTAATGAAAAATAAAAACTTTCAAAAAATTATATCAAAAGTTAATAAAAATGGGTTTTTGACAATATCGTAATATAAACCAGACAATGAAATCAAACTTATATCATAATAAACAAAATATTGTTATAAACTGTTAGTTACTTTAAAAAAGTCTAGTTGACAACTATCCTTTACAAAAAACCAAATCCTAGACCAAAATTAAACAGTGATGAAAAATGGTTTTCACTACCGGTATCTTGAGAACGACAATTACATATGTGTTGACTTGATTTTTTGTATGGTCTTACACAAACGGTTGTTATTAATAATATATTGTAAGACTTTTAACCATATCGAAAAAAGGCCCAGAATCGAAAGTTGTCAATGTGTGTCGCATCCCTGCTCACTTTGTTAGTTTCAAAAGAAATTTAAAATCGGTAATGATTTGAGTTAATCAGGATTTTTCCTTCTGAATTTATAATTCACATTAGGAGAAGGATTGGTTCTTCTTTATCTTTTAACAGGGTCTTGTACATTTAAGACGGAAGGTCTTAATTTGATTTGCATTGTTGTATTTGTGCAGTACCATATATGGATGTTATATGTTTACGCAGACTGTATAAATAGGTCAGATTCGTCTTCTAGCTCATTTTTTTTACATTTTTGCGTACAATCTCTTACTCTATCGAATACAGAATAAAATGATTACATAACCTTCGTAATGAATTAATTGAACGGTGGCCATATGCTTTTGTTGATTTCTACTTTAATATTCTTTGTGTATATTAGTTATGGAGTTGGCCCTAGGACACATCCTTGTGGTACACCGGGCACCATTTTCATAAGGTTCGAGCAATTTTGGTCGTACAGTACTCTTAAAAGTCAGTTGGTAACGTAATATTTTAGTATTTTATATAATACTGCCTAGGAGGTCCACATGTACTTTGAACTCAAGTCGCACGTATCAAAACACATCCAGGACTTGTGCATGAGAAACATTTAAGACTTTTAGCCAAGCACTGTTTTTCTTAAAGTGACTTTTCCACCACATGTGTAATTCGATTCCCTTGAGGAAAATACAGGACAAACTTAACTGAAACAAATACTCAGAGTATTAAATCAATCTATACTTCTTACTTACTTACTTAAGGTGGCGGTACAGTCCTGTGTGAACTAGGGCCTCACCCAACAAACTTCTCCATCTAGCTCGGTCCCTAGCTAGATGTCTCCAGTTTCGCGCTCCAAGTTGGGTGAGGTCACTTTCCACTTGTACGCCCCACCTAATTCGCGGTATTACTCTACTGCGCTGTCCTGTGGGTGTGGATTCGAAGACCTTCCGGGCCGGAGAATTTGTTTCCATGCGCTCTACGTGACGAAGCCGTCTTAGGTGTTGGACTTTTACACTTCTGGCTTAGTGTACGTCGCTGTACAGCCCGATGCATACGGGACCGTAAATCACACGAAGAATTTTTCACTCGAAACAACCCAAGTTGCTTTCATCCGCTTTTGTCATAGTCCATGCTTCTAGCAGGACGGGGATGATAAGGGTCTTTTATAGCGACACTTTTTTCCTTCGAGAGAAGACTTTTCACTCAATTGCTTTCTAAGCCCCAGCGCTGGTGTTGCTTACAGCGGAGCCGAGGTAGACGAAATCCTTGACTACCTCAAAGTTGCCGCCTCTGCCTCAATATTGACAAAAGCCCCATTGACATTACGCTGAGTTCTCCCGATTATGTTAATGTCAACAACATATGCTAGCTATTGGAGAGACTTTGGAAAGATAGTGTCTCTGGTCTTGACGTGAGAGTTCTGCACTGTTCTTCCAAGTATGATGTTAGGAAAATCGGATGACAGCGCATTACCTTGTCTAAAACCTTTTTGGACATCAAAAGGTTCTGCTAAGTTGTTTCTAACCTTTACAGAGCAGCGCGACATCTCCATGGTCATCCTGCACAAACGGAGGAGTTTGGCAGGGATGCCAAAACTAGAAACAGCTCTATACAGCTCGTTCCTGTATATGCTGTTATATGCGTCCTTGAAATCGATGAAAAGATGGTCGGTGGCGATTTGGAGTTCTTGGGTTTTTTCCAGGGTCTGCCGTAATGTGAATATTTGATCGACTGTGGACTTTCCTGGTCTAAAACCACACTGATAAGGGCCTATCAGGTTGTTGAAGATGGGCTTTAGACAAATCAACCTACACTATTAGTGTTATATCTCTTCCAGACGCATTTGAACATTGTCATATCAGCAAATTTTTGCGTGTCGAAACTACCCAGTTAAGAAATGAGCTCCTAAGAGTACCGTTTGGCAATACGAAAAAGACTACTAGAACTGTCCAATATTTATTTTAGAGTATTCAACTGGTCACTATGATTCCTCAACAGCAACGTTGCCAGCGCTGATATAATCAGAAGATTGATTATATTGGGAATGAGAACTATTATCCCGAATAGGGTTTTAAGAGCAGGCCTAAGGATATGGTTCGATACGAGCTGTAAAGAGGTCGATACGAGCTGTAAAGAGGTCATTAGGATGAAGAATTCAAGTTTTCTTTGTTAAAAAGCCAATTCAACTGAGGAAAACCGGAATAAGTTCAAGCAAGCTAAGAAGACCTGCAACGCACCTATTCGACGGACCAAATTTGTACATGACCAAAAATTACGGCAAAAAAATGCAATGTCCCAAAGGCAATACAAACTTAGAACTGCACTGTGTAAATTCTCAACTTGTGAGGGAACGCAAGAAACTAAGGTTGGCTTCCTTCCAAGATTAAATCTGGCAAAAGATGGTTAAAAAAGGACTCTCGTCATTCCTCTGGGTTAGAGGCTGACTTGCTGATAAAACTTATAAAAAAACCATAAAAATCAGTAAATATACAAATCGAATGACTACTGTCATCAGTATTTCATATGAGATTAAAATAAGTCTAAAGTGGAACTAAAGGTAATTTCTAGGAATGATGTAAATTATAGATAAAGCTCTGTGGATTGCATCCCACACGAAGCCGGGCGACCACTTCTAGGGTTATCTTCCTTAGATGTCACTTCATCAAAGACTTAAATTAACACACCACTGTAGATGTGGTACCATATCTGTGTCCCACTGGTTAATTTCAGGAACATAATTGGAATGGCCTCCTTGTGAGAATATCGTGGTGGCTGTGGTTTATCCTTTATGCATAAGGTATTGATTTTGTATTGTTACCCAAAAAATCAATATATAGATGGACTAAGCCAATACCAAAGTTTAACAAGAAACTGAATTTGTTATGTCTAATTAGATTAAAAAGAGGAACTTACTCGAAGCATTTCGCCAAATAAGAGAGGGTAAATCTTTGCGTGAATCTTTTTGGTTATTTTCAAAAACCAAGCGAAAGAAACAATGCCCATGGACAGCAAGTGTAAGAACATGCCACCAAATTAAGACTTACTAACAGGTGTTGGTGTTGTAAGTAATTATTTCGAGCTGCCAGTAATGTTGTGACTCCGCTTGCCATCGAGCGCGTTAGTGATTCTATGGGGGCAATCTTTCTTCGCACTCTTACTATGGCGAGGGTCCTAAAAGATCTTAACATACATAAATCCGCTGGTCCACTTGATATAACCGCTATTGTTCTGAAGGAGTGTTCTTCAAAGCTGGCAAAACCATTGCGTAAGCTTTTGCATCTGTCCTACTACTCAGGTCTTGTTCGGAGTGGATGGAAAACCGCATCCTATCCCAAAAAAAAGTCGAATCTTCCTCACGTTTCAATCCCCGACCGATTGCACTTACGTCAATTCTTTCCTAGGTCATGGAAACGCTTATTATAATTATCAGCTCAAGAAATATATCGAAGTTCGAAAGCTTAATGACCGACAATGCGAATCACAGGCTTACATTATAGACTCAACTTTTCAAGTATCTGAAGGCTGACAGACAGACAGGTTAATTTTTAAAAATTCCACTAAAAATGTTCAAATATTTTGGTTTTTTGAGTCTTAATGATAAACTGTCTTGCCACATTTATATTTAGTTGTCAAATTTCAAAATTTAAGTATACTTTTGATGGAGTGTGTAAGTAATATTTTTAAAGGTACATACAAAATTTGGTAGATATTTAAATTTGCATTTTTAAGTGCTTTATCTAAACAAGTTTTTTTAAATCATCAAATTAACTTAACTTCATTAAAATCTGTCAATATATTGGCCTATAAAATGTTTTTTTTTTATTTTTAATTTCAAAACTTCAACAATCAGAATACTTTGAACCATCACCGACCATGGTGGCATTCAAAAGCCATTAATTAAATCTATTAATGATGAGATATGAGTCTTAAAAACTTCACAGTAAATTGCCAAAAACGCCTTAAATTGAAATCAATAAAATTATAAATACCTTTAGAGTCATGAATAAACCATTACAATAATAGGTATATTAATAAATGAATATAGATTTTCTAATCAATTTTTTTGTATTCCCTTTCGATATCCATAATTAAAAATAAGACCCTATATGGTAAAAAGTATGTTATAAACTTTTAATAAATAAAAGCCCTAATTATGAAAAAAAAATTGGAAATAAGTATGTAGGTAGGTATTTTAAAAATGTGCTACTTAATGTCCAATAATAAAGACACATAATCAAACTGTCAATAACTCCAGCTTAACTAAAAATTATAAATTAGTTATATTTTACAAGAATTCTCAATATTTAATCTGATCAAAGATACAAGATTTATGTTTAAAACGCATTAAGGCATCACAAATAGTTTGGGAATTCAAATCGAATCAACATGATGCCCACGCATAGTTTTAATTTCAACATGAATCTTGCAAATATATTCACAACCAAAAAAAGATACAAACTAATCAAAGAAAAGACAAAAGCCTAAAAAGTGAAAAAAGGTAACAAAAAATATAAATTTGAATGCTAATTTATATAAACGCCGCATGCTTATAGCCAAACATACATAAATTCCATATAAAAAAATCCAATTTTTGTATTAAAATTAATAAATTTATTCAAAAAATATTCATAATCCAATCCATGAGATATTTAAACTCAACACTCGAAGCTTGTTTATATTAATTCAAATTCAGAAGGTATACAAATACATTTATTAGAGTTAACCATAAAAGTTAATTCGCCAATTCTATTTATTGCCTCTTTGAACAAAATTAATTATTATGACCTCATACCAAAATAATCGATTAACCTCGAATATGTAAACCGATATCAAAAGAAACAGAAAAAAGATCAAATTTATTGATAAGCTAGCTCTGATTTTAAAATCCAAATCAAAATCAAAATCAAGCCAGCTCGAACAACAAAATCACGTGTAGGTGTCCTCGAAACAAGTTCGATCCATTAATTTAGAGACCACTTTTAGTCTAGGCATGTATAGGCTCTGGCATTATTGTAGATACGAAGTGATTTCTCACCAAAGATACAATTTTGGTTCTTTGAATGAATTGATTAAATTTGTTTTTACCATCAAAGATACAAAAAATTCGAACACAGAGTCTTCCGATTAGTGGCATTAATAACAAGCCATATTAGCATACTAATTTCCTCTCACCGCATTTAAACGCGGAAAAACTTTTTCTTTTTTTTTGTTTCTCCACTTTACTGACAGTGGATGATGGAAGGAGGGAAATTAATGAAAACACTCTTCCCATCGTTGGGATTAAGACAGAACATGTAAAAAGAAATGGGGAATGAGGAACTAGTGTCTTTGCAGAAGCTCCTTGTGTCCTTATGTTTTTCTGTCGAAGAAATTAATAATTTAGACAGCGAGTATCCTTTTTGGATCTTGCCTACACATAGACGACCGAAGTCGACGGTCGACGAAGAAGAAGAAAAGTCACCACTTAGGCCAAAGAGAGTGCGTTCCTAATTCGCCAAACAGCTTCCATTAGGAGATTAGGACATATTTAATCTTTCCTCAAAGAAGAGAGGTGAGCTCCTGAGCAGAGGGGATGATCGAGGTATAAGCAATATACAAGTTGCAATGCAATTGAATTCGACTTTGAGAGTGCCCTCGATTGCCTTTCCCCTCTGTTATGAGTTGGTACCACCATCCAAATGCGTTTGATGCTATACTTTACTGCTTCAGGCCACTTCCATATTGCTGGAACTGGTGCTGCTTTTGCTTCTGCTCTTACTCTATAGCTGCTGCTGTTAGCTTAATGGAGTTAATTTCTTTTCGGGTAAACTCTCTTTAACGACTTAAAATGGTGTGTCTATGTTTATACAAGCAGTATACAACTTGAGGAAGTCCATTTGGCTCAGGCATCAGCCAGCCAACAGTCTTCCAAAGAAGAGAATATATAGTGTTAAAAGCCAGAAGGAAGTTGTAATAGTGCTAATGTCAACTACTGATCCAAATCCAATTAACCATTTTGATGGTGAAGTTGTTTCCATTAACAAGTCGGGTGGAGTAGCATTTGTCATATAGGTGAATGCGTTGAAGGCTATAAGACGACAACTACAACGACAGCAAAAACGACAACGACGACGACGGCAACATAGACGATGGACGATTATATCAAAAAGGAGGTTTAAATGAAGAACGATGCTTTCAAACTTGAAACACAAATACCATGTAAGCAATAAATGACTATAAATTTTTATTTACTTCGTGTGACGAGAAATGCGAAGTTTGTTTTTTGAAAAGTTGCACAACCTGAAAATAATGTCCATAGCTTTTACAAAGTTGCTGGAGCGAAAGGACTTGAAGTAAGACTTTGTAAGTTATAAATAAGAAGTTTTTGAAAAATCATAAAAAGGTAACTTAAAATATCAAATAGAATGATCTAGAAAATAAAAAAGCAAAGAATTCCTAATAAATAATCTCTTACTTTTATTATATTGAGCCCTTATAAAAATCAAATTACTTTTTTTTTTAAATATTTATCGAAAAAAAGGTTAAGATATTTATAACAAGAAGAAACCATAAATATAAGTCTTAAAATTATTATAAAATTTTTAAATAACAAATTCTTATCTGTCGGCACTCTTATTCGAATAAAGTATGTAGGTAAGGTACTCTCTTATCGGATCACACGCATTTGTGCTTAAGCAGTTTTAACGCTCGCAACACAGCCCCTATCATCACCATTCTCTGATATAGCAGTGATTCTTAAGTATGCAGGTAGGTTAGGTACCTTACCTTCTATATCTACCTTACCTTACCTTACTTTACCATACCTTACCTATACATATCTTTTAAAGTTGATTCGGAAGAATTCCCTTTTGGCTATCGTTGAGTTCTTTCCATCATAATGTACTTTTCCGTAACTCGCTTTCCTGATGTAAAAATGTTTTGTTTTTGTTGTTGTGATACCTTTTGCCTTGTGCCATCTCATCATCAGACTTCTTAAAGACGAGAATTTAATTTGAAATCGAGATGGGATTTTTGTTTTAAACAAAAATAAAATAAATAATAAAAACAAAACAAGTTGCAGATGAACGTTTGCAGATGAGTAGCCAAACGATTTAGCACGACGCCCATTTCAGGACTTAACACATGTTAATAAGCCACCGACACAGATTCTCGCCATTGCATCGTCATTGTATCACAACAACATCAACAATAGTGAGCACAAATCCTTGGCAAAGAAATTGCCATAACACATTTCTATAAAGAACTCAGCAAAAGTCACAATCGTTCGTTTCAAATTGGATTGCTGAGCTTAGAGCGAACAGGGTGTTTTTTTGAACTGTTTTCAAATAAACTCTTTTGCTTAAAATAAAAATAAAGAAAACATTCAAATTTAATTCAATTGAAATATTCATTTATTGTAAATAATGATTACACATTTTCAAACGCTTTTATGAAATTTTAAAGCATTGGCTTAGCCGTCAGATTGACTGGTAGTTTTAAAATATTTAAGTATACAATTAAACAAGTACATATGTACATGTAATGGAATAAAATTTAAAAAAAAAGTTTGATTTGATTGTATAAATAATTGCATTATATGATTTATGTATATTCCCTTATTATAAGCATTCTGTAGTGGTAGCAAGCCCTGAACAATTTGACAAGGTTCTTCCAGTCTGATCCATTTAAAATTTCAATCGTTTTCTCTACTCATAGGGATGATTTCTTTACTGATGAAATGAAAGCAATCTTCTTTAGCTCTCAAGCTTCATAAATTTCACAATTGGCCAAAGCTTCCATTGTATGGTTTTCCATTTAAATGAATAAGTTTCGCATCTTGATTTAAAAATTAGGGAAATATCTTTAAATTTGAGAGAATATTGGAAGTAGTTTTTGTTACACAAGTTATAATTTAGGCTATAGAGTAATATGGTCTCCGATTGACGGCCATTTTCAATCATCTGATTTTGGTTAGATTCTTCAAGTTTTTGGATGATTTCGTAGAACTTCGTTTTCATCGGAACAATATTGTTAAGATTGAATGGGCAATACTTCTCCACAGGAAGCAGCAATATTTTCCATGTCCTAATCCACCAGTTCTTATTCCGAATTCCGTATAGTATCATTATCTTACAAAACCGAGTTTCCCGTAGACCAAACACTTTAATTAAATAATCAGACTGTAACTTTAGACTTAAAATAAAAACTTTTTGCAGGTTTATTTCCAAATAAATCGTTTGGTGCGGCTAAGGGAATATTAAATACTTTCTTCAAGATATTTCTTTAAAGCCTTTCAATTTCCTCGTATTCTTGCAACCTCATATTTGTGCCGCAAAACAAAGCGAAGGTTTCACGATTGCATTGAAAATATTTTTTATTTTTTATAATAAGCGCACACTCAAAAGGAATTTATTACTATTATATAGATACAGTGTGAGCACTAGAAAAGGGAGAGATGAGTTAAAGGGACTCGACGTTAGCTCGAGTATATCCGTAGATCAACATGGTTTCGTTAGTGGTAGATCGACGGTAACAAATCTAGCCTTGTTTTGCGAATTTCTGTATTAAAGGTATTGAACGTGGAAACCAGGAGGATGCTATTTATACAGACTTCTCTAAAGCATTCGATAGAATTCAACATGATATTCTGCTAATGAAATTGAAAAGCTTAGGTTTTAACCAACATTGACTCGGACCACTACCTCGTTGTAGCCAAAGCAAGGAAGTACTGTGAGAAGATTCGACGTTAGACGGCTACAATCGCAAGAGACTGCCATGTCCTTTTCCGATCGAGTCTCTAATAACCTCCTAAGGAGTCCTATGCTTCCTGCATTAAGCATTGAAAACCAGTGGCAACATTGCCTTGCGGCCATCAGGTTTCACACGGCCACCACAGCGAAACACCTGGTTTGACGACGAATGCCGGCAAGCTCACGCAGCGAAACAAGATTCATATAAAACGGCGCTGTACAAAAGAACTAGAGCTGCTCGCAAGCTCTACGAGCAGAAGAGGAGAGAGGAAAACCGGCTTCTTAGACGGAAAAAAAGAGAGCATGAGAAGCGCGCGCTCCAGGAGATAGAGGAATGTCACAACAGGAATGATGTTCGTAAATTTTACCAAAAGGTAAAAAAAACCTCCCAAGGGTACCAGCCACGAACCGAAGCCTGCAAAGACGATCAGGGGAACATCGTTGTAGAAATGCAGTCGATGCTGAGAATATGGAAAGATCACTTCTCCAAATTATATAACGGCGATGACGAACCGAATTCCGCTGTAAGGGAGATAGAACCACTCAACCTCGGCGACGCAGATCAGCAATACCGCCTACCCGACCATGACGAAGTGAAGATAGCTATATCTAAACTTAAGTCAAACAAAGCTGCTGGAGCTGGCGGCATGGTAGGGAGAATGCACCAACTCATCTGCAAAATATGGTCGGAAGAAAGCATGCCCGATGAGTGGAATCTCAGCATAGTGTGCTTGATACATAAGAAAGGAGACCCTCAAAACTGCGCCAGGAGCTTCATATCGATACCCACCATCTCTTTATCGATTTTAGCAACGAGAAATGTCTAGTTTTGGCATTCCTGTCAAACTTATCCGTTTGTGCAGAATGACGATGGAGAATGCACGCTGCTCTATCAAGGTCGGAAAAGATCTTACCGATGCATTTGATGTCAAAAAAGGTTTTAGACAAGACGATGCACTGTCATGCGACTTCTTCAACATCGTTCTGGAAAGAATTGTGCAAAACTCAACCGTCAACACTAGAGGCACAATCTTCCAAAGATCCATCCAATTACTCGGATACGCAGATGATATTGACATAATTGGAAGATCAAAGCGTGATGTCAGTGAAGCGTTTTTGAGCATTGCGACGGAAGCGAAAAAGATGGGTTTAGTGGTCAATGAGGGCAAGGCCAAGTATATGCTGTCATCAATTGGACAAAACGTCACCATTGACAGCTATAGGTAGTTAAGGACTTTGACTACCTTGGCACCGCTATTAATGCAGACAACAACTCCAGCGCTTAAATCAAACGATGAACAGCTCTTGCAAATCGCTGCTTCTTTGGACTTAGTAGGCAATTGAGAAGTAAAGTCCTCACTCGAGCATCTAAACTCACCATCTAAAAGACACTCATCATCCCGGTTCTCATTTATGGCGCTGAGGCCTGGACCCTGTAAGAGAAAGATGAGAGCGTCTTAGGATGCTTCGAGAGAAAAATTCTTCTCGTGGTTTTTGGTCCCGTACGCATAGATGGAGAATGGAGGAGAAGATATAACGACGAACTGTACGGGCTGTACAGCGATACTGACCTAGTTAGCAGAATTAAAGTCCAACGGCTTAGATGGCTAGGTCATGTAGAGCGGATGGACATCAAGCCCGGAAGGTCTTCGAATCCAATCCCGAGGGACGGCGCAGTAGAGGAAGACCGCGACTCAGGTGGCGCACCCAGGTGGGAGAGGACCTCAACCAACTTGGCGTGCGAAACTGGAGACAGCTAGCTAGGGACCGAGCTGGCTGGAATCATTGGACCGTATTTTTTCAAAGATGCTGTTGGACGCAACGTTACGGTGAATGGCGATCGCTATCGTTCAATGCTTACAAACTCTTTGTTGCCAAAAATGGAAGAACTGAACTTGGCTGACATGTGGTTTCAACAAGATGGCGCTACATGCCACACAGCTCGCGATTCTATGGCCATTTTGAGGGAAAACTTCGGAGAACAATTCATCTCAAGGAATGGACCGGTAAGTTGGCCACCAAGATCATGCGATTTGACGTCTTTAGACTATTTTTTGTGGGGCTACGTCAAGTCCAAAGTCTACACAAATAAGCCAGCAACTATTCCAGCTTTGGAAGACAACATTTCCGAAGAAATTCGGGCTATTCCGGTCGATATGCTCGAAAAAGTTACCCAAAATTGGACTTTCCGAATGAACCACCTAAGACGCAGCCGCGGTCAACATTTAAATGAAATTATCTTCAAAATGTCATGGACCAATCTAACGTTTCAAATAAAGAATCGATGAGGTTTTGCAAATTTTATACGTTTTTTTTTTTTAAAGTTCTCAAGCTCTTAAAAAATCAACGTTTATAATGTTTGGCAAGAGTACGATAACTCAGGCGACAAATTTTAATGACGGATTTGTATAGAAATGCTTGACCATTTTTTATTTAAGTTATGTGTAAGACACTCAAGAAAAATAAGATTTACAGTGACTTATTGCTGTGTGTTACTTTTATGAATATCTCATCAAAGAAAAAGTTATTTATTGCAAATATCCCTCATTTGAAAAATTTTAATCTTTCGTTAAGAAATTCCAATGATCCATAAGAACCTATTCGGATTGAGCAATACTAATCATATGAATATCTCACTACTGTTTTTAAATTCCAAGAGACTAGCGATTTATAGCCCTCTCGGATTAAAACGGGTCAAATCTGGTGAATTTATTTCAACTTTGACTACACTAAGAACTAACCAAGTCGTGAAAGGGTTTTTTAATAAGGGATTTTATTGTGAATAATCCTCAAATGAGCTGTCATTTTTGAATCTGTCATCTTATGATAGTTCACAAGCAGCGTGGCGTGATGGTTAGTGCGTTACACTGTCATGCCACAGGAATTGTTGAGATTTGTAATTTATTTTTATTACTTAATGTATTGGCCACCGACATCTTGGAAACTCGTATTTTAAAACTATACCTATACAATTAAAAAATATTATGAATTTTCTAAACCTTATATTTATGTGGCAATGGCAACTTTGTTTTAAGCCAAGTTTTAAGCAACTTATTTAAAAATGAGTTTTGAAGTTAAGATTGTTGAATTAAAAAGAACTTATAAGTGCTTAAAATTATAAATGGAGATGACTTTTACCTGCAAATTATTCGAGTTCTTCAAGTTTCCTGAAAAAAGTATTTTTCTTAAAATGTGTATTTTGTGTGCCACAATGCTGGTAAGTAAGTAGAATCCTGATACTTCCTATTCATTGCACCCAGTTGCATATTTCATCGTTAACAAGTCTCATTTTCCACCTGTGGTATCCTTGCAGCTTATGGGCGGTTATTCCGCCCACAAAAAATTACATAGACTCGTCCAGTGTGTTACCTTTTCTCGAAAGTTCAGTACCTCTGGCTAACAATTGGCTGAGTTTTCTTGGTAAAACCTAACAAACGTATATATTCAGTGACAGTAACTCAAAAACTAAAAAGTTTTGGAACTTCGTAATTAGAGCTGCCAAACCAACAAATTTTCTCTAAATTTCCTTATAATCAGTTGACATCAGTAGTTTTGTTAATTATAAAGAATGTCCAATGAACTCTTTCTTTTTATAAAAGGTGTCACGTAAGTGTTGTTAACTGTTAAAAATTTAACTACTTCACTACTTGAATAAGTACAAATTAAATTTTTTACTCACTTTAACTTTTTAACAGATATCCTATATTTTGAAGATTAGAAATAATTAAATATTTGTATAGCTATATCTTGCTGGTTCTATTATACTTCAGTGCTTTTGCAGCTTTTGACAAACGTAATCCTTGTGAAATCAGTTATAAATAGAGCCGTTCCCACCAAATCATCGTGAATTATAGACAATAATTTACTGAATTTTTATCCGTCCTGCTTGTAGAAAAAAACAGGAACGATGTCTTAAATTCAATTGAAATGTTGAATAGTTTTGAATATCGAAAAGTTTCGGATTTGTGATTTCATTGATATTTTCTTTAATTCCGTTAAACTTTACCCAGCGTCAAATCAAAATCAAGTCTTTGCTTTCAAACTGACATTTTTGTCATTTGAACTGATTTTGCAGTAGAATGTTTAAAGAAAATAAAAAAACACCCTTTATTTGTAATAAGCGAAAGCGAATACCGGACTCAAAATAATCCATTTACCAGTCTTTGGCACTTTGGGCTATCATTTTGCTGGTGGTATTTGGTCGTCGGTGCTGTTGCTGGTACTGGGGTTCTGATGCACGCTGCTCGTAGTTTGTGGTGCGCGTCATTGCGGGAAACTGGTTTTACGGATTTTTATATGCACTTCGGATGCTGCTCACACTTCGCACCATTTAAAGATTTTTCACTTGTTTTGGACGACTCCAACTCTGATAGTGATGCGACTGCAAGTCCCCCGATCCAAAGCTGAAACAGAAACAGAAAAACCTTCCGATCCGAGTTTAGTTTGTCAGATTTAGAGCAGGTTCATTTGGAAGCTCTGCCTATAGGTACGAGCATAATACAAGTTCTTGCCACCATCAAGTCTATCGTTGTTGTTTGTTTCATTTTCCTATAGAAGAACTTATACTATAGACGACCAACCCAAAACCAATGCTCTGCTGCCGGATGAGGTTGAGCGCAAGGAGCTATATTTTTCTATTTTATAGTAGATGATGATCATGGTCATCATCGTGCCTCGCTGTGTCCATCATCATTGTTCGTGAGCCTGGGCCGGTTATGGCTATGCACGCATCGAGCATCTAGCATCAGCGCACCAGCAGAACCGCCCTGCCCTGGCCTGACTATGACCATGCCTGGATTCTGATGATGCTGATGCCTTTTGTTGGGCGCATTGAACCACTTTTAAACCATTTTTAATGATGCACTAGCAAAGTGTGACTTTGGGGTCTTACAAAACCGACTTACATAGATGTAGAACCAGGCAACCGAGGATTTTACACAAAGTTATACTTTTCTGCCCTGCACTTCCCGACACTGCGAGAGTGAGGTGTGAGAGAGGCATCATAATACACGCGATAAGGAAAATTGTGAAGTTGGATGCTAATGGACATTTAAGTGATTCGTTCTTTTATAGCTACATTTTGCTTCTTTTATTTTTTTTCATCATCTTCACTTGTTTTACTTCGATGTTTAACCTCTGTTCTGTCCCCCGTGGTGGTGCAGTAAGTGTAAAGTTTTTGAGCGGGGGCTTAAGAGTTTCAGTTGGCACAGATGGGAGGTGACATTTATGGCCGCCTAAAAGCCTAATAAATGGAGAAAGGGAGACTTTTAAGAGTTGTTTCCATTGCGAGCTGAAATTTATTGTTATGCAATGCGCTGACATTTTGTGGGTGAAACGAGCAACACACTTAGCCATAATGCGCGCAGAGATCTGAGATGACATCTTGCTGAAGAAAAAGGTGTTTCTTTTTTACCTGAATTGAATTTCGGTGCAAAGTAAGTTGGAATAAGGTACCTTGAAGTTACTGACAGTTAACAGTTAGCAGAACAATTTTATGGGCGGAAAAATGCAGTTGAAGTTGAGGTTGAGTGACTGCCCGTACTGTATAGGTATAGTGTGTCATTTTATTAGGGAGACACTATGCGTGCTGTTCTGTGAGGTCTGATGTTGAGATTGAGAGGCGAGTGACTTTTATGGTAAATTTCTTACCTTTCGAAGTAGGTGCCTCTACCTACGGAGAAATGCTTTCATAAATCTTAGCAAATTGACATTATTTATTGCGGGGCGTTAGGTTATTATGGGTTGATGGGTTGGCAATCTCACGGCACATGATCGATGAAAACACACTTCTGAACTAAACTGGAATGGAAAAGAAAAGTGTAGGTAGGTTCAAGGTATATGCATTTGCCATTCTGAAAGAAATCGTCGCATAATAAAGAAATTAAAAAGAAATTTTATGAATAAGGCTATTGTATTAATTCTAAAGCTTTCATTTTGAAGATTATTTGATAAATATTTAAGTTATTTCAACACTCAATGAAATGGGAAGTGGTTTAAGATTCTTTTACGTTCAATAAGGCAAACATTGTTTAAGATAGTATGATAAATAGAAGTCCAAAATAGCTAGTGCGCACTTTTTTACATTATCAAAAGGATTTTTATTTACAGAATTTTGAAGTACAGAATTTTAACAACAGAATATTTTTTCCAATGGCAAAAGAACCTGACACTATGGAAGATATAGACATTACTCTGATTCTATACTTTCTTTTTTCAACAAAATCGTCATTGCAGTTATTTTATGTCAGCTACTTTTGGAACATGGATGGAACCTTACCAATCATATTGAGACAGCTTTTTCCGATCAATGTTAGAGTTGAAGGAGAAATTATACCTCTTGTTTTCTGCTTGATGACGAAAATAACGTTGAAGCTCTATGAAACATTTTTATAGAGCTATTCAAAAAAGCTTAAAATTACTCAATTCATTTAAGGCCCCAAAGGATCATCTGTGTCTTTGAAAATTGGAAGAATAAAAGCTGCAAGAAAATATTTCTCGGAAGCTGATGTCAGAGGTTGCCTTTTACACTTAAGGCATATTATTTAGAGGAGAATCCAGAAAGGAACTTGGTTCAGAAGTAAAATAAAATTTTATTTTTTATGAATAAATATTTGTTTGAGTTTTTTTTTCAGATTAGTATACAAAAGTATGGGAACAATGTAAACTTTGCTCTTCAGGTTCATAAGATAAAAGGTTTGGCTTTTTTCCAGCTGATGGGGTCACGCAATACTACTATTCGTTAAGTAGTCAGTTTGCTGATGACGAGTTTTGAAACTTTCCACCCAGTTTAAAAAAAAGACATCCACAATAGTTTTAGTCCCTTTTTGACAGTGAATCGCCGATTGAAAAAAGGAAAAAAACAGGGTTAAGTTACGTTTTTTCAGACAATGCAAGATTTTTTTTCCCTTCTGATCTGGCTATAATTAATAAAGCCTATATTTGTCCAAAATTTGAGCGCAATTCAGATAACTGGGTAGGTGCTCCCATAACCCACTTGAGTTTCTTCGACAGAATTCTAAAGCGAGCTCTTATAATGAAAGTCGGCTGGCGTCTCTCGAGCACCGTCGTAAAGTATCATATCTTTCATTATAGCCAGTTGCATTCCTCTCCTCAAACAAGTCAACTGTTGTACTCGTTAGAAAAGCCCATCAGTTTACCCTTGAGCCCAATTTCGGTCGTAGTGTAAAGTACAGAGATTCTTTTTTAGTCGCACTACACGAATGTGATTTTGCTATGCCAGAGTCAATATTTAACACTCATTACAATGTCCAGGCATTCAAAACCAATGTGCATCGGTATCTGCCTTTAAATCCTATCCTCCCTTCCTAATTACTCGCACTGTGTAAATTCTTTATAAGGTTATTCCTATACCCTTGAGTGCGCGCAAGTCTCTCTTCTGGCTAAGTCTACGTCGCTGTACAGCCCGTACAGTTCGTCGTTCCATCTTCTCCTCCACTCCCCTTCGATGCATACGGGACCGTAGACCGGTTAGCAAGAGTTATTCTGCGTTTGATCTCAGCGCTGGTGTTGTTTTCTGCGTTTACAGCGGATCCTATAGGTAGACGAAGTCCATGACGTATACACATTTTTAATAACTACTAAAAAAATGATAATTCTGCCACAGCCCACGTATCGTGCTTTGAGGGGAGATTATGGTTTACAGAATCCTCCAACTACGCAATGCCTGATTGGATTTTACTTTTTTCCAAAAAGTACGACTTCGAGAATATGTGTTGTCAACAAGACGTATGCCATATCCGGGTATGACTTAATCGCAAGAGACATTTCCTGGGCTCGTAATTACTCGCCACCAAGATATACCTTTAACTCTTGAGCTCTTAAAAACTTACATTAGTTAAGATACCGTCTAATATGTGTCAATAAGTGGTCGAAAATTACCTAAAAAGATTCGATGCTGTCAACATTTCGCGTGATGATTATTTAAATGTTGTAGTATTGCGCACATAATGTGAACGTTCGAACTTTATAATAAAAATAAATATCATGAAAAAAGTACTTTGTATGTGTTTTATTTATGTTTACTTTTGAAACCACAAAATGGATAATCCTGTATATCATAAAATATCTGCTATACACTGTAAGACTCCTAAAATACATAGGAAGCTGCAAATCTACGTTACAAATTTTTGTGTATATTCTGATTCATGAAAGGTTTAAAATGTCTTGGAATAAAAAAGGATATAATGCTTTATTTCTATGTAGCTGAAGAAAAGGTCACAAAAATAACACTTCAATAGTATTGAGCGCATTTATAGGTTTTTAAAAGGTAGGTTTTTATAACATAGCTGATCATTATGTGTTTGACACTTGCACTTGAATATATAATTTCAAAAACTTAGGTATTGAACATTTTTTATTACTGTAAGCATCTTCCTACTTCTACTTAAATTCAAGAAAACCTCATTTGCCAAGGCACATTCGTAATGTACCATAATTTCTATTTGTGTTGTTTATAAAACTGTGTTATTGCGAACTCCTTATCTTGTGCTCACCATCATATACAAAATGAGCTCTCAAATTCCTCAAAACCATTCAATGTTCAATTTTATCAAAATCATCTCATTAACCATTCACTTAATTAGCATCTTCAAAACTATTGGAAAAGCATCAATGCTACAGAAGTATCATCAGCATCAACATCAGAAGCATCAACAGCAGCATCAGTAGTAACAACTCTAGATGTACAACAACGTAAAGATAAATGCAAACAAATTCCAATTGAAGAAAAGAAGTAATACCTATAGATACATCAGATAGTTTTCAGCATCATCAGCTATACCTACTTACTAACATCCACTTTGAAGTATCTAGAAAACTGTCAATGCACTTCAAATAGCCACACTTAAGTGGTGCATAACTTCCGTACTCAAGCAATGAGCTTCACATCATTTTGCATTCAATCCATTCTAATTGAAGAGCCACCGCAACTTATAAGAGTAAAGGCATTGCTTTGGGATGCTTGCTTATAATACATAGGTATAGCATCAGCTTGTTGCGCTCTGGCTTTGGCTATGCTGATAGCCTTCCCCACTCTGCGGATTGTATTCCATCATCATTCCTCATCGGGAAAAATATGAAAGCAAAGATATGTACTTGTACATATGCGGCACAGGAATATAACGTAGACAACCGAGGACGACGACGACGACGACGAGCGACGGTAATATTATAGAAGCTCCATAGGGAAGAGGCACATCATTAAAGCACTGAGCTATCCCAGAGCAGAAGCAGCAGCAGCCAGTTCGTTTGAAGAATATTACTCACCAGTCAAGTTTGTTGAATATGGAGATATAGGGAGATGGAGCACATTCATCGCTGAGCTGCGCTGGTTGCATCCACACAATTCAACATTCCCCAACCTGCCAATTCCGACACCTGATTCCTCTTCAAACCCCCACACTTATTCAAACACTTCTTCTTGGTTCTTGGTTGAGGCTCTTAAGCGCAACCATCATACTTGATGAGAGGTGAGGCTTGAGTATGTGCCTGTACCTATGTGTCTCTCTTTAAGGTAAGAAGACATGCCGCTTGCCGTCACCCACCTAAGTATAGGAATTGTAGACGATATCCCGTACTAATTTTTAGGGTCTGATATTGAATGGGTAAAAATGATTTCTGAAACATAAAGAACTTTTTGTGTGAAAGTTATATAGATTCTTGTAATCTTGTATTTAAAAATAATTATTTTCAAGCCTTCTTCGATGTCAATTGTTGGTTCCAACATTACAAGAGTCTGAAAAAAATAAAACGTTTCGTATATTTTCCAGAGTTTAAGGAACGATTTCACAATGAACCGGTACAGGAAAATCTTGAATTTCTGTTATCGATATCTCAGGACCTAATTGAGAATGACTATAATGTACGCAATATTAAAGACTTAAACTCAGGTACGAATTTCAACTTATGATTATAATTTCCATTTCGGAAATAATATAGTTTCATGGTCTTATTGGGAAAAGTGCACAAGCGGGAAAATTATATCTTAGATGACTTAAAAAGCACTTAAGGAGTTTTTACTACTCTTTACGTGTAGAATCGCTGTGTAACCGTTAGAAAAATTAGAAAGATTTAAGACATCGGTACACTTCGGACTTAAAGTTTTGAATATTAACATGGGAAGACAAAACAGGGTTGGGTAAAGTTTTCCCTAATCTCGATTTATGGGTATATAAAGAATTTTTATAATGATAGTACGGTAACTGATTTCCATTTCTAAAAGTTCTAGTTTTACGGCAGAATTATTTGGGGGTAAGCCGCAACTCAGTATTTCGATAAAATATTGGTTAAAGAAAATCTATAAAACAATAGAAGGCATGAAACAATTCAACGGTGTTGGACGCTTTAAAATTATCAGTTAGGCTTGTACAGAGAAGGTAAAGAACTGTTCCCTCCTCTTCCTCGTCCATACAGCTTCTGCAAAAGTCATTTGAAGAATACACCTAGCCACTGTGGCGTGCTTTCCTATCAAATAGTGCCCCGTTATGAGTTTGCAGAGACAGTACAGATATTTGATAGCGGCCTGGTAGGTAGAAATGGCGATCTCAAGGCAACCTAGCTTGAGATCCAATTAGCGCCGTAGTGCGCCGTTTCAATACCAAAAACTTGTTTGACCTTTGATTCAAAGGGATATATTTATAGAGAAGCCATATAGCGATTATGCTAGAGCCATTTTGTCGCATTGAGAAAAAAGATTAGGTCTCTTTGTCTCAGATAGCTCACCAAGTTCGTGAAAGAATGCTTCTCCAAAGTAATTCATTCTAGTGTTTGCCAGAGCAGGACATTTGCAGAGGAAATGGATTATCGTTTCACTTTCTCTTTGGTCACTACAACTACGGCAAAAGGTGTTGTTAGAGATACCCAACATCTCTGCATGAACTCCTATAGGCCAATGTCCGCTACAAACCGCAACAATCCTGGATATGTCTTGCCTTGGCCTGCATAGAAGGTCGTTTGTACGGGTTTTATTATAGGTGGGCCATATCTTCCTAGATATAATGCAGTTGGGTACATTGCTCCACCTTCGGTTTGATTCAGTTTAGTAGATAGAAAAGATTTTACCCTTCTATGAAGCTATGAAGGGCCGGTCCTTGCCTGGCTAGCTCGTCAACCCATTCATTGCCCACGATACCACTATGGCCGGGAACCCAGATCAGGGTGACACTGAGGTTAATATTCAGGCTCGTAAGCTCATCGCTACATTACTGGACTAATTTGGATGAGAATATGGCTGAGTTAATGGCTTTGACAGCTGCCTGACTGTGTGTAAAGATAGCCGCATTTCGGTTTTGGTTTGGGTTTTGTTTAATTTTCTTACATGCCTCCCTTATTGCCAGCAGTTCAGCCTGAAGGATTTAGCTACATTTAGAGACTCAGAAAAGATCCCAGAACCAACTCCGCACTTCATCTTTGAGCCGTCAGTAAAGATGGTTGTGTCGAAACCAACCGACACGATGTCATCCTCCCAATTTTCTCTCGATGGGAAAATAACCTTAAAACCCTTACTAAGGTTCAAAGTAGGAGTGCAGTAGTCAGTGTCTACCGAGATAATATTTGAGCCTAATAGCCTAATAGCGCTGCAGAAAACTATGTATTTAATAAAAAGGTCGATTGGTAGAAGATCCAAAATAACGTTTAAGGCGTCCGTTGGGCAAGTACGCATGGCCCCTGTGGTTCCCGTGCAAGCTGTTTTCTGAACCTCCTTTAGCTTATCAATATTATAGGCTTTGCTAAGAGCAGGCCACCACACAATCGAACCATATGTTAAGATTGGGCGTACTACGGCTGTGTACGTCCATTAAATCATCCCCAATTTTTGATAGGATTTGACCGTTGAGTCGAGGTATCGTGAAGGGCGGTACTTTAGTTTTGGCGGTAAAGAGCAACAGTTCAGTTTTACTTTGTTTAACTCCTAGTCCACAACTCGTGGTCCAGCTGCTATGTCTAGGAAGGTGGCAAGAGTAAATTCTTTATAATGGACTGTTTGTTCTACAGTACGCACTACCTCATGGATGGCAGTGTCCGTAGATTTGCCCTTAAGATAAGCATGCTGAGAGCTTTCGACAGGGCGTCCAACCAGGATTTCTCTGACTTTCTGAGAAAATACGGATATCAGATGTTGATATCACGTTTTCTTTAAGCCAGGACAATTTTCTTCTCGATCTGATAACCGATGTGTATAGCGTTTTCGTGTTTCGGAGTTGTATGCCCCATTTATTACCAATAGCCTTATAGCAAGAAAAGAGGGCTACAGTAGCTTTTTTGCCACTTTCTTGTACATTGCGTTTCCAACTTAGTTTTTATCAAAAACAAGACCCGGCTTAGCGTCGTCTGAGAATTTTAATTGGAATCCTTCAATATAGTGAGGGAAAATAAATTTAATTTTGTATTTCCTGTAAAATAGAAATAATTTGGTTTTGCGTGGGTTAACTCCCAGTCGACACCAGTCAGCCCAAAGTATTAGTCTGTCGAAGGCATTTTGTAAGAGTTCATTTAAGGTTTTAAGAAGTTGCTTTCCTGAAACCCTATAGCAACGTCATCCACATAGGCAATCACTTTGAAACCCTTCGCATCCAGACAAGTTAAGAATTCAATTAGCACTAGGTTCCAGAGGAGATGGGATAGAACACTACCTTGGGGTGTCCCTCTACCAACGAATATTCTGACAGAATAATTCTGTAAGTCAGCTGCTTTCACCAACACAATGTAAAGATTTTTTCCAAGGTGTTATAAAACATGGGATTATTCGTCCAAAGGGTCTATTTCTATGCAAGCCATACTGCCGGGCATTACGAAGCTTTTGAAAATAGGGACAATGGGGGAAGATCATTCGTCATTTTTAATCTTTTTATCTCTTCTTATTTTGTAGGGTCGGACAACAGCCTAGTCACTGACAAGGCTTCGGCCTATCGATCACCGAAATCAAGCATCAGTGAGCGTGGTAAGTATACAGATGGAGGACCGTTTCGAAACCTACTGCATGCTGTTGTCATATGTTCTTTCTGTCTGTTGTTCTTTCTCTTCTGTCCTTCTGTATTGTCGCTCAAGGTGCTGTGTTCTCTACTCTGTACATTTATATGCTGAGTAGAGTGTAATGTAATGTATTTTGTAGGATCATTTCATTCCGACCAACACAGCAGCCTTATAAAACTTCTTCCAGAAAAACTTAACAAAAAAAAAAAGAATTCCCTAAACTTTTCGTTGATGTCATCGCATCATTCTTACCTGTCCCTCCTTTTCTTTAATAAACAATACTTCCTCACCATTAAACTCATCATCTATTTGCATCTCTCATCTCAAGAAACATACAATAATTGAGGAATACAAAGGAGATTTAAGTGTTCCGTAATAATTAGGAGTCGCTTTTCCATAGAAATGATGAGGAAAATGTTCATCTTCCAGATCTGATGATGTGAGCTTGGTGAGCATGCAATGTTTAATAGTTCGTCGTATGGTATTCGTGTTGTTCTTGGGGAAAATATTCTTCTAAAAAATAGAAGAACATGAACGAACGGCATTATGCGATGACAGGGCCACAATGACAAACCAAAAAAGACGGGAAGAGAAAGTTATGGAAGACAGATTTGTTGACGTTTTGTTAAGCTTGAAGAATGAAGAACATACAGAAGGTGGCATGGTGGGTATAGGTAGGATTTTATTTATTTGTATATATGAGGGGTAAACAAAAAGGAAAATTTAGCCCGCATGTATGTTTTGTACCTACAGATATTATTAGATGGAAAATCCATAATTAGATTGAGAAAATAAAAAGAAAATCACAACATGCAGCCATCCAGAGCTGTGCTAGTGATAGTGATGGGAGAATAGTAATTTTGCTTAAGATGTCGAGAAGGCAGGCAGGTTGGTATAAGGTACTGTAAAGTGTGTGGTTAATAATGCTGTGGTAACAGCTATTGAGAGTCTACTTATAAAGTTCTTCCTATCCTACCCGGCGATTTCTGGCTACGCTATACATACGGAATTGCATGGTTTTATAATAATTGGAACATGAGTTGGGACCTACTACCTCTAGACTATCTGGCGCGCTTTTGTATGTATGTATAGTATAAGACATCAGAAACAATCTGGTTTGATGGTTTTCTGGGAAACGTGAAGTGATTTGAAACAATCAGGAAGTTCAGAGTCAGACAGGTGGTCTTGTATGAGCTTATAACATAAAAAATGAAATGAATTTAGGGGAATATTGGGCGATTAAGTAGAATTTTGTTCAGATTTAAAATTGGTATAGAATAAGGAATTGAAGCATATAACAAAGTAGGCGTGGTTGTGGGCAAATTGGGAACAAATTTCATGTTTTAAGTTTTGCGTGTTAATAGAAACAAAATATTGTTTTTTGACAAAATGTCTCTGATGAGATCTTAAAAAGCATTTTTATATTTTTTCTGTTTACGCGCAGCATTCAAAAGTTCGATACTTCAAAAATTAGATTTGATTACTTACTTGTTGAGAGTAAGAGCAAACGGTTGAAGAGAAAAAAAGTGATATTTTGTGTGCAATTTACACATGTTGAATAAATACAAATTTCTTATTATTAATGTCTTTAATTAGTAGTACCCGTGAAACAAAAACATGCTTCAGCTTTGGCTGGCTTCGCCTGACGTTTACAAGTTCAGCCATATAAATTTAATGCATGCTATCTCAATGAGGATTTGAGCTCATGTTTCGCTTGACAATCGTAGCGCAATGTTAAAATAATAATGCGACTCCAAACGGAAGCTCTAGTTCAAGTTTGCTGCACGTTTGCTTTATCTGACAGCTCAAAATTAAAAAAAAAAAATTGTTGCTTTTGGAGGGTGCCCATTGGTTATTAGAAAAAGTTAAAAGGTAAGTAATTGAAATATACATAGAATAAGTATAGGTACAATTTTTTCTTGAAAACGTTTTATTTTTTTCGAAAAAACCGTAGATTGAGACCCACTGAAGTCTCTCAGTCTGCGATTCTTCTTGCTCCACGAGCTGAACATACCTACGATAGGCTGTGTAAGCTACTTCCACGATTTAATTATTTTTTTCGATTTAAAAATTCATAATTTTTACTGTACGAAAAATCAAAACAAACTTTTGAGAAAAAGTAACAGCTGCTAATGACAGAAGAGTCATTTAAGAAATTTCATGTTAGGAATGTCATTAAAAGCAACCTCGAAGCAGGCCCATCGTAACGCAGACGAAGCCGAAGCTAAAGCGTGTTTGTAATTCAGCCATTAGTGCGTAGGACCATTCATCGAGCTAGAGGCCTTTGGTTCAATATCTCCCTTTGGAACCTAAACAATTTTTTGTTCATTGCGAGGAATTAAGGAATCCTCAATTTTTTTCATCAAAAGTCCTTTCTCAAATTCTCCATTCTAATTCGGTAGGTCTCCTCCATTAATTTACAAAAGAATAGTTGAATGTTGAAAGTTGCCAGCCACAAAGCCCTGGACTGTTGCGGCACCTAATTTACTTATTCATTTCAATTTTTCATTTCAAGATTTTGGGAAATTACTTTTAACTATTTTTGAAAAATTTAAAAGTATTTTGAATTTCTTTTTACAGAAGCATTCATCAAAATCGCTTTGAAAATACGTAGGTCAAACACACGTGAGAGAAATTTAATAAAAAGACAGTCCCACATAGCTCTTTTTTTACATCCCCGAATATTTGTTGATGATTGTTTCTTAAAACACTATTAATTAAAAAATTATGCGTCTTAATTAAAAAAAATTACAGAATAATATATGCATATGCAGAACACAAACAAATTTTTTCGAATTTTTAGTCAATGGAATTTTTAAAGGTTTGTAGATAGACATGTGCATTTAAGAGGACACAAGCATCTACAGGTTTTTCTCAAAACCCACCTCTGTCTATCAATTCCTACTGTCACCTCACCGCGGTGAATATCAGGTGTTTCCACTAAGTCACCTCTCCTTATCCCGACTGCAGCGGACCAATTCTCGAGATGGAATCAACGGTGTTATCTACAGTTCCAGTATGGTTGAACTACTTAGTGAACACTGAACACCTTATAGGGCTTCTTCGACATATTTGGAGCCCAGGCCTGTAAGGAGCGGTTTATCCGGCCCCCCGTCCTTGGAGTTATACTAAGGATCTCCAGGTTGGGGGTTGTGCCGTCCGGGTGACTACCTGGCCACGTAAACAATACCTTTAGTGCGAAGCACCAACAACCCTCGGATACTGACGGATTCACTGTTGACAACCCACGCAAACGAAATAAGAACAACAAACTTCGGATTTGTACGTGGAATGTTAGGTCCCTTAACACACCGAACAATAAGAGGAAGCCCTAAACTGCTGCAAGGCAGATATAACCGCCATCCAAGAAGTGCGATGGGATGGACCTGGCAAACGGTAACTAAAAGACTGCGATATATACTACGGCGACTGCTACCGAGAACAAAGACAGCGTCTATTTCAACTAGACTCAGCAAAAAGTCTAGAGTTTCAACAGTGTGAGCGAGCGCATCACGACAATCCGCATCAAGGCTAAATTCCCCAACATAATCCTAACATGAGCGCATGCCCCAACAGAGGAGAAAGATGAAGACACCAAATACATATTCTTTGAGCTCTTGGACAAGAGATATCACATCAAAACTTTCTTAGGAGATTTTATTGCCAAGCTATTAAGAAAAGACATCTTTGGTAGCACAATCGGGATATACAGCCTGCACGACACCACCTCCGGCAACGGATTCAGGCTGATCAATTTCGCTGCGAGGCGAGACGTTATGGAAGCTAGTACGCAGTTCACACATCTCAATATCCACAAGGGGACATGGAAATCTCTTGATCAATCAACCGTAAACCAGATTGACCACATTGCGATCGACACACGACACTTCTCCAGTATACAGAATATCCGAACATTCAGAGGGGCCAGCATTGACTCGGTCCACTACCTCGTTGTAGCCAAGGTACGTCTACGGATATCCCGATCCAAGCCAAAACAATTAAGTACTGTGACAAGATTCGACCTTAGACGGCTACAATCGCAAGAGACTGCCATGTCCTTTTCCGGTCGAGTCTCTAATAACCTCTTAAGGAGTCCTATGCTGCCTGCATTAAGCATTGAGAACCAGTGACAACATTGCCTTGCAGCCATCAGAGATGCCGGCTCTGAAGTGCTAGGTTTCACACGGTCACCACAGCGAAACCCCTGGTTTGCCGACGAATGCCGGCAAGCGCACGCAGCGAAACAAGAGGCATACAAAACGGCGCTGCACAAAACGACTAGAGCTGCTCGCGAGCTCTACGAGCAGAAGAGGAGAGAGGAACACCGGCTTCTTAGATGGAAAAAAAGAGAGCATGAGAAGCGCGCGATCGAGGAGATAGAGGGATGTCACAACAGGAATGAGGTTCGTAAAAAAAAGGGAAGAGCTCTAGCGAGCAATGTCTAGTTTTGGCGTCCCTTTTAAACTTATCCGTTTGTGCAGAAAGACGATGGGGAATGCACGCTGCTCTATCAAGGTCGGAAAAGATCTTACCGATTCATTTGATGTCAAAAATGGTTTAAGACAAGGCGATGCACTGTCATGCGATTTCTTCAATATCGTTCTGGAAAAAATTGTGCCAAACTCCACCTTCACAATCTTCCAAAGGTCCATCCAATAACTCGGATACGCCGATGATATTGACATAGAAGATCAAAGCGTGATGTCAGTGGAGCGTTTTTTTGAGCATTGCGACGGAAGCGAAGAAGAAGGCAATTGAGAAGTAAAGTCCTCTCTCGAGCATCTAAAATCACCTTATATAAGACACTTATCATCCCGGTTCTTCTTTATGGCGCTGGGGCGTGGACCCTGTCAAAGAAAGATGAGAGCGTGCGAAACTGGAGACAGCTACCTAGGGACCGAGCTGGCTGGAGACGTATGTTGGTTGAGGCCCAGGTCCACCCGGACTGTAGCGCCGCCTTAAGTAAGTAAGTAATTGAAATCAAGATTAGCTAAAAGCTTATTTAAAAAATCAACCAGCAAATCCACGGAAGAATTGAAGGAAGGAAAGATATTCAGCTAGATTCTCATAATAAAGTGAAATGAAATCTAAATTTAAGACGAGTGAAATTCTTGTCAGAGTTTTATGATTTGATCGATTTTATAACTTCGAAGACTTTTCGAAATCACTGAAAGCGAAATTAAAGCAGCTGACAATACGTACATGATTTTTTTATGTTTATATTTTGTTCTGTGCTTTTTAATAAAATAAATATCTATAAGGCATTGGTGTTTTTTTATTTGTACTGTGTTGATGCACATTTTCTACAGATTTGTGGTTCTTTGGGATAGATAAACAGTTTCTAAATATTTGTTCAGAAAGACTCTGGCAGCAAAGTATAGTTCCTGAATGTGTCTTGAAAGTTTTTTAAAGAAAGTTGTTTTTAGTATAGTGAAGATTTTTGGTGTGTTAAAAAATCGCTTCGTCTATTCTTCAAATTTAATTTAGAAGCTGCAACTGCTCATGAATCAATTGCACTCTATTGAAAACTTAAGGTTTATTTTCTTTAAGAGAGAATATTACTTTTTTTAAACAATTTTTCCAAATATCAAAATGAAGCACACGGTAATTCACTACTTTTTGAGTTCGAAAATGAAATCGGTATCGATATCGATAAAAGTTTATACACAATTTATATTTTGAAACGATTCCAATTTTATTTGGAGTGAAAGTGAAATGTAGAACCTAGCTGAAAATAATATTTGTATTAATATTTGTTTATTTAGAGTTTTAGAAAAATCGACTGACACATATACTGATGATAAGTTATTAGTGTGGGTCACATCCCAGCCTCTTTATATTTATGTTTAAATTTAAATTCTTTTAATGTATAACAATAACGAAAAAACGAATAAACTTAACAAGGAATCACATTACCCGATCCTTTTATAGAGGTATTGAACTTACCTTTTTCAATTAATAAAAAATGTATATCAATCCCACGACTAACCCTGATCAAGGCTTGCTTGAATTAGAAAAATAAATTCCCAACCTTACCATGGGACTAACAATTGTTTTAAGTTAAAAGTTATATACATCTTGTTTTTTTTATTAAACTTTTACTTAAAAAAGAAAAACTCCCACAACCATTTTTCATACCCTAAAATTATTAAGCTAACCTCTCAACCAACAAACCTATCTTCACATAGATCTTCTTTCATTCACATTTTATAATTTTATATTTCCACCAAAAAAATCTTTCTTAAATGATCCAATTATTATTCGCTTCTTCAGAAGCTTTAGAAACTTAAATAATATAAAACCACACAATGAGCAAGGCCAAAAATGAAAACAAACAAACACTCAATCAAAATTCTTAGACATAGCTACTTTCTGTTTCTTATTAATTTATTTATTTTTGTTTTAAGTTAAAGTTTTTTTTTTTAATTTGTACTTAAAGTCATCACTAGTCTTCTTAACAGGCAACAAACTTAATGATCCTTATCAATGGGCGATATAATTAAGAGCGTTTAATTGGCTAAAAATGTTAAGCAAAAACATAACTTTTTCCTTCTATATATTACATTATATAAAATTAAATGTATCTACTTCACTGAGTGTAGAATAACAAGAACAAACTTTTAAATAAATATGTATCTTAAATAAAAATTAATTAATCGCGTATTTGTTTAGTGAATGGTGTCTTGAGAAAAAAATATCCATGAAAACATGCCGAACATCGTAGATCGTTCGGACTTAAAAGTTGAAGTCGCGTCAAGCTAGACATCAATCGAAACACTCTTGAAAAATTCTTGCTTGCTCCATGATGATGATGATGATGATGGTGCTTGGGTTTAGTTTTCTTGAATATGTTTAAATTGGATTGGTAGATTTTTTAATTAGCTTCGAAGCGTGCACATAAAGATACATCATCAAGCTGAAGCCTCTGATGCTCTGATGCGATGTGGTGTGGTGTGGTGTCGACTGTCGAGGTAGCTATCGTTCTGGGTTCTCGATTTTATGACCCGCGCCCGGAAGCCCTAATTACCTCATTTACACATTTATTTGGTGTTGCCTCGCAATAAAGGAGAAATAAATAATTTCAGAATGAAGTTAAATTAAAAACAAAAAATAAAGTATCTTTTCAAGTGTTGGGGCCTGCTCTAGAATTTCTTGGACGCCAAAGGCCAACCTCATAGACATTCCTACATGGACACTTCAAGTCCAACGTCTTAAGGAACGAGAAATCTAGAATATTCAATTAAGACACCACCAGAATGCACTGCAGTCGAATAACATACAGTGCAGTGCAGTTTTTATTTGTTGTTGCTGCTGATCGTGGTATTTTATTCGGGATTGTTGTGGGCGGCCTCTAGTGGGCATATTTGTGAAGCCAACGATATCCATGCATATTCAAAGTCTTTTTTCAAAGTTGTTTTTACCAACTTGGGAGGTTGTGTGGTTGGATCAAAATAATATAAAAACAAAACCAAAACTCAAGTAAATTGATTTAAATTGATACCTCAAAATGTCGCGTCGCAGGTGTTTTTTCAAGGGAGAGACAGCAACATGATATTGACAGCGAACCAGGCTCTTGTCAAAACCACAAAAGATATTCGCATGTTATGTATAGGTATAGATAACCGTATCGAATCAACCATACTGTGTAGGCAATTATAAGCATTTTGAGGTTAGATACTTTCACGACAGGTATATCGGAAATGAAAACCGCGCAAAATTTCAAGAATTTTTTAATCAATTTTGTTTTATTCCTTCAAAAGTCCGAAATTAATAACCGGGAATATCATCAATATAATAGAGTTCCTAATGAATGTGGTGTTTTATAAGACTTTGAAGTCGGTTAGCCTTGATCTTACAACCTTTTTATTTCTCAAATAGAAAAAAAAACATTAATCGAATAAACATCCATCGCTCATCGCTGAAGACCATAACGATGCTAATCTAGAGAAGTACTACCTACATACATACATACAAACGTATATAAAGCCAGGTGGTGAGGTCACATACTGGGCTTTAAATTTGAATCCCATTTGCCAAAGTCTGTACCTGTATCTATATATCTATATTTTGATATAGATACTTTTATGTCTAGGTATTTAAAACTTTAGATAGGTTATTGCTTCTGAAGAGGAGAGTAATTAAAATTCCAAAATACACGCTGCTGATGGAGAAGCAAATTAGATCTCAAGAACATGTATTGGATCATTTATCATTGTCGTTACGTTGTTTAGAGATATAGTTTTTCTCTTTTCTATACCTTACCTGTAGGTTATATATGATGGGGAGGAATAAATATCTAGATACTTTGCAGATAAAGTTCTAGTATGGCATAATAGGGGGTCTTAAGAACATTAGAGTGCCTTTCGATAATCATCACAACATAGATTCTATGATAATCATCGATCCAATTAGAGCTCATCGATGATCTATCTAAATATAAAGAAGTAATTTGAAAAATGTTCTTTTTTTTTATTGGCTGTTGTTGTTTTTATTTTTCCTTTCATAATGTTTAGATTTAAGGATGCAAATGATGTCTAGTTAGTTGAAAATTATAGTATCTAATCTAGCTCTTGAACTGGTTTGTTATATGGGCAGAATTTCAACAACTAATCATATTAATCAAATTTCTTTAGTAGATAATATACAGCTATGCTAAAACCAAAAAAAAAGGAAGCTAGATTTGAGATTCATTACGGAGTCATTTACCCCATCTAATGGATTTTCGTCTTGAGAAAAATATCTTCACAACTTTGCAGTATACTTAATGAGTTTTTGTTAAGATATAGCAAAAAAGAACTATAGCGAAATGATAAAATATTGCAAAAAAGTTTGTGGCAATTATTCTCCGTTTTTAATTACAAACTCATAAGATTGGAGATTGTGAAATGGCTCTCACGAATGAAGATAATTTTTTTTTAATAAAAATACTGGTCATATTCAGAACTCAAGAAATTATTTAGCAAACACACTGTAGCTTTTTTTTGGTGGTTTATCGGGTGCTGGCTCAAGTAAAGCTGCAAAATTCGTTAAGTTGTGGCCTTTGAAATTCCTAGTTCCTGTAAACGATGCGATATACACTGCCTCAGAGCTACTTACTTACTTACTTGCTACAGTCCCATGTAACCGAGGGCCTCACGGAACAAACATCTCAATGTAGTTCAATCACTTTCACAGGTCACTTTTGCGCGCCACCCGATCCGCGGTCTTCTTCTACTGCACTGTGTAATGGGTACGAAGACTTTCCCGGCCGGAGCATTTGTTTCCATGCGATCTACGTGACCCAGTCATCTTAGTCATTGGACTTTTACAATTCTGGCTAAAGTTCTACGTCGCTTTACAATTCCCCGTTCTATCTTCTTCTCCCCACCCCTTCTATGCATAGGGGACCGTAGATCACAAGATGAACATTTTTTTCTCGGAAGGACCCTAGGTGCTTCCATACATGCTTTTGTCATACGGGGATGATAAGGGTCTTATAAAGTACCAGTGATATGATAGCAAGTCTGACTCAGGCAAAAGCGTCCGCCGACGACCTAATTGCGTACAGAACGGCCCCAAAAATTCAGGTTATCAAGACACCTTTGCAGGGTGACTTCGACAAGATTCAGAAATATTGCGATGCCTGCAAGTTGAAAATCGATTTTCAGAAATGCGAAAATATTCTGTTCAGGACTCCGTTGTATGGAGCCTCAAGGGATACGAGAAAGAACTAGACAAATCTAGTAGACCAAATCGACAGGCACTGGCGAATAAAAGTGAGTAAAGTAGGTACATTGGCATCTGGTTGGATCAATACTTGTATTTCAGCAGACATATTAGTGCTGCTCTGGCCAGAGCTAGGAGAGCCTTTGCCCTGACAAAACTTTGATGATGGCATATGGGTGCCGGATAGGTTGAATGTTGCCCCATCTCAAATGGAAAAGATTCGGCTGTTTAAGAGACAATGTCTACGACTTTGCCTTGGACTACACGGAGTCGGAGTGAAAACATTACTATTCCAACCAGGTTCTATACAACAGAGCCAACATAAACAGAATAGATAATTTCTTTCTATAGCTTGGTATGGGTAACATTGTGAGAGCGATTTCGTCGACTTACAGCTTAATTTTTGGGGCTTACTACCCCAACAATGAGACTTATGAAAGTGCACGTTCAAAAGGCAACATTCCGTCCGAAGCTTTTCTCTATTTAGAAAATCGAGGGCTGATACAGGATAGACAGTCGGTTCCGCTAATCTACCACATCAGCCCTAAAACTGTAGATAGGCTACTCTTTTACAGTCAAGACGTCCTCGCACCTGACGGAGCCGAGTGCCGAGAGCGGTTCAGTAGGATTGTTTTCGATAGGGACCGAAGAGATAGGATGAGGCAGGAGAACAAGTTTTGGTGGCTTCAAATTGAGAATGCCATTTAAGGTTGTTTCGGGCGTTTGGTCTTGGCCGGCTTACATAGGCTTAAGGATTAGGTTAGGGACAGTCAGGGTGGCACCAAAAACAAAAACGCAAAAAAGCTTAGTTCTAGTTTTTTAAATATATAAGTAGTATTACTGATTTTAAGTAGCTAAAGTATTATAATATTTACCAAGTTTTAGTATTGTTTTTTTTAGAGTTTTATTTTTTGTAAAAAAAATGTCAATTCGAATTTTTTAAAAATTTTACCAAATGTTGAAAACAATATTTCTTATAAGATAAAATTAGTTTGAAGCCAAATTTTCAAATTTTTGAAGAGATATTTGAGTCGAAAATCAATTTTTACCAACTTTTATACATTTTTTTTAGGTTTTTATTTTTTGTAAAAAAACTGTCAATTCGATTTTTCTCAAAATTTGTCTTTATGTTAAAAACAATATTTTTTATAAGAAAAAATTAGTAAGAAGCTTTTATCTCAAAGTTTTGAAAAGATATTTGAGTCGAAAATCAATTTTTACCAACTTTTATACATTTTTGTTTAGGTTTTTATTTTTTGTAATAAAAACTGTCAATTCTATTTTTCTCAAAATTTTATCAGATGTCAAAAACATTATTCTTCGTTGCACACAATTGTTTTAGAGATGAAATCATATTTCAGTCGTAAAATTTTGGAGGTGACAAATTTTTTTATTCAGTTTTATTGATTTATAAAAAAAACCGTTGCATTGATTTTTTTCAAAAAATATACCTGATTGGTATCCCGTTACAATCTATTATATACAATTTACTTCAAGTCTCTAGCGCTTTTGGTTCGTAAGATATTTAGGGTTAACCAAAATTGTCTCCTTTTTTTCAAACTGCTATAGTGAAAAAACCACCCACGCAATTTTCTTGAGAGCCCTTTTTGCATCTTTCTGCCTTATTATCTGTTTAACAAAATTTATTCGAAGTCGATATCTCTTCTGGTTCTTGAGCTATGGACGACGAAAATAACGTCGCGAACGTACGGACGTACGGACGTACGGACGTACAAACGTACGTACACACGCACGCACAGACATCTTTCGAAAAATCTTTTATTTCGGCTCTAGGGACCTTGAAACGTCGAGAAATGTCAAAATTTTCAATTTGACAAATCGGACCCATTACAATAACTTCCTATGGGAAGTTAAAAAAAAGGTCATATATAGCGACAATTTGGTCCCTCAAGAGGAGGCTTTGCTTATCAATTTCCTTCTTAGCCTAAAGAGTTATTCTTCGTTTGATCTCAGAGTTGGTGTTGGCTCTTACGTTCATAGCAGAGCCTAGGTAGACGAAGTCCTTAACTACCTCAAAGTTACGTCTATCATGGGTGACTTTTTTTACCGATACGTCGGTGTTGAAAGTCCTTTCTTGATGCCAGAATGAACTTTGTTTTGCCCTCATTATCAGTTAAACCCATTTTTGCCCTCTGCCGCAATACTCACAAAAGACCTATTAACATCACGCTGAGTTCTTCCGATTATGTCACTCTCATCAGCATATACTAGTAATTGGACAAACTTTTGAAAAATAGAGCATCTAGTGTTGACGAAGGAGCTCTGCACTAGTCTTTCAAGTACGATGCTAAAAAAATCGCATGACATCGAAAGGTTCTGTTAAGTTGTTTCCAACCATTAAGGCGCACCGCGAATTCTACATGCTCATCTTGCACAAACGGACAAATTCGGCATGGATGCCAAAAGTAGACATGGCCCTATACAGCTCGTTCCTGCAGATGCTGTCATATGCAGCCTTGAAATCGATGAAAAGATAGTGGGTGTCGATTTGATGTTCTTGGGTTCTTTCCAGGATCTGCCATAATGTGCATATTTGATCGAATGTAGACTTTTCTGGTCTAAAACCACACGGATAAGAACCTATCAGGTTGTTGACGATGGGCTACAGACGTTCAAATATAACGGAAGAGAAGATTTTGTAGGCGATGGTAAGTAGACTGATGATTTTTACTGAACCCGTGAAATCTAATACGTTCACCTGTCGTTTTTTTCCGGTATTTGTATTGTAATTGGTTTGATTTTTCCAATTAAAAATTTAGAAAATTGTTGACGTTTCAAGATCTCTAGAATCAATGGTTTTAATAGAAATGGATTTTTGTGTATATGAACTTATGTTCCTACGTCTGTATTTTCTTAACTTGCCGAATGTATCGTTTTTACCCCGATATCTCAAAAACTAAAAGGAATATCGACTTCAAATAAGTTTTGTTTTGCTCATAATAATATCTAAGGAAGTAGAAAGGTCTTTAAAAACAATGCGACAGATGGTTTTCTTAGTATAGCAATTTTAAAAAGTTAATTAATTTATAGAAAATATTGTTTTAAAATCTATTAAAATTTTGAGAAACATAAAACTATTAGTATAAAATAAGAATCTACAAAAAGTATTGCCTAAAATTGGTAAAATTTGATGTTTTATCCGAATATTTATAGAATAGACTATAGTATTGACTTCAATAATTTCATTCCATGAAAGAAAATGTTTTTAGAAAAATCCAATCAGTATCAAAAACTGCTGCTGAAATTACTAACAATTGCTTTTCGAATAAAAATGTCGATACCAAAACAGATATTAAATCAAACATTTCTAAGTTATTTTTTTTTAGAAAAAAATCGATAGAAAACTTTTTGTCCAAAGCACGAAAACCTACAAAAACAATAGAATACTAACAAGAAATGGTTTTCGAGTGAAAATAGAGATATATTGACTTTCAAATTTTCTTACCATACACAAATTTTTCTTATTATTGTTTTCTTAAGGTTATAGAAAAATCGACATACGGGTACTGATGGGAAGTTATTAGTGTTGGTCAAACCGCGTCCCATCCTCTTTTTAAACATTCTTTTTGTCCATAGTAAGTTGCAAAACAACCGATTTAGAAGATTTTTAGCTCCATTAATATGGCAACTGACTAAGTTTGGAAATTCCTCTTGGAAGACCCTTTTATCTGAATAACAAACGTAATAAATGCTATTAAAAAATAGCTCTCATAATCGTAATCTACCTTCGAATTATTAAGTAATTCAAATCAGTTCAAGCTTTATCCAGCGCAATATCTCTCTACCTGCTCCTGTCCTGCCTTCGTGCGTTCAACTTGTTTCGAAGTTATTTTATTTCATTAAATCAGACAGATCATTAGTTAAAAGTATTCCATTGACTATGAATCACCCTAGACCTACTCCATTCTTAAACTTCATTGTTCTGACAGTACAAAAATCATGACTTAAAAAGAAACCGAAGACCTTTCCGACTTATGTCCATTAACTTTTTGAGAGTAAAAAAAATGGAAAAAATAATAATCACACCCAAATAAAAAAGCACACAAATCCTCAACGAGAGTGTCGAAATTAATTCATAAAACCTCTAAACCAAACACCTTGTCCAACTGACAGCTTGATATCAAAACCCCAGCAGTCAGAGAGCCAGTCAGCCAGCGCCCAGCACCATTCTCCTTGTCTTTCATTTTGACATAACCCCATTAGTAACATATCACACCAAAAAAAATTCAACTATGCGCTGCTATGACTTCACTTTATTCGACTTGAGGGTCCAAAAGTGAAACACAAACAACAAAAAATATTGTCCAAAAACAAGCACCATAAAATAATTCTATTTTATTCAAATTTCAAAACTGATCCGCACAATCTGAATAAACAAACAAGAAAAAAAACAACAACAAAAGGCGCACAATTCATTCCTCGGGCAGAATTTGTTGCACTGCGCAATCATTTGTCGCCACCAATTCGCTGTTGCGCGAAGCCTCTCGCAGCAGCGGCTCGCAGGCGCACTCCATCCAAAATGCATCAGATACTTATACGAGATACACTTGGTTGATATGGAAAAATATTTCAGTTGCAACTTATAAGGCGTGTTCGATTTAATTTCAAAACCTGTACTTAGCTATGTTACATTACATAGAGCCCCCGATTTCATGTGCTGCTGCACGAGATTTATTCAAACTCTGAGATACATTTTTATCTTGACTTGACTTAGATACTTTTTGCTGTTGTTGGGTTATTTGTCTTGCCACATCAGCTGTGTGTGTGCATAAATAGCTCGAGTAAAGGAAAGAAAAGTTGCATGCAAAACTTAATTAAATTAATGTCACATGGGGTTACATGTCCTTCGTCCTGACGATTAATCACCCAATTGGTGCGACAACGTGAATTTTTTTTTTATAAACACACGGTAAACGAATTCAAAACAATCTTAACCCAGCTGCTCTCTGCCTCTAATGTGATGTGATGTGAGGTGGTAGGCTATAGGTAGCCCATGGTATAAGCTATAAGGTAAGGCATGTAAAATGTGTACATTATAAATAAATTAACGACACGCCATGTCTTTTAGAAAACAAAGTGCTGGTCATAAATTGCCACTTTGTCAATTTCGATGCTCAAACTCGTAGCTTTACATTGCCTTTGTTTGTCTGTCAGCAGCACAGCACCATTCCAATCCAAATTAAAATATTTATTTAAATTAAATTTATATACATTTTATAAAAATGCCCTAATGGAATGGAATAGGTACGAGTTTACAAAGAAAACACTATACATCAATGAAAACATTTAATTAATATTAATTAATTCAACACTATAGGTATATTTATGTAGGTAGATTCTTATTGAATGGATCAGGTGTGGATACAAGATTTTTTGAGGAGGGAAAAGTGGGTGCATGGGTGTCGAAAAAAAAGAGGAGCTTTATTTAAAGAAACAGCTATACAAAAATAATTGTAAGAAAAGAGGCTGGGATGAGACCCACACTGGTAATTTCAAATCCCATCTGTCGATTTGTCTTGTTTAAAAGTTTGAATGTTTTCGTGTTGTGTTAAAATAGTTGTCAGTTGAATTATTTTTGAAAATTTCAAAATTACCAACAATACTTTTGATACAATCAACTAGTTTGAAAATATAATTTTGTTAAATAGATTTTAAGTCGTAAACCAATTTTTCCAACTTTCGTAGCATTTCTTAAAAGTTTGATTTCAAGTCAATATCTTCTATTGTTCACGAACATCAATTTTGACAAAACTGACTGCTGAATTTTTATACTAAATTAACTTAATTTCGAAAACAACATTTTCTGTGTGATAAGATAAGTTTTAAGATAATATTTTTAATTGTTAAAAAGATATTTGAGTCGAAAGTAAATTTTTACCATTTTTTATTAATTTTTTACGGTTTTTATAGTTTCTGAGAAACTGTCAGTTCGGTTTTTCTCAAAATTTTACTCAGTGTTGACAACAATTTTTTTTAAAAGATAAAATTACTTTATAGCCAATATCTCAAAGGTTTAAAAAGATATTTAAATCGAAAATCAATTTTTACCAACTTTTGTTAATTTTTAATATAGTTTTTAATTGTTTGTAGGAAAAACTGTCAATTGAGTTTTTTTTCAAAATGTTGAATGTTGACAACAATAATTAAAAGCAAAATTAATTTTAAGCAAATACCACAAAGTTTTAAAAAGATATTTAAGTCGGTAATCAATTTTTACCATCTTTTATTATTTTTTTTTAGATTTTTATTTTTGTTTTTGAACTGTCATTTTGAAATTTTTGAAAATTTTTCCGAATGTTGACAACAATATTTCTTAAAACAACAACTAGTACGCAGTTCATGCATCTTAATATCCACAAGGGGACATGGAAATCTCCTGATCACCTGTCAACCAGATTGAACACAATGCTATCGACGCACGGCACTTCTCCAGTATACAGGATATCCAAACATTCGGAGGGGCCAACATTGACTCGGACCACTACCTCGTTGTAGCCAAGGTACGGATATCCCGATCGAAGCCAAAACAAGAATGTACTATGAGAAGATTCGCCGTTAGACGGCTACAATCGCAAGAGACTGCCATGTCCTTTTCCGATCGAGTCTCTAATAACCTCCTAAGGAGTCCTATGCTTCCTGCATTAAGCATTGAAAACCAGTGGAAACATTGCTTTGCAGACATCCGAGATGCCGCCTCTGTAGTGCTAGGTTTCACACGGCCACCACAGCGAAACCCCTGGTTTGACGACGAATGCCGGCAAGCTCAGGCAGCGAAACAAGAGGCATACAAAACGGCGCTGCACAAAAGGACTAGAGCTGCTGGCTTCTTAGATGGAAAAAAAGAGAGCATGAGAAGCGTGCGATCGAGGAGATAGAGGGATGTCACAAAGGAAATGAGGTTCGTTAATTTTACCAAAAGGTAAAAAAAACCTCCCAAGGGTACCCGCCACGAACCGAAGCCTGTAAAGACGATCAAGGCAACATCGTAGTAGAACCACAGTCGATGCTGAGAATATGGAAAGATCACTTCTCCAAATTATATAACGGCGATGACAAACCGAATTCCGCTGCAAGGGAGAAAGAACCACTCAACCTCGGCGACGCAGGTCAACAATTCCGCCTACCCGACCTTGACGAAGTGAAGATAGCTATATCTTTACTTATGTCAAACAAAGCTGCAAGAGCTGATGGCATCGCTGCCGAACTATTCAAAGCAGCAGGTGATGACTTGGTACGGAGCATGCACCAACTCATCTGCAAAATATGTTCGGAAGGAAGCATACCCGATGAGTGGAATCTAAGCATAGTGTGAACGATACATAAGAAAGGAGACCCTCTAAACTGCGCCAACTACAGAGGCATCAGTCTCCTTAACATTGCGTATAAGATCCTCTCTGCCGTATTATGTGAACGTCTGAAGCCATTCATCAACAACCTGATTGGTCCTTATCAGTGTGGCTTCAGACCAGGAAAGTCTACTATTGACCAAATATTCACACTGCGACAGATCTTGGAAAAAAAAAACAGGAGTTTCAAATCGATACCCACCATCTCTTTATCGATTTAAAATCTGCGTATGACAGCATCTATAGGGAAGAACTCTACAGAGCAATGTTTAGTTTTGGCATTGCTGTCAAACTTATCCGTTTGTGCAGAATGACGATAGAGAATGCATGCTACTCTACCAAGTTTAGAAAGGTCGCACTGATGATTCATTTGATGTCAAAAATGGTCATGCGGTTTCTTCAATATCGTTCTGAAAAGAATTGTGCAAAATTCCACCAGTACAATCTTCCAAAGGTCCACCCCATGACTCGGATACGCAGATGATATTGACATAATTGGAAGATCAAAGCGTGATGTCCGTGGAGAGTTTTTGAGCATTGCGACGGAAGCAAAGAAGACGGGTTTAGTGGTCAATGAGGCAAGACCAAGTATATGCTGTCATCAAAAAAGGACACTGAATGACGACGTCTTGGACAAAACGTCACCATGGACAGCTATAACTTTGAGGTAGTTAAGGACTTTGTCTACCTAGGCACCACTATTAATGCAGACAACGACACCAGCGCTGAAATCACGAAGAAAAACTCTTGCAAATCGCTGCTTCTTTGGACTTAGAAGGCAATTGAGAAGTAAAGTCCTCTCTCGAGCATCTATGAGACACTCATCATCCCGGTTCTCATTTATAGCGCTTTGGCCTGGACCTTGTCAAAGAAAGATGAGAGCGTCTTAGGATGCTTCGAGAGAAAAATTCTTCGGGTGATTTTTGGTCCCGTACGCATAGATGGAGAATGGAGGAGAAGATTTAACGACTAATTGTACGGGCTGTACAGCGACACTGACCTAGTTACCAATATTAAAGTCCAACGGCTTAGATGGCTAGGCCATGTAGAGCTGATGGACATCAACGCTCCAGCCCGGAAGGTCTTCGAATCCAATCCCGAGGGACGGTGCAGTAGAGGAAGACCGCGACTCAAGTGGCGTACAAAGGTGGTAGAGGACCTTAACAGACTTGGCGTGCGAAACTGGAGAAAGCTAGCTAGGGACCGAGCTGGCTGGAGACGCATGTTGGTTGAGGTCCAGGTCCGCCTAGGACTGTAGCGCCACCTTAAATAAAAATAAAAAAGAGACTGGGATGCGACCCACACTGATAACTTCCCATCCCGTCTGTCGATTTGTCTTGCTTAAAGTTTGTTGTATCAATTTTTACCAAATTTGCGTACTATTTTTTGTAGATTTTATTTTTTTATGAAAACACGGACTGTTGGATTTTTATATAAAAATTACTGAATATTGAAAACAATATTTTCTGTGAAATAAAATAAGTTTGAAGCCAATATTTTTAATTTTTGAAAAGCTATTTGAGCCGAAACTAAATTTTTACCAAGTTTTAGTATTGTTTTTTTACAGTTTTTTTTTGTAAAAAATCTGTCAATTCGAATTTTTTAAAAATTTTACCAAATGTTGAAAACAATATTTCTCATAAGATAAAATTAGTTTGAAGCCAATATTTAAAATTTCTGAAAAGATATTTTAGTCGAAAATCAATTTTTACCAACTTTTATAAATTTTTTTTTAGGTTTTTATTTTTTGTAAAAAAACTGTCAATTCGATTTTTCTCAAAATTTGTCCTAATATTGAAAACAATATTTTTTTATAAAAACAAATTAGTAAGAAGCTATTATCTCAAAGTGTTTAAAAGATATTTGAGTCGAAAATCATTTTTTACCAACTTTTATTAATTTTTTTTCGGTTTTTATTTTTTTTGTAAAAAAACTGTCAATTCGATTTTTTCAAAATTTTACTGAATGTTAACAACAATAGTTTTTAAAAGATAAAAGTAAATAAAAGCTAATATTCCAGAGTTTGGAAAAGATATTTGAGACGAAAATCATTTTTTCCCAACTTTTATACTTTTTTTTCAGGTTTTTATTTTTTGTAAAAAAAACTGTCAATTAGATTTTTCTCAAAATTTTATCAGATGTCAAAAACATTATTCGTCGTTGCACAAAATTGTTTTAGAGATGAAATCATATTTCAGTCGTAAAATTTTGGAGGTTACAAATTTTTTTTTTCAGTTTTATTGATTTATAAAAAAAACCGTTATATTGATTTTTTTCAAAAAATATATCTGTTTGGTATCACGTTACAATATATTTTATAAAATTTAATTCAAGTCTCTAGCGTTTTTGGTTCGTAAGATATTTAGGGTTAACCAAAATGTTCACCTTTTTTTTAAACTGCTATGGTAAAAAAACCACCCACGCAATTTTCTTGAGAGCCCTTTCTGCATCTTTCTGCATTATTAGCTATATAACAAAATATATTTAAAGTCCATATCTCTTCTGGTTCTTGAGCTGTGGACGATGAAAAAAACGTCGCAAAAGTACAAAAGTACAAATGTACGTACAAACGCAACATACATCGCTCTAAATACCTTTTATTTCGACTCTAGGGGCCTTGAGACTTCGAAAAATGTCAAAATTATCAATTCGACAAATCGGACCAATTACTATAAGTTCCTATGGGAAGTTGAAAATATATTGAGATGTATTTTTAAGCAGAATGTAACGCAATAATGCGTTCTCATAATTTAAATAATACATATCAACTAATTTTGGGGGCGTTTGATCCCCCTAAACTAAATATTTATTCTTCGAGAAAAAAAACTCAAGTTTAAGTGTCAAAAACTCATGTTTGAAGTGAATACATTAGGTGAATGAAAATAGCAAATGGAAATCATACCCCTCCTACAAATATTTCTCGACCCGGCACTTGTGAGCCTAAAATCTAATTTATTTTATTTTTGTTTGTAATTTTTTAAAGGAACGACTCGAATTCATTTATTTCGTTTTATCCTCCTGATTTTGGGTGATGGGATGATTTTAATTCAATCGATTGTTTTTTGTGTCGATACAATTTATGCAGACTTTTGATATTTTTTCTTTTTCTATAATTATAATTTTTATCTATTAAGTGGTAGAAACGTAATGTAATATTTTACGTTTTGAAAAATTTGTATCTCATTAGCTAGACATACATTCATTACATTCGTATCTCTGAATCTATATAGAGGAGGTGTTATTTTTCATTTCCTCCACCTCTCTCTTACCCTCTTTTGTATAGAAGATTGAAAGAAAATTAAGACATAAAGTTTTTAAGAGATTTCAATCTTCGATATTTTTTGTTTTAAGATTGATCTTGAAATATTTTCTGGTGGTAACTAAAGAATTACGAATATTAATTTTACGTTTCGGGACATTAATGTTAACTTCGAATGACAGTTTGTTTGGTTGTGTTGTTTTCTTTTGATTATCGTTAAATGGGACTGGAGCTTGTTTTTGTATACATATGATTTAACTGTCATTGGAATATGAACCTAATGAACTCGATTGATAAATATTGGTTATAAAGGTAAAGTATGCATGCATAATTGTTGTTAGCTTGAGATAAGGCATAGAAATACAAGGTATACTAAAAGTTATAATTAAGGAATAAAGTGAAACCCTGATTATGGTTTAAGAGCGGAACGAAGTCTAAATTTAAGTGTATGAATTATGTTGCGAACAAGTCATAAAGGTTAGTTGCAAGTAGGTTTGCAAATTGGTTTCATAGTTCATGTGCAACAATGTTGCACATAAAGTTAAAAAAACGAACATTTTTATTACCTTGTTCAAGTAGGTTTGCTTGGAAATATGATCCATAGACTCTGTGGAAGGTACAATAGAGTTGCGAATTTACAAAGGTTTATCTATTTTGCGCTTTCAAAAATAAACGTCAATAAAACACATATGAAATATTTTGTTGATGCAATTACTTTTTATAATAAGGTTTGAACGTTCATATTATGTGTGAAACAGTACATCATTGAAAAAAAAATCACGCAAATTTCTATAAGGATCGATTCTTTTTAAGGTAATTTAAGACCACTTTTTGACACATATTGGTCGCTATCTCAGCCATAATGACAGGAAATGTCTCTTGCAATAGAGCCATACTCACTCACTCGAGTTGTGTGGCATGTGGCACCGTCTTGTTAAAAACACATATTTTCCAAGTCGTATCATTTAATAGCAAGCAAAAAGAAGTCGGTTATCATATTATAATCATAACGCTCCGAATTAACGGTGAAAGTCGTTCCACTGTCGTTTTCCAAGAAGTTAGGTCCAATCAGATATCCGCACTAAACAGTGACTTTTTGTGGATACAACGCCCTCTCTTCAATTAGCTGAATATTCTGAGAACCCCAGATACGACAATTATGTTTATTGCCCGCCTATTGTTCAAGCAATCAATCTACATATCTATGACGCACTTTTTGAATGGCTAGCTGGCTTCAGCAGTTGTTGTGTGAGTTGGACTTTTTATGGATGTAGGTTTAGATCCAAATGCAAACTTCGCCAAAATTTGCAGTAAGACAGTCCTAATTCCTGAAAACGACGATTAATCGAAACATTCGGGTCTGTAGCAACAATTTCACTTTTGTATTTTCAGTGGTACGAGCAAAACGATGATTAACAGGCCTTACAATATCTGGAACTATTCCAATCTCTTCAAATTTCTTCACAATTTTGTGTATTTGTAGTAGGTTTTAATAATTTGTATGCGTTGTCAGACTTTCAACTAAAAAGAAAAATTGGTTTAAGAACTTCGTTTGACAGATGTCGAATTATAGCTCTTTAATGTAGAAACCGCAAAATGGATAACCCGTTAAAGTCATCTCAATTAAAAATGTCTTTTCGAAGACGAGCCACATAAATTATCTAAAACAATTCTTTGGATATTCAAGCCTAACTAAAAACTATGTTTTTTCGCCCAACTGAATATAAAATAAAATTTAATCAAGATTCTTATAATTTCAATATGGTTAGAATAAAAAAAAAACACTATAAAACGGTTGTTTATTTTTAAGTTATAAACAAATTGGGGACGCAACAGTCCGTTGAGAACTAGGGCGTAATGACTTACAACTCTCAACCATTCCTATGTGCGAGTATTTTTGTCAGGGATCTGGCATGACAGTCCAACCATTATGCCACGGGTACCACTTATTTTTACGTTGGCACCACTATTTTAACTGGCAGCCATTTTGCCAACTGTTTTATTAACTTCCCATAAGAAGTTATTGTAATGGGTCCTATCTGTAAAAATTAAAAATTTTGACATTTCTCGACGTTTCAAGGTCCCTAGAGTCGAAATAAAAAATTATTAGAAAGATGGCTGTGCGTGCGTGTAAATTTTCCGAATACAAAATGATTTTATCTCCAAAACAATTTTGTGAAACGAAAAATAACGATTTCAACATCTGGTAACATTTTGACAAAAATTGCATTGACAATTTTTATAAAAATAAAACCCTAAGCAAACATTACTCAAAGGTGGTATAAATTTAATTTCGACATTTTTACATAAAAACCTAACAAAAAAACCAATACTAAAAATTGGTAAAAATTTAGTTTCAAATCAAATAGCTTTTCAAAAATTAAAAAAATTAAATTCCAACTTTTTAATTTATAGAAAATACTACTTAAGATGTTCAGTAGTTTTTTTTAATAAAAATCTATTATTCCGTTTTTCACAAAAAACATAATCTACAAGAAATAGTTCCCAAAATTTGGTACGAATTGATGTTGAGTTCTTGATGTCTCTCAAATTACTTTCATTTATCCAATTTGTAAAAATTTAAGAAATGCTACTTTTTCGACTAAAAATCTATTTAACGAAGCTAGATTTTCAAACTAAACTATTTCTTGATATGAAAAATGTTGTTGGTTATTTAAAATTTTTAAGAATAATTTCACTGACAACTTTTTTAACCCAACTCGAAAAACTACAAACTTTTAAGCAAAACAAATCGACCGACAGGTTGAGAAGTTATCAGTGTGGGTCACATCCCAGGCTCTTTTTATTTTTTTCGAAAATCTTTTCTGAACGGCTTCTAATCTTGTGACGTGTATGGAGTAGTAAGGTGACCATATCGTATTAGCATATTCCAGGACTGCTCTCACAAATGAAACAAAAAGTAATTTTAAAATATATGGATCACGGAAATCACGGCCAAATCTCTTACTAAAACCAAGAACTCTATTTGGTTTTTTTAACTATGAAGTTAATACGTTCATTAAATGTTAGTTTAGGATCTTAGACAACACCCAAGTCAGAAAATACATATCCTCTACTTAAAGGACAAGAATCAAACGTGTAACTAAAAACGATTGGAACTGTTTTGCGTGTAAAGTTCATGGTTTTACATTTGTCAACATTTAAAACAAGACGATTATTATTACACCATTCCCTGAATAATATTAAGACTTCTTGCAGCAAGATTTCTTCTCTTCAGTCAGATGTAGATTACATTTTTTTTTTATTTTTAATTTCATCAGCATGTATTAAGACAGACGAATTTTGTATGATCGAAACCAAGTCATTTATAAATAAAACAAATGGAATAGGACCAAGGTGACTACCCTGGGGGACACCAGAATTTAAAAAAAATTAACTTGAACACTCATTACTAAATTTAACACTATAACGTCTATCTTGCAAATATGAGGAGATCCAATTTATGAAACAGTCGTTAAAACCTTGCTGTGATAGTTTGGAAAGCAATGTTTTAGATACAATTTGTCCAAGCCCTTGCTGAAATAAGTAAAGATACAATCTAACAATCTACTTGTTCACTTTTTTAAAAAATATCTAAACAAAAGGACGTTAAGTGAAACATTTTTAAACCCTATTTAACAAAACCATGGTCGTTATCACAGATAATTGAACTACAGTTAAAAGAAAGGACTCTACATACGATTGACTCAAACAGTTTAGGTATCACAGATAGTTTAGCAATAGGTCGGTAGTTCATCATTTCGTTTTTAGGGCCTTGTTTTGTACTGATATTATGAATGAGCTCTTCCAGATAAACGGAAACCGCGAGTTACTTAAAGACGTGTTGAAAAGATCACATAACGGGTGTGCTAAATACACAGCACATTTCTTTAAAATGGATGTTACTATAATAGGAAGTTATTACATCCTCTTGTTTTGTATTTTTTTTTAATTTGCTTAGTCATTTCACAAAGCATTGTTAAAATATAATTTTGTATTTGGCCAGGTCCAAAAACCAGGTTTCCTTATGTTTTGGACTATACTTGATGTAGATCAAAGTTCAATATTTTCTTTTTATTTGTTTGATTAATTATTGGTGTTTAGATATTAAGTGCTCGAACTAATCCCACCTTGTACCCTAAACCTGACAGATAAAACAAAGACACAATTTAAATTTATTTCCTGAAAATTTGTTTAAATATCTTTTTTAGATCAAACTAAAGCATTTTTTATAATTTCCTTGATTGTTTTATTTTACAAATCAAATTTTCTATGGAAATTAAATCAAAACACACAACCTTTTTTAAACTTCCTTAACAAAATTCCTTTATTTTATTGTATCTCCATAATATAAACCGTTCTTCTGTCTAGAACGATCCATTTTTCATCAATCGTTTTTTTAATACTCTAATTTAAAATAAAATAACAAAACAAAAAAACCTTAAACTTCTTCTTTTTTTTTTGAATATTTCAATTTGTTTCACATTTCCCAATCAAAACATAACAAATCGTTTTGTCCAATTGGACCAATTAATTTTATATACTCTCAAACATTGGACTTATACGAACTACGAACGAAAATGTTGTACGTTGAACGTTTATTCCTTTTCCTAAACCGAATTCCCATTCCCAGTTGGTCTTGGTAATTCTTCTTTCCCGCACTAAAAAACCCACATTGTCTGTTTGTAGGTTCCAATACTATATGAATCCCAATTAGTTTGGATCTTTTTTTTTTGGAATAAAATACCCAAAGCCAGAAGACGACATTTTTCCCCCAAAACAACAAAAAAAACCTGATTCCAAGACTTGGACTTGGTCACTTCGTATAGACAAGTGAATATAACCATAACACTCATTCTAAACAAACATCCGAGTTCGAGGTCAGCTTATAGGTGTTTTGTTGTCATTTGTTCAAGGCGCGGGCTTTGGTCCAAGAACAAAATAAATGTCTTAATTTAAACCGGAAAGTAAAGATTGAAACTAAAAGTAAGAAAAAAGAACAAAATTCGAATAAGAAACAAATGAGAATTAACACATTAAGGCAAAATAATTGGTTTTGAGACTATGTTCAAAAAGTTGAGGAAATATGCGGGTTCAATTTATAGGTATAGTTAAATAGTTATGGGAAAATTTAAAGTCCATCACGATATAAGAGAATGGCCAAATTTACAGCGATTGTTTTAAGAATTGTTTGGAAAGTATTCAATTGTACAAGAAAGTTTTTGTTCCAAAATACAAAAAGTAATTTCTTCTGTTTAGGGACAATTTTATTGGCTTGAGAATATTCTGAACTGCGTTCTTAAATGCGAAAATCTTTGATTTTTAATATGGTAGCTATGGTATGATTTACAACAATTTTTAGTCTACTTATTTTTTTTTTATATTAATTTTAATTTGTAAATTAATTTGTTTAAAATCGAAATTTCAAATTTTCTCAAAAGCGGCATAAAGATTTTTATGAAATTGGCTTTGCTTCGTTTTTTCTTCTGTTGGCTTCTTTAAATGTAACATATCTTTACTTGTATATTTCTTCAGAAAGGTAGTTTCTATGAGACAATTATTTAATTTTTGAATTTACTCAGGTAATTTTGAACTACCTTACCGATTTAAAAATTGATCGCTGAAATAACATTTGGGGCGTTGTTTGAAATATTTATATTATATTTTTTTTTAATTTAAAACTGGTAAAATTGTTGGACGACATACTAATGTAAAAAAATATTGACAGTTGAGTTTTTCTAGAAAATTAACTAATCTTTTGAAAGCTTACTTTTTCTTATACAAAAATTATAGGCTGAATTTTTCCAAAAAACACTATTCTACGTTCATTACAAAAATTCAAACATAAAAGTTTACTAATTTTGTGCACATTTTAATTTTTAAGAAAAAATTAACTATTGAATTTTTATAAACATTTTTACTGAATGTTAAAAACAATATTTTTAAAACATGAAATTAGTTTAGAAGAAATGCTTGAGGTAGTTTACAGGTGATAGATTTGATTTATGTATTCTCAGAAATGACTGATTCGAACGCTTCTCTGATTGCTCTTGAATAAGTTTGAAACAATTAATCCAATGGAGGTATTTTGTTTCCAGAGACATTGTAGTAGCCTGGCGTCTGCTTTTTATTTCCCATAATCCCTATTATACACATAGGGAAGACCATATTAAGTGAATATGTGGACATTCGGAGCAAGGATAGGCTCTTAGAGTTTGAATGATTTGTTTTGCTACTCAAAGCCAAATTGCGTTGAGAGTAACTGCATGTAGCTGTTTTAACAGTTAGGTTAGGTTGGAGTGGCTGTCCAGACGTCATTGACGCACGTAGATCTCAAGGGTCCATTGTGATACCACTAATGAGGTTACTCATGGGAGAGTAATGAATTTAAACAAACCATTTTGTACTTTTAATAAAGTTAGAGAGAGGTTTTGTGTCAATCGTTGCCAGTTCACTGGTATTATCGAAGAAGGGATTACCGAAAAAGTTATTCCTTCTAATGGAGAGTACTGGACGTGTACATAGAAGGTGTTGGACTCTTTCTTCTTCCTCCTCGTCAATGCAGCTTCTACAAAAGTCATTTGTGTTGACCCCTAGCCTCAGAGCATGTCTTTCTATGAGGCAGTGTCCTGTTATTACTCCAATTGTAGTGCTTATACTTTGTGTGCTCACTGATATCAAGCCTTTTGACCGTTTAAAGTCATGCTTGGCCATATTTGCTTGGTTGCTAAGCAGGTGGTGACCATCTAGCATTTGTTGATTCTAGAGCATATTGCTTGAGAAGATATTTGCATGTAGCAAGTGGTGTTCCTAGGTTATGTTTTTGTCTAACATAAGGCAGAAGTGTTCCGTTTTTGGCGAGCTCATCGGCTTTGCAATTTCCCGGAATGTCTCTGTGGCCCGGCACCCAAATGAAGTTAATATTAAACTGTTCCGTCATCTCATTCAGAGATGATCGACATTCGTTGACTATTTGAGATATTGTGGAGACAGACGCGAGAGATTTAAGAGCAGCTTGGCTGTCCGAGAAGATTCGTATATCCTTGCAAGATATAAAGTTTTCTTTGAGCCAGGATAGTGCTTCTTTAAAGGCCATTACTTCTGTCTCGAATACACTACATTGATTGGGAAGTCTATATGATAGACTGAGATTCAGTTGTTCCGAATAGATACCACTTCCAACTCCGTGATCGGTCTTTGAACCGTCTGTATAGAAGTGTACCGCATCGTGTTCCAGGGGTCTCTCTTCTTCCCAGGAGGATCTTGAAGGGATGGACACATGGAAGCTTTTACCGAATACCATCTTTGGGGTGGTATAGTCTAAGCGATCTGGGATAGATCTGAAACTGTCTAGAATAGTAGTATGCCCAATATTGTTACTGTTCCATTGAGAAGTGGCTCTAAGCCTCACACATGAGTTGGCTGCCACCATTTTGGAGAAGATGTCAGGTTTAAAAGCTTTTCCAGTGCTGCGGTTGGTGTTGAACGAAGTGCTCCTGTGACCCACATGAGCTTATTTAGATTTGCCATCTTGTCCAGTGCGGTCCACCATACGATAGCTCCATAAATGAGTATCGATCTGATTACCGAAGTGTATAGCCAGTGGGTTATTTTTGGGGAGAAGCCCTATTTTGATCCTATGGCCTTTTTACAAGTAAAAAGGGCTAAAGTAGCCTTTTTTACTCTTTTATCAATAATTGCCTTCCAATTTAGTTTTTTGTCTAAAATGAGGCCTAAATATTAACTTGGTCGGAAAAGCTTAATGGTATTCCTTTAATCCTGTAGTAAAACTTCTCATGCTAGAAGTTATTGTCCTGCTTTTGAGCATGAGACTTATAAGATCTATGAGTGGTTTCTCTTATTTCAGCTTATCCATTGCTGTTGTGATCGCCTGGTATCTGAAAGCTCCTTCAATATCTAGCAACGCTACTAAGTTATATTCTTTGTATTCGAGGGAATGTTCAATAATACGTACCAGCGAGTGAAGTGCTGATTCTGCTGATTTTTCTTTAGAGTAAGCATGTTGAGCTGTGGAAATGAGACACAGTGATGATGTAAACTTCAATCAATTTTTCCAAGGTTTTAAGAAGGAAGGATGATAGGCTGATTGGTCGTAGATCTTAAGGGTTAACGTGAAAAGGTTTCCCTGCTTTAAGAATGACGACTACTTCTGCCATGATCCAGGCTTTGGGAATATATCTCAACCTTAAACAGCTTGTCAGAATGATTTCCAATGGTGGAATGATCATGTCTGAGCATTTTTGTAGTTCGGCCGGAATGATTCCGTATGGTCCTGGAGATTTATATGGATCAAAGCTGTCTATGGCCCATTGCAGTTTTCCCGCGTTATTAGATCAACTAAATCGCTTGTAGAAGCTTGAGACTCTGATTTTAAGTCGTTGAGTATGTTAGAACTACCTGGAAAGTGGGTGTCTACTAACAGATTAAGAGATACTTTATCTGTGATAGTCCACGTGCCTGCTTCTGTCTTTAAAGCACTGGGTATTGTTGGACTTTTTGAGAGAATTTTCCTTAGTTTTGAGGCTTCTGAAGTAATTTCTATTTTACCACAAAAGTTTCTCCAAGAAGACCTCTTTCTCGTCTTTAATTCTTTTTTATATTGCTTTAGAGCTTGTTTGTATAAGTCCCAGTCAGAAGGAGATCTAGTGTACTTAGATCTATTGAAGATTTTGCGACAGTTCTTTCTGAATAGTTCTAGTTCCTTACGCCTCCCATGAGGTTTCTTTTTACCCTTTAAAATAGTTACAGGGCATGAAGTTCTCATTGATTCATTGAAGGCTTCGGTGAGATGATTCACAGAAAGGTCTAGTTCATCTTTACTCGAGGAGCTTTTAAGAAGGTTGTGATCAAGTAGTTGTACTAGTACCTCTCTATATCGCTCCCAGTTTGGATTACGGTGATTGCGAAAACCCGTAGATGTATTTGCCACATCTTTGAGCTCAAACTGAATGTATCTGTGGTCAAAGAAGGATTGTGGATCGAGTCAGAAATAGGTGTAATATCAAGTACCTCTTTCCTATTCTTGGTTACAAAAGTGGGTTCATTACCAATATTACTTATGAGTAGGTTAGTGCTTAGTAAGTAATCAAATAAAGACTCACCTCTCTCATTTATATCAGAGCTACCCCATACCGTGTGATGGGCGTTAGCGTCCGAACCAATTAGGAGACCAACTTTTTTCGATTGCGCGTCCGCAATTGCCTTCCTCAAGGTGTCTCCTGGAATTGGGCTGTCGTGGCCAAGATAAGAGGATATGAGTCAGTAGGTGGCTTTATCCGTTGTTATAACAGCGGTGGTGGTGTCCTTGTCGCTGTAATTGGGGAGTAGAAATAAGTTTATTCATTTTTTACTAACATGCATGACCTTGGGTCACCGTTCTCCGATGCATACAATAGTTTATAGCCAGGAGTCCTGAGGCCTCTGATGATAGAGTTTGAGACCCAGTTGAATTTAGGGCACATTGCACTAATACCATTACCTTACCAGTATAGTAGTAAGTACTAAAATGTTTTTATTTCCAACCTTATATCAAGAAGTTAAAATTTTTAAATAAGATTTTAAGTTTCTTTTGAAGTTAAAAATCCAAAACTTACGACATTGAAAACATCGTCTGTTAGGAAGTTGAATTTACGTACATATTATTACAATTATTAGTTTAAAATCAAAATTAGCTGATAATTTTAGGAATATTTTGTACTGGTTATATTCTCGCACTAGTTAATTTCGGTATGGCAAGGCTACATTGATAAAATGAGCATTGCCTTCAAAATTGGTGCTGTTTTCTCCATTGAGAACCTGCATTATTTCCGCTTCTGTTAACCAAACTTTCCCAAGGAACGCCACTCTAAATTGCTTTAAACCTGGACATTTGCCCAAGAAGTGTTGGCTGTTTCGTTACTCCCTTAAGTTGCACAAAGTACATAATGATGATTCGTTCTGGGCAAATCCTTTTCCATTAAGCGTGATTAAATCACATCTTGCCTTAAAGATCCCGTTGATCTTGTTCAGTTCGAAACCATCGTTAATTTAAATCTTTCCTCTTAAATGATCCCGATGTTTTTAGATGTCCATAATACTCTCAGATGCCCTTCGTAGGTTTTCTTGTTGACCCTCTGATTTCAACAGCCGCAATAGATCGTTGCCTTTTTGGATCCAATCAATTTAAGAAAAAGATCCTCATCTCAACGCAGTCCAAAACAATATCCAAGATTGTTCTATTCCTTTACCCAGAACAATTTTTCCCTAAAAAGTATTTTTGTTAGCTGATGCGGTAGTCTTGTTGCACTGTATTCGAATATTGTTTTTGATATAAATACATATATCTGAGGTGAAGATCAAGGGTATAGTAATGTCCTACCTCCGCCTCAGTTTCCATTGACCAAGAGTAGTTTGGAGTAAATGTAGGAAATTTCAAAATTCGTTTTAAATATACCGTTAAAGTTTATCCACTTCTTCAAACACTTCAAAGGCCCACATCTGAAAACCGTAGGTTTGAATAGCTCTACAAACCACCCGAAATAGTTTGCAATTGGTTCTTAAGTTGATTTTTCTTTTCGCTAGAGTTTATGCTGTTCTTGGCTGCAGAGTTTCTCTGTTCTTCGTGCTTTGAAAACGACATCTTTGGTGAAAGTAAAACTCCTAAGTAAGTATAGTTGGACACAATTCGAATTCTTTCTCCATTGGATGTCCAATTTTCTTGACTAGATAGCCTTCCACAATTTTTGAACACCATTATCTCAGATTTAAATAGCTTTACTTCTAGGCTCCATTTAATGCAGTAACATCCCAGTTTCTATAATTTCAGCTAACTTTTATCTAAAAAACTGCATTTGGTGTGTTTTGTCCCGCTTACGGAAATATCTATAAGGTATTTAGGAAATAACCAAGGAGGAGTTTTGTCAAAATAACTGTAAATTTCAGGAATGTTTATTCTATAGGGTTTTTCAATTTTCACGGGTAGATGTTGGGGCCCCCTGGCGGCAATTTTGTTTTATTTACATCTGTCAAATCTTTTCTTTATTATTCAGTAAACAATCAGCCAAAATCAGTACGTTGAAGTAACGCAAAATTGGCCACGAACATCGCCACGGTCTGTGAAAATATACAGCAGAATCCAAAGCAGTCTATTCCTTTGCGTGCACAAGAAGTCGGCCTTTCGCAAACTTCCACTTGGCGAATTTTCTTTTTTAGTGAGGAGGTCACCGTGCACTAAATAACGATGATAAGTAATTTCTTATGACCCAAATTGAACCATATGGACCTAGACGACATGTGGTTACAGCAGGACGGAGCTACGTGCCACACAGAAAACGCCACGATTGACGTTTTGCATGAACGTGAGGTAAGTTATTCAAACGTAAACACACACACGAATAATCTCTTTTAAAATCTTGGATTTAGATTGTAGGGGCCTTGAAACGTCGAGAAATATCAAAATTTCCAGTTCGGTAACTACCAATAACTGTAACGTAATAGCGTTATTGGTCCTTAAGATATCTATGATCAGTTAAATTTAGATTTCTTCTTAATTCTATACTAACACCCACTGCGATGTTATTATCAGTGAAACAAAACGTATTTGAGCTCAATATTTTTGTATGAATACTGAGAAAAGCCATCCCGTATTCGAATTAAATATTTTTAAAAACCATGGATTTATGTTTAAGGGCCCTTCAAGCGTCAAAAAATGTCATTGTTTTCAATTTGACAATAAATCGAAGCTAAGACAATAACCTTAATGGAAAGTTAAACATTTATTTCAACAATATTTCAAACTCTTTAAAAAAAAGTCATCTATTACAACGCTTTTCACATGGTTCTTACCTAACTACACCATTTCTTTGACTACTTTAAAGTGAAGTTTGTCCCCTTCGTTAAATGCATGCACGTAAATTAGGTGGTTAAATTAATAGGTAACAATTATTGTCAGTGCATCCGCATAATTTTAAGTGTTTCCGGTTTCAAAAATTATCGATAACGGACGTACACGTTTAGGTCATCACATCTACCATAAATATTGTTTCTTTTCGTTTACAATAAAAGGTGCGTTATGCCTTTGTCGGGGGAGTAGGTAGGTATATGTTTAAGAATTTAAAGATATGCCTTGCCTCTATTGTGTCCATAAATAAACCACAGAACAGAAATTTAGATCGACTTAATGGATGTTTACATTCACACTTTGTAGGTGATTCCAATATTGCAAAAAATCAATTGGAACAAACAAATAGCGATAAATTCTCAAAATAATGTAAGTATAATTAGCGATAACACATCCATTCCTTCGAACCGCATCACCACCAGTTCTGGAATTTACTTTGGGCGAGGTTATTATTCAGATACCGATACCAAATGTATCTGCGAGAAAATATTAATGTTTATTTATTTAGTAATAAGATATGAGTTAAATATTCGAGATTGTACATAAAAGTATAATGTTGCCAGAACTGTACAACAACAAGAACATAATATACGATGTGACAAGAGGTAAATATTGGCATCAGTAAAACATTTTTGAACTCTCCAATATCATTTTTAGTCATAACTCATAATAATGATTAAGTTCCAAAGAGAAATGTGTTTTAAATCAGATCAAATTGCAAAGTAAATATTGCAACAAAACTCTTAATTGAGCACGTACAATCGTGCTATATGTATGTTCATTGTGTGGGATTGATAAGGGACAAGACTTACTTATAGGATGGCTGAGTTAAAAAACCTTGAGATTAATGTGGTCTGGTCATCTATCCGTCAGTATGAATGTTATCGGCGATATAAATAAAGTATTGCGAGTGTATAGTATTTAGTGACAGAACGATTCTAGAAATCTTTTTTTTTTGTGAAATTTCTTTGTTTTGAAGGCAGATTACTCCAGGGACATTTAAAATAATTGTTCATAATTAATCGAAGACATATTGATATAAAAGACATTGTTGGGTTAGTTTGATTAAATGTTTACATTGCTTTGCAATTTTATAAAATTATTCATATGAAACTTTTATTAGTGTCAGAATTGTAATAGTATGACAGACAGTTTCAGAGTAACGCAAATCATTTAAAATAAAAGACAAACTAACATCAAGGGGATTCAGAATTGTATGAAATTAAACTCCGCAGGTATGCATTTTTTGCAAAGTGAACAAGAGAACTGATTAAAATATTAATAGCCTTTTCATGAAATCATTCATTTAAGAAAAACAAAACATTTCGAAAATTCAATGACAGCGTGTCAAGAAAAATAGGTCAGTTTAGGTTCCTGACTTTGATAGCTTTTTTCAGGCTGAACTGCTGGCAAAAAGGGAGGCATGTAAGATACTTAAACAAAACCCAAACCAAAACCGAAATGCGGCTATCTTCACAGACAGTCAGGCAGCTGTCAAAGCCATTAACTCGGCCACATCCTCATCTAAATTGGTCCAGCAATGTCACGATGAGCTTGCGAGCCTGAATATTAACCTCGGTGTCACCCTGATCTGGGTTCCGGGCCATAGTGGTATCGTGGGAAATGAACGAGCTCACAAGTTAGCCAGGCAAGGACCGGCCCTTCATAGCTCACTTGCGGAAATGATTAACATTCCTCTTGGTGCTATGAACGGTAAAATCTTTTCTATCTACCAAACTGAATACAACCAAAGGTGGAGCAATTTACCCAACTGCATTATATCTAGGAAGATATGGCCCGCCTACAATAAAACCCGTACAAACGATCTTCTATGCAGGCCAAGGCAAGACATAGCCAGGATTGTTGCGCTTTGTACCGGACATTGGCCTATAGGAGTTCATGCGGAGAAGTTGGGTATCTCCTACAACACCTTTTGCCGTAGTTGTAGTGACCAAAGGGAAAGTGAAACGATAATCCACTTCCTCTGCAAATGTCCTGCTTTGGCAAACACTAGAACGTAATACTTTGGAAAAGCATTCTTTCACGAACTTGATGAGCTATCTGGGATAAAGATTAGAGACCTAATCTTTTTTTTTTAATGCGAAGAAATGGCTCTAACATAATCGCTATGAAGCTTCTCTGTAAATTTGTCCCTTTCTATCACAGGTTTTAATATCAGGCTAGTTTGCCTTGAGATCGGCTTAAATAAAACACACTTTGATCAAAAGTTGGCTCATTGTAAAACCACATGGATCAAAAGAACTCTAACTTACTAGTTGAACCTGCTAAAGAATGCTAAAAAGTGTTTGAGTCTGAATTTCTTAGGTCACTTTAAAAAAAACGTTTAAAGGAGCTCCAAATCGAAAATCGTATTTATTGCTTATACCCATTTAGCGGTGTCCAGTATGGGTCCGATTTGTCAAAATTACTGTTTTTTTTTATAAAAATAATAACTAAAAAAAATTACTCAAACTTTGTAAATATTGAATTTCGACTAAAATACCTTTTCCAAAATTTCAGATTATGGCTTTCAACTAATTTTAACTTATAAGAAATATTGTTTTCAACATTCGGTAAAATTTTGAGAAAAATCGAATAACAGTTTTTTTTACAAAAAATAAAAACCTATACAAAAAATTAATACATGTTGGTAAAAATTGATGTTCGACTCAAATATCGTTTTAAAAATTTCAGATTATGGCTTCCAATTAATTTTATCGAAATATTGTTTTCAATATTCTGAAAAAAAAACCTTAAAAAAACATTACTAAAACTTATTAAAAACTTACTTTCGACTCAAATAGCTTTTCAAAAATTAAAAATATTGGTTTGCAAACAGTCCGTTTTTTCATAAAAAAAATAAAATCTACAAGAAATAGTACGCAAATTTCCTAAAAGTTTAAAAATGTTTAATTTAATATTTGTCAAAAATTGATATACCAAATTTAGTTGCTGAGTTTTAAAAAATTTTCAAATCGCATTTTGTTTTATTATTTTCGAAAAAGCATAATTCAGTAATTTTTTATCGTTAAGAGATTCTGAAAAATGGAGACCACCTAAACTGCCCTAACTATAAAGGCATCAGACTACTTAGGCATCAGACTACTTAACACGGATTAAGAAATTTTCTTTGCCGTTATAATGTTAACTTCTAAAGCTCGTTGTAAACAATCTGGTACGTACTTATCAGTCCGGTTTTAGACTAGAGAAAGTTCATTGTCGGTCAATTCTCCACATTACGACAGATCCTGGAGAAAACCCAAAAACATTAAATCGACAACCACCATCTCTTCATCGATTTCAAGACCGCATATGATATGATCATCAGGAATAAGCTGTATAGGGCCATGTCTACTTTTGGCATCCATGCCAAACTCGTTCGTTTGTGCAAGATGAGCATGGAGAATTAGCGCTGCGCTTAACAAAACCTTTCGATGCCATGCGATTTTTTTAAAGATTGTACTTGAAAGAATAGTTCAGAGCTCCCACGTCAACATTAGAGGCACTATCTTTCATGAGTCTTTCCAATTACTAGCATATGGTGATGACATTGACATGATCGGAAGAACTCAGCGTGATGTCAATGGGGCTTCTGTAAGTATTGAGGTAGAGGTGGTAAAAATGGGTTTAACGTTGAAAGGGGGAAAACAAATTACATGCTGTCATCAAGAAAGGACTTACAACACTGGCGGGACGTCTTGGTCAAAACGTCACCATTGACAGACGTAACTTTGAAGTAGTAAATACTTAGGCTCCACTATTAACGCAGAAGATGGAATGACGAGCTGGACGGACTGTACATCGACGTAGAATTAGCCAGAATGGTAAAGTTGAACGACAAGAATGGCTGGGCTACTGCAGACATGTAGCTATAGACCAAGCTAGATGGAGAAGTTTGTTAGATGAGGCCCTAGTTCGCACAGGACTGTACCGCCACCTTAAGTACCTAAGAGATTTTGTTACAACACTTACAATTGTCGTTTTTTAATTTGACTCACCCTCATAGTTATACGTACGTATCACTTTTTATTTTTAGATACAAAATATTGTTAAGCTCAAATTTGTTTGGTGTTCATAGTTTTGAAATTCAGTACTGAATTTGCCGTTTGTTTTCAATTGAACACACAAAAACTGGACGATTTTGGGGTTACATAAAACATTTCATGTAAGCCGGCGAAAACGAACAAAATGCTGGTTGTTAAGATTGGTTTAGGAGCCTATTTATACTCATATTGCTAAGTTATCGACTGATAAGCTTTCCAAAAGCTTGATCTAGGATTTTCAAAACAAACTTTGTTTAATTATACGAAAAGCGATACATTTTTATAGCTATGAATTATATTGCAAATCACGTGTTCTGTTTGAAACTCTACAACTGAAACATATTTTTAATTTCCGTATAGAAACCGGAGACTAATATTTTAAATAAAATGTCTTCATATATTTTTGATAAAGATCAAAAAACGAATCTGATATATTGTTTTTTTGTAGGTGTTTACTTTTTGATAACAATCGTTTTGGCAGCTCAGGCACACTAAGTGTTTTGTGTCACTCTCAAAAAGCTTTAGTTTGGTCTATAATTTAAATTTTTTGTTATCAAAATGCGTGCTCTGTTAAGAAAGTTCATCACGTGGTTGGTTATCTAAATACTTTGTTTAACAATGAAGCTCATTTCGGGTTGAATGGATACGTGAAAAAAAACTGTCTGATGCATTTCAAAAGCTACTAATGCATCTAGGAAAAGTTTTGTTGACATTTGTAAAAATTAATAATCTTAAACATTAAATTATATCGACTCAAAGAAAGATTGTATGTATTTTTATGTTTTTCTTTTTGCTTTTGCTTTGGGATAGCTCTTATAAAATCACTCTTTACCATACTAAAGCTACTTGCAAATTGAGTTGCAGAGGTGGATCTCAGTTCGTTTAGACGGTAAGCAACTCCTGCGTGAAAAATAAATCTTTTTTATATATTTTTTAAGTAGCTATGAATATGTTTTTGAATATGGCATCTAAACTTATTTAAAAGTAACATCGTTTTAAGTGTCACGGTAGCTGAATTCTGTACGGTTTTGGCCCCAACTAAACCAACTATATTTGTTGGTCCTTTTGTTATTGCATTTATTGATAGGATTGAAAAAAGTATGTTAATTAGCTTTTTATTATTAAACGCCCTTTTTTTATTCAAATGAAAATGTTAGTCATAAATTAAAGTACAATTATTTTTTAGTATTTCTGAAAGTACTAAGCTTAATGCAAGCTTCAAACTACGATCAGAGGCTCATCGTAAGTGCATGTGTTAGTTGTTAGTAAGATAATAATACAATTAAAGCCTAACACACGCACAAAATACGAAAAATAATCAACATTTACACTAACTATTCGTTTTTAGTAAAAGTTATCGTCTGGCATCTTAAAGGTTTGAGGGCAAGGTTATTTTTGCCACACTAAAATGTGAAACTATCAATGTCGGAATGTGAAAGGATACGATAATGGGTGGACTTTATAATCTTAAAAATGGTCATGTCATCAGCAAAAACGAGAACTTCACCTGAGCGCAGACATGACGATACGTCCTTAATAGACAGGAAGAACAGAAAAGGGCCAAGATGGCATCCCTGGGGAACACCAGATTGAGAAACAAAAGGTTTTCAAAGAAACTTTCTAAATTTTACTTCATAGGATCTGTTTTCAAGGTATGATTTGATCCAAGCTATGAAAAATGGTGGATAACCAAGAGCTTTGAGTTTAGATAAAATAAGTTAGTCAGAAGCTTTAGAAAAGTCAGTGTATACACAGTCAACTTCATAACCTTGTTCTTAAGCGTTTGAACATATGTTTGAGAATGTGTGGAGATTAGTAACGGTTGACCTTTTTTTCAGAAAACCCTGTTGTTGTTTGCAAATGAGATTTTTACTAAAAAAAGCTTCACTTTCACAAACAACTTGTTAAAACACTTTAGAAATGCAACAAAGCCTTGCAAAGGGCCTGTAGTTGCTTATACCCGACTTGTTACCTTAGAAATGACTTCTTCCATATACTGGGAAATTCGCGTGTTTTTAGAGAAAATTTGAATAAGAACGTAAGGCTTTCAACTAAAGCATTACCACACTTTTTTAATACATTCAACACAGATAAAATATCAAGGACTGTACTCTGTAGCATAGGGATGGGACTACAGCTAGTTTGCGAAATGTAGTGGAAGATTGTGAAAATATACTTTATCGACTTCTTCAGGGCTATTAGCAAATGATTCACGGAAATTTGTTGCGAAAGCGTTACAGATATCAACAGTTTTAACTAATGAAAGGTTCTTGTAAGTGAAGTTAACTGGAACACCATCTGATTTGTTCTTTAAGTTTACAAGTTTCCAAATTTTTTTAGAATTCTCTTTCAAAGAGGTGCCCAAATCGGTAACATAATTAGCGTATACAAAATTAGAAAGAGACTTAAATTCATTAAATAATTCAACATAAACAGAGAAGTTGATTGGAGACAGAGTTTTCAGATAAGTTTTCCATGCCTCATTTCTTTTGTTACTAAGTAAACGCAATTCTTTCTTGTACCAAGAGTGGCTAAAGTTTGTATTTCTTGATTGCTTAAAAGGTAGATTTTTTTCTAAACAATTATTGAGGATCTTATAAAAAATTGAAACTGATTCTTTAATCTCAGAAAATGTTAAAGTAATTCCAGAAATAGTTTAATCCTGAGACAACAACTGGAAATTAGCTCTACTGAAGTTAAAATTATATTTTTTGATATTGATATTATATTATCAAAAGGAATTACTGTTTTCAGTAAGGTGATAACTTAAATTCTAGAACAAGAGTATTTAAAGCGTCAGAAGAAAATACTTAACCGACAATTCTATTTTTCAAGTTTTTAAAGTTTTTAATACATTTTGTTTGCTGTAAGTCAGTAAGAGGGATTTTATTGGAAAAAGATAGTTAAAATTGTGAAGAAGAGGGAGAGGTTTCAAGGCAAGATTCGTCTTCCGATGGAATCCTGTCAATGTGTGGTAAATTAAAATCACCTGGAAGTTAAATATTGGTGTCAGATTGAACAAACTGATAACAAAGTCTTAGGCTAAGAAGAGTTCGCTATAAACAGACTATAAGATTTTTGGATGAATGTAAACGCTTAAAATGAAAAAAGTCTTAACCTCTACCATTATCTTCAGACATACCGTTCAATTGATATGCATAAATTAACCAAATTCAACAACCAAGACTTTCTTCGCTGTTCGCTTCACTTTCATGTGTCCTTTAAATGGGAAATTGATTGTATTTATTTTTCTTGACCTTAACAACTTTATTATGGTTATTTTTGAATTAAAACTGCAAGCCATTTACAGTTACCCATTATAGTTAGTTGTAGAATTTTCTGACCTAGCCCATAAAACCCCATATAATCTTATGATAAAGTTCAGTACTTTTTTTAAATTCATACATAAAATTACATGTCATTTGCTTAAATATGAATTTTCCTTCAAATGTTCATGATATTTTAATTACATATAATTCATATCAAATTATTCTGCATTCAAGTTTTGATGTGAATGATATCAAAGTTAGGCATCAGGAAAAAAGTTGAAAAATTCAAATCACACTTCACAAAAGAATTAAAAAACAAAAATCAACCCTTTGCATATGTATTGCTAGGTATGTAAGTTGTTGACAACAAATCAATTTGATTTACTCACCCGAATCATGTGCCATGGAATATAAACATCATAAAACGCTGCACGCAATAAATAAAGCGAATTTCACATTACGATTATTATTATAATTTTGTTGTTGTATTATTTTCATAAACCCAAACAGGATTTACACACCACGCCCGCGGCCATCAGATATGAAATTTTCCTATTTCATATGCAAACCAGCAAAGCCCCGTTCCCATCATCAACAGGGTTTGAGCTTTGAGTTCGCGCAACCCATTTCTACCTTCTTTTGTTCCAATATATGTACATTCCTACACATGTGTACTCGTATAAGCTGAGAATTAACTTTTGTTAAACAAAAAAAAAACATAAATTGAAATATATAAAATGAAATAAAAAAATTTACAAAAATTGCATAAAAATCAGGAAGATAACGCAACATGCATGCAACGTTCACTCAAATACAAAATCAGAGCTCAAAAAAGTCTGAAATAAAATTTGCATATCAGAAGTTTTTCGTTTTTGAAAACAAAAATACAAAAGTTGTTCATATATACATTCACTTGCAGGGAAGGTACATTACATACCTCAGCGCTTCCCTACCTCTCCCTAATGCAAAAATGTTTCCAAACTATTTCATTCATCGTACACTTCTCACGCTCATCGCACAGCGCGGCGGCGGCGGCGCAGCGCAGCGGACTCCTCATCATAAAACCTACAAACGGGCATACTGTACTGTGCTATGCTATCGGCGCCAAATTTAAATACTTATTCTTCGTCATTTTATATAAAATGCATTGAGTTATTTTTTTTATTTTTAATTCAGATATAAATTGCAAATTTATTTTTGGATTCTTTGGAATTGCGGTTGTCATAGATTGACATAGTCGCCGTGGTGTGCAGCGCGTTTTATGAATTTCAATAAACAAAACTACATGAAAAGTCTTTTGCGATTTTGGAATTCATTTGATGGGTACCCATATAACATCTATAGCTTACTTGGGCTTAGTTTGATATACATGCGACACCTAGGCGCGAACAGCTGTGACGCTTGATATCCAAAGGTATGACATGTGAAAGGGTATCTCACCATTTACATTGTATAGCTTTAGCTAAGTGGTAAAGAGAAGAGGATACAACAACACGTGTGCCTCTTTATTCAATATTCAAATAAAGCAGAATTCACTTAAAATTCCTAATCAATTGTTTCCTTATGAGGTGCATTTGAGTTCCAAGGCCGTACTGATTTTTCTTGGGGCCCTGACTTTTGAGCCATCTAAATTAAAGTAAAATGGAATTACAGTAAAACCCGCTCAATAGAAACCGCAAAAAGTAATTTGAGCGGGCTTTTAACGTGCACTTTCAACAAATTTTTACTTAAGTGGATTCAAGAATACCACTGAACAAAGATTTAAGGATAGAAAAACTGTTTCAAATGATCTTAGATAATAAAAGGTTTTTCAATATGTTGAGATGGAATAAAACAAGCCGTGTGTGGGGTATTAACAAAATTATTTTTTATTTCAAAGGCACATGTATGGGAGTAAGTGTGAAATATGACATCATTCAAGTGCCCGCCTCGGCTTCATACGGAAGCACGGATCCTAGTGGTCTAATTTTCAATGACTCTGACGCTTAGTTCCTTCTGAATTTGAGCGATCGATGGCCTGTGTTATGTTCACCATTAGGTCATCCGTTGATTATAGTTTACTTGCATAGACCTGCGACTTTAAGAAACCCTACAAAAAAAAGTCTAGCGGAGTCAAATTGCATGACCTTGATGGCCAATTCACATCATCCCTTTAAGAAATAACCTCAAAACGTTCATGCAAAATGTGAATCATGGCGTTTTCTGTATGGCACGTAGCGTCATCCTGCTTGAAGCACATGTTGTCTAGGTCCATATCGTTCAATTTGGGCCATAAGAAATTAGTTATCATCGTTATGTAGCGCTCGCTGTTGAAGTTGACCAACTCACTAACGTCGTTTTCAAAAAAAATACGGGCCAATTACGCCGCCGCGGAACCCCGCGTGGGTTGGTAACGCCCCATATACGGCAGTTTTGCTTGTTAACACAGTCATTCATCCAAAAATGCTCCTCTTAACTAAAGAAGATTTTTCCCCAAAATTAGGGTCCTCTTCCAAACGATTCGGATCCCAGTCAGTGAATAAACGGTGTTGTCTATGGTCATAAACTTTGAGCTCCTGGATCAGTTGGATCTTGTTGGGGTGTAGGCCAAAGTCCTACCAAGTTGAAGTCTGCGAAAGGCCTAGTTCTTGTGCAAGGCACGGCGAGGAATAGACTGCCTCGACATCTGCTGTACACTTTCATAGACCGCGGTGATGTTCTCGACCGATCTGACGTTCCTTGAACAAACGGGTGTCTCTACTTTGGCCACAAGACGTTGAAGAGTCGACTGTAAAGGGCCACCACGTCTATACCCCGAAATGGACACAACCCGCGCAAGGTTTGCGTTAACGTTAACTTTAATAATAAAGTTATATCATTTGAACATGATGTTCAATTGTGTAACTTGCCATGATAATTTGGCACAAACAACTGAATAACAAACGAAGGATTTGACAGATGTCACCAAAACAAAATGGTGACCACTGCCCGCGTAAAAATCTACCAACGCCAATTTAAAAACCCTTTATAATGACAAGTTCTAGGTGATGAAAAATCTGTTTGGATGCTTTGTGCTCCCCAGGAAAGCTAAGGATTTCATAATGAATAGAAAAGTCGGTGGTAATTTATAGTGAGGGTTCATCCATGAACCATCCTGATTTCTGGAAAACTCTAGGTGACAGGTACCAAACGTCACATAAGTCGTCGAAAAAATATTTTCCCAATATTGTCATTTTTCTTTTGGCTAAGTTTAAGCGTAAGCAAAGAAAGTAAAAGGTATCTTCCTCTGCCTCCTTGTCCTCACATCTTCTACATAAATCGAACAAGGTAATACCCATTCTATTCATGTGGGTGCCAATGAGTTGTGACCTGTTGGCATTTTGCGAACGTTTGCTTCAGTTTTGGAACTATTTTCCAATAGATTCCTCAAAACTCTGAAAGTTTTTAGAGGCAACCACCTGTTGGTGCGTTTTCAATGAAACTTTGGCTTTGGTTAATAAGCTCATTTAATTACTCTAGTGGCTTGTATATTATTGATACCTGGAAATCGGCTAGAACTAAGCATTGATCCGTTTTTGACTACTTCGTCTACCTTTTGATTTCTTCTTCTTTTAGTAAGTCCTGCGAAGTCAACTATTGAACGCTTTGTGGGCAAATTTGAGTCCACCGGCTTCGTGAGCAATAGATACGTCAACAAAACGCAAGATGTATGTTCGCTAATTGGAACAGTTGGACTTTATCCCAATTTAGGTCGAAAAATCATCTTTAGCGATGAGGCCCATTTTTGGATGAATGGGTAGGTAAAAAAGCAAAATTGCCAGATTTGCGATCACACCAACCCACTCCAGATTCACTAGGTGCAAAATAAAGTTACTGCTTGGCCTGGAGCCGTCATCGCTTCTTATTTTAATAGCTTAGTTCTCTTGCGCCGAGGCGACGTTAATTAGAACCAAAATTATGTGATTTGACCCCTTTAGACAAATATTGCCAAGATCGTAACAATTCTGTTAGACAAAACTAAAACTTTGAAATTAAAAAAAAATGTGTTTAACATTTTTGTATCAATCATTTTAATTAATGAGCTTATAGTAGAGTACTTACTTACTTACTTAAGGTGGCGCTACAGTCCGGGGCGGACCTGGGCCTCAACCAACATGCGTCTCCAGTCAGCTCGGTCCCTAGCTAGCTGTCTTCAGTTTCACACCCCAAGTTGGTTGAGGTCCTCTCAGACCTAGGTGCGCCACCTGAGTCGCCGTCTTCCTCTGCTGCGCCGTCCCTCGGTATTGGATTCGAAGACCTTCCGGGCTGGAGCGTTGATGTCCATCCGCTCTACATGACCTAGCCATCTAAGCCGTTGGACTTTAATTCTGCTAACTAGGTCAGTGTCGCTGTACAGCCAGAACAGTTCGTCGTTATATCTTCTCCTCCATTCTCCATCTATGCGTACGGGACCAAAAATCTCATCTTTCTTTGACAGGGTCCAGGCCTCAGCGCCATAAATGAGAACCGGGATGATGAGTGTCTTATAGATGGTGGTTTTAGATGCTCGAGAGTGGACTTTACTAATCAATTGCCTTCTAAGTCCGAAGAAGCAGCGATTTTCATGAGTTATTCTTCGTTTGATTTCAGCGCTGATTTCGTTGTCTGTATCAATAGCGGTGCCTAGGTAGACAAAGTCCTTAACTACCTCAAAGTTATAGCTGTCCATGGTGACGTTTTGTCCAAGACGTCGTCGTTCAGTGTCCTTTTTTGATGACAGCATATACTTGGTCTTGACCTCATTGACCACTAAACCCATCTTCTTCGCTTCCGTCGCAATGCTCAAAAACGCTCCACTCACATCACGCTTTGGTCTTCCAATTATGTCAATATCATCTGCGTACCCGAGTAATTGGATGGACCTTTGGAAGATTGTGCCGGTTGAATTTTGCACAATTCTTTCAAGAACGATGTTGAAGAAGTCGCATGACAGTGCATCGCCTTGTCTAAAACCTTTTTTGACATCAAATGCATCGGTAAGATCTTTTCCGACCTTGATAGAGCAGCGTGCATTCTCCATCGTTCTGTACAAACGGGTAAGTTTGACAGGGATGCCAAAACTAGACATTGCTCGGTAGAGCTCTTCCATATAGATGCTGTCATACGCTGCTTTAAAAGCGATAAAGAGGTGGTGGGTATCGATTTGAAGCTCCTGGGTTTTTTCCAAGATCTGCCATAGTGTGAATATTTGGTCGATAGTGGACTTCCGTGGTCTGAAGCCACACTGATAAGGACCAATCAGGTTGTTGACGAATGGCTTCAGACGTTCACATAATACGGCAGAGAGGATGTTAAGGAGACTGATGTCTCTGTAGTTGGCGTAAAGTAAAGTACACCTTCAATAATAATTTGTCAAGTACGTAGGAATTTTAAACACGAATTTGGGTTACCTTGTGAGAGCAAAGCTTTCTCTTAAGAAAGAAGCTATGTAGGTATAATAAAAAGTGTTCAAGTGTATAAGTTGCAATATGTGCTGTGCAAGTACATTTAAAATATTGTGTCACATCTGTAAACTATAACAAAATACTTGTTTTCACTGTTTTACAAAGTCAGCCTTCTCTACCTTGTATGTTTTTCCTTTATATATGAGAGGCCCCAATGCAACCGATAAACTTCTCTACTGAATCCAGCCCTGCATGACCTATCGAAACTATATTTTGTGTCCTTATTTCATATTCAACTCACTAAGTTTCCCTAAATAAAATCCATCTTTACAACTTGTATCAGCCTCATATAATAATAATAATAATTGTTCAACGGTTATATAAAAATGTTTGATGAAAAAACAATATAATAAATTTATATTTACAAGAAGAATGAGGAATGCCATTTGATACTTTTTTCGGTTTTACCAACTACCATCCAAAGGTTATCCCCATTTGCATTCTAATCGATTGGAAAATTCATATAAAATATAAAAGAAGAAGTAAAAAAGAAACCATCGAAACAAAATAATAACAATAATCACTTTATTGTTTTAGTAGGTAGATAGGTTCTGTGCACAACTAAAATATTTATCAATAATTTCAAACACATTGTTTTTTTTTTAAACAATCAATTATTTCAATGTGCCATGCACAACGTATAAACATTTGAACATAGATAAATGAATTTTCTTTCTTTATTTAAAAAAAAAGAACTAATGTCCAATACGTGACATCCCGGTTATGGTTAAAGTTGTGACTACACGTTCCATGGCAGCTTAAAAGAGAGAAGTTATGTTAAATGGGTTAATCCACACCTCAAGCTATATACGAGAATGAAGCTTTGCGTACCTGTTTAAATGAAAGAGAAAAAATTCACCTGTTGCATACAATTAATTATTCTTTTTTTTTTAAATTCAATTTTAATGATTCTATTGATGAACGCCCTTTTGCATGTACGACTTTTGTATACGTACGTTTGTAAGGAAGGCTTATTAGTGAAATTGAGAGGTAAGCTGCAGTAATTTGATATAATAAGCAACGTTATATTAATGTGTTCGATTAATTGGAAAATTGGTGACAAAGTAATCAATAACAATAATTCGATTAATATGTAAGGTAGATGTTGGCATGTATTCACATATTATAATATTGTTGTTTAAATAAAAAAAAAGAAAATAAATTAATATGCAAACATTTGTGTTTTATTTTTACATGTTGAAAAAATTAAAATCCACAGTAATTACATTATACTCTAGAAGGCCGTATGTTTTTAACATTTTGATTGGGTGTGTATATTTTAAGCGGTTAACCTTGTAACGGGGATATTTTTACACGCATTTTACTCTCATACCGAGGAATGGTATAGGAACATTAACAATTATTTATTATTATTGTAATTTATGAGACATTTATTCAAATTGTGTCTAGACAAGACATTAATCGTTGCAATAACATGGAAACTAAACAAAATATACCCATAGGTATGCATAGTTTGGAGAACAATATTTCTAAGCAACAATTTCTTGGAAAAGAAAATTGAAAGAGATAAATAAAAAATTATTTAGAAAATATATCCAAAAATGTGTATTTTACATTTACTCTTTTTTGCTTTTGAACAAATTTCTATTAACATTTTTTTGGAACTGTTTTTAACTTACTTAAAGATCAAATTGTATAAGTTACCCTTCTTTTAATGGTATAGAATCATTTATTTTTAGTAATTATTTTATTTCTCAAAACCTATAAGGTTATTGTATTCTGAAGTCACTTAGTCATAAACTGTGGAAGAATATTCGGGAAAAAATAAGGATACAAAATTATATTGTTGAAATAATTATATTCACATAGTTCAGAACTCAAATTTACCAAATGATCCTTTAAAATGTCTGGCATTTTGGCTTTGCTTCGGCATTAAAATAAAGTTCTCAAAAAAAGAAGACCACTGACAACCTAGAATAATTATATGTGTTGTTAACTAAACTAAAACATTATCAAAAAAGTGGTTGATAACTTCCCATCCCGTCTTTGGATTTGTCTTGCTTAAAAGTTTGTCTATATGTACTCGTAGGTTTTATTTTTTATGAAAAAAAGGATAGTTAGATTCTTATATAAAAATTATTGAATATCGAAAACAATATTTTCTGTGAAATAAAATAAGTTTGAAACCAATATTTTTTATTTTTAAAAAGCTATTTCAGTCGAAAGTAAATTTTTACCAAGTTTTAGTATTGTTTTTTTTAGAGTTTTATTTCTTGTAAGAAAAAAAAAAGAGTCGAAAATCATTTTTTGTTAATTTTGTTCAGTTTTAATTTTTTTGTAAAAAAAATCGTCAATTCGATTTTTTTTCAAAATTTTACAACAATATTTTTTGAAAGATAAAAGTAAATTAATGCCAATATCTCAAAGTTTTGAAAAGATATTTGATTTGAAAATCAATTTTTACCAACTTTTGTTAAATTTTTTTTTAGGTTTTCAAATTTTTGTTAAAAAACTGTCAACATTTTTCAGAATGTTGAAAAAAATATTTCTTATAAGATGAAATAAGTTTGAAGCCTAAATTTCAAGCTTTTGAAAAGATATTTGAATCGATATTCAATTTTTACCAACTTTGAGTAATGTTTTTTTTAGATTTTTATTTATTATAAAAAAAACTGACATTTCGATTTTTCTCAAAATTTGAGATGCTATCATATTTTAGTCGTAAAATTTTGGATTTGACAAATTTTTTTTTAGTTTCTTTTTATTTATAAAAAAAACGTAAGATGGATTTTTTAAAAAATATATTTCTGTGATATCATGTTACAGAATATCATATAAAATTAAATTCTAGTCTCTAGCGTTTTTGGTTCGCAAGATATTTAGGGTTAACCAAAATGTTCACCTTTTTTCAAACTGCTATGGTAAAAAAAACACCTACGCTATTTTCTTGGGAGCCCTCTCTTTATCTTTCTGCCTGAGTTTCTGAATAACAAAATTTATTTGAAATCGATATCTCTTCTGGTTCTTGAGCTATGGACGACGAAAAACACGTCACGAACGTACGTACACACGCACGCACAGACATCTTTCTAAAAATCTTTTATTTGGACTCTAGGGACCTTGAAACGTCGAGAAATGTCAACATTTTCAATTTGACAAATCGGACCCACTACAATAACTTTTAATGGGAAGTTAAAAAGATGCTGGGATGCGAGCCACACTGTTAACTTCTCATCCCGTCTGTCGATTTGTCTTGCTTAAAAGTTTGTAGGGTTGGGTTAAAAGAGTTGTTAAATTACCAACAATATTTTCCACATAAAGAAAGAATTTAGTTTGAGAATCTAACTTTGGTAAATAGATTTTTAGTCGAAAACAAATGTTTACCAATTTAAGTAGCATTTCTTAAGTTTTTACAAATTGGATGAATGAAATTAATTTGAGAGATATCAAGAACCGAACATCAATTTTTGCAAAATTAGCACTATTTTTTGTGGATTTTATTTTTTTATGAGAAAACGGACTGTTGGAAATTTATAAAAAAAAACTACTGAATATCGAAAACAATATTTTCTGTGAAATAAAAGAGTTTGAAAAAAATATTTTTAATTTTGAAAAGCTATTTGAGTCGAAGCCAAATTATTATCAAGTATTTGTATTGTTTTTTGTTGGGTTTTTATTTGTTGTAAAAATTGTCACTTAGATTTTTCCCAAATTTTATTTGTTGTAAAAATTGTCACTTATATTTTTCCTAAATTTTAATGAATGTTAACACTTAAATTTTTAAAAGACAAGAGTAGTTTTAAGCCAATATCTCAAAGTTTTGAAATTCGATTTTTTTACAAAATTATTTCGAAAAGTGAAAACAATATTTATTATAAGTTAATCTCATAATCTCAAATATTTGAAAAGATATTTGAGTCGAAAATCAATTTTTCCCAACAACTGTTGCTAATTTTTTTTTTAAGTTTTTTTTTTTATAAAAAAAACTGTCCATTCGATTTTTCGCAATATTTTACCAGATGTTAAAAACGTTATTTTTCGTTGCTCAAAATTGTTTTGGAGATAAAATCATTTTGTATTCGTAAAATTTTTGAAGTGGTGATTTTTTGATAAGTTTTTTTGATTTATTAAAAAAATCGTTAATTTGATTTTTTTCCAAAAATATACTTGTTTTTTATCACGTTACCATATAAAATATATATAAAATTTAATTCAAGTCTCTAGCGTTTTTAGTTCGAAAGATATTTAGTGTTCACCAAAATGTTTACCTTTTTTTTAAACTGCTTTGGTTAACCCAAAATATCTCACGAACCAATATTTGTCAAATCGAAGATTTTGTGCAACGAAGAATAACGTTTTTAACATCTTAATATTAAAAACTTTGAAAAAAAAACGAATGGGTTATCGACTCAAATATCTTTTCAAAAGATTTTGAAATTGGCTTTAAGCTAATTTATCTTTTAGAAAATATTTTTTTCAACATTAAGTTTAATTTTGAGAAAAAACGAATTGGCAGTTATTTTTACAAAAAATAAAAACCTAAACAAAATTAATAAATTGATTTTCGACACAAATATCTTTTCAAAGCATTTTTAAATTGACTTCAAACTAATTTTATCTTTTAAAAAATATTTTTCTCAATATTTAGTTCAATTTTGAGAAAAATCGAATTGACAGTTTTTTACAAATTTAAAAAAGTTTGTAAAAATTGATTTTCGACTCAAATATCTTTTCAAAACTTTGTGATATTGGCCTTAAACTTCTTTTATCTTATAAAAAATATTCTTTGCAACATTTTTTAAAATTTTAAGAAAAGTCGAATTGACAGTTTTTTTCACAAAAAATATAAACCTAACAAAAAAACTTAATTAAACTTGGTAAAAATTTACTTTCGACTCAAATAGCTTTTCAAAACTTAAAAATATTGTCTTTTTTTATTTCACAGAATATATTGTTTTCAATATTCAGTAGTTTTTTTAATTTCATTCATCCAATTTGTAAAAATTTGAGAAATGGTACTAAAATTGGTAAAATTTTTAACAAAACTAGATTTTCAAACTAAACTATTTCTTTATATGAAAAATATTGTTGGTAATTTAAAATTTTTTAAGAATAATTCAACTTACAACTTCTTTAACCCAACACGAAAACATACAAACTTTTAAGCAAGACAAATCGATAGTCACATTTTTAGGAAATGCTACTAAAAATGAAAATGGGAGGTGAACAAAAAATGTCGATAACAAGACAGAAATTGAATGAAATCAAAATCATATTATCATATGCACAATATTTTCGTTAAAATTTTTTTTTTTAGACAAATTCATTCTGGATCTTTTTTTACAAAATCTAACAAAAACAACAAAAAAAAAGTGACTTTCGACTCAAGTTGTATAAAAACTAATAAAGATATTCACATCAAATTATTGTGTTTCAAACAAAATATTGGTTTAAATATTTTGTAGCGGTTTTGGAAAAATCGACACACGGGAACGATTCGGAAGTTATCAAGTTATCATTTTTTTTCTTCTCTTCTTTTTAATATTTTTTCGTAGTTTTTTATTAGCTGATTATTTGCTCAAGATGAGAGGAGAGAATTCCATTGTTTTGCACTCATCATGTTTATAATCTATGGATCAACTTGCTAGTTTCAATTATTAAAACAAATGAATTTGGCATTTTTGACAAAAAACGGTTCTTTGGTTGCATGAAAATCTATCACTTACAAACTTGTTTTATTTTTTTTTTTCCAAAAATGTACCTGACAAATAAGGACTTTTATAAAATGATAAAAGCTTCAATATGTTTGCATGACTTCAATTTTTACATGTTCAAAAGAAGGTTATGGCTTTAGTAGATAAATGCACATAAATATTTATATCATTTTATCGAATATCTTAAACGAATATCCACTAGAATTAAACCCGGATTTGTATCATTTTAACGTTTTTCAATGCGTATGTTATCAAGTCAATTTTAAAAAAGGTTTGTCTACAAAACGATTGGCTTATTAAGTTTTCAGAATAAAAGTTTTCTTACAACTTATGAACGCAATGCCGACATAATGCCCAAGTGCAAGATCTCCAAAAACAACATCACCACACTTTTAAAAATCCACAAAATCGTTATCGCCAAGTACAAAATCTCCAAAAATAAAATCCCCAGAATATAAATCAACATTCCCGTAATCCACCAACGATAGCCCCAAATCTATTTTTTTCAAATTCCGTCAATGCATGTAGGTTTTCATCATTTGAGTGTACTTTTTGAAGCTCAGCTAAATTTCGGAAGATAATAGCCTTTCAAAACTTTAAACCTTGTTCAAAACCAATGGTTTGGATCATCAAAAAGAAAATATGAACCAAAGTTTTATACAGTCTTCTACTGTCTAAAGTAGATGCTTGGCATCGCCGCCTCAACTGCATTGTAAGGATAAAAACTCAGAATTATATGTACTAATGATAGATTTATCAAATTAAATGATAGATGTTGTTACTACAATTGAGAAGATAAGCAGCGAAGAAAAACGCCAATTGGAAAAATTGAGCTTAAAAACAAACAAGAAGTTAAAATCTGTCTGAAATTTTAAAATTATATCAAATCATGCTAAATTATTTGTTACATATGTTTAATTTAATACCATTAATTCAAAACGTTTTATTTCTTATTTTTTTGAAAAACATTGATGGTATTAAACAATTATGTTTTTGTTCAGTAAAAGTTTACAATATTAAAAAGAGAACAAAAAGAAAAAGACAACTGAACTTTGGTCTGAATTATTCCCAAAATCAAAATGGATTGACCATATTTCTCGATTTGGGGATTAAATTTTGGCGATTCTTGCTTTGGAGCTAGTGAACCTAACCCCTTATGAACATACTAAGCTTATTTTGATGATTGATTTCGTTTTCTCGATTTTAAATTGATTTGGAATGGATAAACAAAACTATACATGGTTTTAAATTGTAATGTAGCGAATTCCTTTATTAAAAAAACAACCTTGGCTACTAAATTTGGACTCTTTTAATGTCTTGAAAACAAGGTTTATTAACTTCCCATAGGAAGTTATTGTAATGGGTCCGATTTGTCAAATCAAAAATTTTGACATTTCTCGACGTTTCAAGGTCCCTAGAGTCGAAATAAAAGATTTTTAGAAAGATGTCTGTGCGTGCGTGTGTACGTACGTTCTTACGTCCGTACGCTCGCGACGTTTTTTTCGTCGTCCATAGCTCAAGAACTAAAGAGATATCGATTTCAAACAAATTTTGTTATACAGATAATAAGGCAGAAAGATGCAGAAAGGGCTCTCAAGAAAATTGCGTGGGTGGTTTTTTTACCCAAGCAGATTGAAAAAAGGTGAATATTTTGGTTAACCCTAAATATCTTGCGAACCAAAAACGCTAGAGACTTGAATAAAAGTTTATATAATATATTGAAACGTGATATTAAAGAAATATATTTTTTTTTAAAATCCAATTAACGGTTTTTTTTTAAATCAATAAAACTGAAAACAAATTTGTCACCTCCAAAATTTTACTATTAAAATATGCTTTCATCTCCAAAACAATAAGAATAATGTTTTTGATATCTGATAAAATTTTGAGAAAAATTTAATTGACAGTTTTTTTTTATAAAAAATAAAAATCTAAAAAAAACCTTACTCAAAGTTGGTAAAAATTGAATATCGAATCAAATATCTTTTCAAGAACTTGAAATTTAGGCTTCAAACTTATTTTATCTTATAAGAAATATTGTTTTTAAGATTTTGAAAAATGTTGAGAAAAATCGAATTGACAATTTTCTTACAAAAAATAAAAACCCAAACAAAATTTAAGAAAACTGGTAAAAATTTACTTTCGACTCAAATAGCTTTTCGAAAATTAAAAATATTGGCTTCAAATATTTTATTTCACAGAAAATATTGTTTTCGGTATTCAGTAATTTTTATATAAAAATCCAACAATCCGTTTTTCATAAAAAATAAAATCTACAAAAAATAGTACCCAAATGTTGTATAAATTGATACGAGTACATATAGACAAACTTTTAAGCAAGACAAATCGACAGACGGGATGGGAAGTTATCAGTGTGGGTCGTATCCCAGCCTCTTTTTTCTTATATTTTTAATCTACTGTTTGATCTTTCTGTTAAATCTTCCTTTGAAGACCGAATACATATTTCTAGATCACAACAACTCTTTTACTTTAAATCTACATCAACTTACAAAAAGCCTAAATATCAACTTCGACGTTAAGCTTCCAATCTAAATGACTCCTTAAGAATGTTTGAATAATTCTAGTGCTCTCCTTAAATAATAACATACAAATTAAGGAGCACCACAATTCGTGCACGATTCACGTTTCGATGTCAACAACTTATCCAAATTCATATCCAGCTTGTATCATGTATATGAAGGTACATAAAACCCTGTTGTTCTAACCAGGTTCAGTACTATGTTCTTTTCATTCATATCCTCATCTTTTCCTCTTCTTAAGACCAAATATTAACATAATTAACATTAAAATATGCGATCGATTGATTATAACAAAAACAAAATATTGTTTGTTCTTCAACAATATCGCTCTGCATGATAAGTATGTTAATAATATGCCTCACCTGAATTATTGCTCGAATAAGAAACAAACCAAAAATACTCTATACACCTACTACTTAGGTACAACTTATAAGTAACGTTAACGTTAAAATCGTGACTTTGGACGACAAACTTCGACGTTCATTATGAGAGTCAGATTCGATACGAATGCGTTCTCAATATCAAAAGCGTGTTCACACTTTTTCGTGACTTAAGTATTAATTTATTATATAACTGCGATATATCTTGAAAAAAGGCTCGTCAAACCAGAAGCAATAACAAACAATCCAGCAACTTGTTGCTTCAGCCTGGGCCCAGCACAACGCCAACAATCGGCGTTCCTAATATATACTTGCCTGGGGATGGAGTACAAAGAGCTCCACCAACATAATCTGGATTAAGTAGTCTCAATATGGCGACTTTAAATTAATTATTTATTATCTTCTCATCTTATATAACAACAAATCCAAACAACCAACTTTGAATTAAACCAACGAAGAAAAAACAAACGAAAATCCAACCAGAAAAATAGATAAATAAAAATTCAATTGTTTTAATTTATTTTTTGATTTTTCATAAGAAAATTTATTTTATTTTCATTTTAGGAGCTTTTCCCGAGTTTTGTTTTTGCTTTTGTTTCTTTTTAGAATTTTTCATAATTTTTAGTAATAATAATAGAATACATTTATTTTCTCTTTTTTAATTTTATTTGTTTTTAAATAACTATTAAACAACTATTAGAATTTATTAATTTTAATTTAAATACTTAACAATAATTATTTTTCTTTTTTCTTCTTTTTCAGTGATTTACAAAATTAAATTAAATAAAAAAAATATAAACAAAATAAAAAGAATTTATTTAATAATAAAGTTTCTAGCTACGTAATTTGAAAAATTAAATTTCACAATTTATTATTTATATTTTTAGTTTTAATGTTTTTTTAATACAATTTTTATGTACAACATGCGCGTAAGTATAATAGTTTTATATTTTTTCTTTTATATTTTGTGTAAATTTTATAAAAATATTTGTTGTAATTTTTCATTACAATATTTAAGTTTTTTTTATTTTTTCGTTTAGAAGTCTATCAGTCCGCTTTATTTAAGATTCAGTTTATATGTCTCGCATGGAAATATTTACAATAATAAAATGACACGCTATTTATGATTAATAATACTATAACTATAAATATAGAATAATTATAATTTTATAATTTTTTTACAAACTTTAATACATTATTTAATATCACATTGATTTTGTTTTTATTTTATTTTCTGTTAAGAAGAATCATAATGTAAGTTTTGTTGGGTTAAACTAGGAACGCCTGATTGCCCGACTGATTATTGGAATTGCTCGTACTTGGAGCTGTTGGTGCAGTGGCTATTGTGGCTGAGGAAGCTGCTGGAGCGGAAGCCGCTGTCGCTGCGGGTTGTGCTTGAGTTGACTGGATAGCTGCCGACGTGGATTGTGTCGAGGTTGAAGCATTGCTCAGATTGCTATTTGTTCGAAGGTGCACTGGAGCTTGTTGGATGGGCCGCCACTGTGCCGAAGACGAAGGATGATGTGGGTTTCGAAGATTGTGTTGGGCACCTCCACCAGAGCGGAAGTGTGGATGGCCTAGAAGTTGCTGCTGGCCACTTGGGATCATTGAGAGATTCTCCTGTTGATCGTAGGCACTGTACTCCGATTCGATACTGGAGTAGATGTGTTCGGAGGGTGGTCGCATGGCGATGCTTTCACATGGACGGGCAACATGGCGACTTGGTCGTGGACTGGGAGTTGCGGTGGTGGCGGACGAGTAGTTGGCTTCCATGTCCTCCTGGTAGTAGGCTGGAGGAGGTGGAGCCTGACGGAAGATCACTCCGGGACTGACGGGTTGCTTGAAGCGTTCGTGATGGTCCAATGTGTAGTTGTTACCTCGTGGTGACAGCTCAATTGGAATGGCATAGCGGAGTTTCTCCCAGAAGTAGCGATCGCAGGTGAGCAGACGATTTGATGGCACTGATTTAAGATACGGAGCAAGTTCGGGCACCTCTTCAGCCTCGGCACTAACAGCTGTCTCTTCGATGATCACCAGTTTGCTCGCCAGACCGCGAAGCGCTTCGTGGAAGGCATTGCGGAATTCGATGCGATTCCATTCGGTTTGAATGAGATTCCGGGTCAGGACGAGGATGATTTTGCGAGATGCACGGGATGCTTCGACGATCTGCAGGTGTGATGCCTCTGGCGGGAGGTCTCTTTGCTGGATGCACAGTCTGAATGGTGGGCGACCGTGTTCCAACTCGGCGGCGATATTTCTGCACACAAATTCGTAATCCTTCGCGGAGTGCAGGATGATGGCGTCGTATAGCTTGCCGGCATCTTCGAAGCGAGGTTCACAAACACGAACACCATAGTGGGCAAAGAGCCACATTCTCACCGATTCTCTGAAGACGAAAACCACGATCAGAACGACAATCAGAAATATGAGCACCAAAACTGCAGCCAAAAGGGGGACATATCCGCCATTGATGTCCTGCGATGCGAGGTTGCTGCTGTTTTCGAGAAGTTCACTGCATTCGGCCTGGGCAGTGAGATCTAATTCACGCTTCACTGCACCATCGACACAGTAGATCTCGGCGGCATCCTTGATGATCATGGCGTTATCGGAGGCAAACTGGGAGAGATCTTGAAGGAAGCGACAACGACACGACCATGAGTTGCGTCCAATGGTCAGAGCTTCCAGACCATTGCGGTACTGCAGATTGACAAATTGTGGAATGTTGATCGACACCAGCCGATTGTTGTCCAATCGCAGGACCTTCAGTGACACCAAAGGAGCAAAGGTGGCATTTCCGATTTGGGTTAGAAGATTGTTCTGAAGATATAGTTCTCTGAGCAGAGATAGCTGTCCGAATTCATGTCCACCTAACGATTGGATTTTATTGTTCTCGAGGTGGAGCACACGGAGCATGCCAAGATCACTGAAAGTCTTGTTCTCTATCGTCATCACGTTGCTGGAATTCAGATAAAGTGCTCTCAGATTCCTTCTCGCCTCGAAGACATGGGAATGGAGGACGGGTAGATTGTTCCCATCGAGGTACAGGTCGGTCACATCCAGAGGCAGTTTACTGGGGAGCGTGTTGCGATTCTGCTTGCCACAGTCAACGATGTTCGTGGACCATGTGGCGTCATGGAAGCACGAGCAGTTCTGAGGACATTTCATTTCACACTGACACGCTTCGAAGTCACAACAATGGCAGGTTGTCGGGCAGTGGGACTCATATTTGCACACGAAATCCTGGCTGGAGAGGGAAGTCAATGGGCGGATTGGTGAGTTGCGGCTGTGGGGCATCAAACACTCGATGTTGGTCAAATCAATGATCTTTGGGTGCTGGCGAGTGGTTAGATTGTTGATTCTCTGCAACCATTCCATGGAACAGTCACACTCGAAGGGGTTTCCACCGAGATAGAATTCAGGCACTTGCTTCTCACTTGACACGGGGGCAACTCGCAACGAATTCAATGGAATCTTGGACAGGACATTGGCATAGAGATCCACTCGGGCGAGTTTGGTCTTATCGACAAATGTGTTTGCCTGAATGGAGCTGATGATGTTGTTGTTGATGAATAGAAGCTCAATGGAATTGGGCACTGCCATTGGACCAATTTCTGTGATGCGATTATGACTGGCATCCAGAGTGGTCACACGAATCTCTTCCTGCAGTTTGTAGTAGTTGCCCAGAGCTTCGATGTAGTTGCCATGGATATCGAGCCACTTGAGATTGCTTGGAATGAAGGCATAATCGAACCACACCAGATGATTCTCGGAAAGATTCAGCCACAGAAGAGAAGTCAAAGTTGCAAAAATTCCATTAATGTCGGTTAGGAAATTTCTGTCAAGACGAATTGCCTCGATTTCGGTATTTTTGTCCAGAGCACCTCGTTCGATAGCCTGAATGCGGTTCTTGGCCAAATTCAACACACTCAGACGTGGAAGCTCGGCAAACATGTCTTTTGTGATGTTGCCGATTCTATTGTCGATCAAACGAAGACCGGTCAGTTGATTTAAATTACGGAATGTGCCGTTTTTGAAGTCGGAAATCTGGTTCTCACCCAAATCGAGTGTTTTGAGCACAGTCAGATCTTGGATAGCTTCTGGAACTTCAGCAAGCTGATTTGAACTAAGATCGAGTTCTTTTAAGTCAGAACAGTTGCGGAAAGCCTTACTCTCGATAATGCTGATGAGGTTGTTGTTCAGAGTGAGCTTCGTCAGCACATAAAGTCCATTGAAGATCTGGTTGTCCAAAGTGTGCAGACGATTCTCGGCCAGATTCAAAGTGTGCAGATTATACAAAGGCAGAAATGCACCATCTTCAATGTGTCCAATGGAGTTGTTGCGCATGTCGAGGATCTGCAAGAAATACAGCTCTTTGAATGTCTTCGAGCCGATCCTTGTCAGAGCGTTGTTGGCCAGATTAAGGACGATCAAACGGATCAAGCCGGCGAAAGTTGTGTTATCGACATGATGACTGGTCAGTTGATTGCCAGACAAGTCCAAAACGAGCAACTGTTCAAGACGATGGAAGATTCCCTTTGGAAGATCGTACAACTCGTTGGACTGCAGGTGAATCTCTCGCAGTTCCTTGTTGTTGGCGAATGCATCAATTGGAATTGTCTCCAGATGATTGTAGCTCAAATTCAGTGTTCGCAGACTGGTCAAACCACTGAAGGCATCCGCAGCAATACTTGTGATATTATTGTGCTGCAGTTTTAGCTGCTGCAGCCGGCGCAAACGCGATGCACCCCAATTCTCCGGCAACGAACGAATCTCATTCGAACTTGCATCAATAACTTGCAATTCCGATCCCGAACCCTGCATTCCACCGATCGAACACAGTTTCTCCGAGAATCCCAAACTATCCGCCGACCGAATACGATTCGCGGTTAAATTCAAAACCTTCAAACTATGCAAAGGACACCAAACACCCTCTGGCAGTTGTCTAATATTATTCTCACTCAACTCCAACGTCTGGAGGTCACGCAAACCGGCAAAAGTATTTGTCAATATGTCCAAACTTTTACCCGGTCCCCAGATCGAATTCCGGGTGCTAACCGTTAATTTCTTCAACGACACCAAACCTTCGAAGGCATTTTGTTGCAAACGTTGCAATTTACACGAATCTACGCGCAACTCGGAGAGCTTTTGCAATCGAACAAAGGCGTTTATTGGCAATTCACTCGCGTACAATAGATCCTCGTCGCACTGTATATCCAAATTGTTGGCCGTTTCGGCCACTTGTAGATCTAATCCATGTGGGGTGGCGTCTATGACTCGCAGTTTGCACTTGATATCCATTGTTGTGCGTACAAATTCCCACGAGCATTGCGCCGATGCACTTGCCACAAATAATGTTAAACAACACAATAGGAATATGATTTGTGACATTTTGTTTGATTTATTTTTTGGAACTTTTGAAAAATAACTTAAACTAATTTTGGACCGAAAATTTAAGACGGGCCAAAATCTTTTTTTTTTTTCAAGGGGTTGGACACTTAAATCGCGGTTTTGGATGAATATTTTTTATTTTGCGATTTTTTTTCAAAAATTCTTAACTTTGTCAAAAATTGACATTTTTTCGAACACACTTGCTCGCTCTCGGGCAAACAACCCCGTCGTCGTCTTTCTTAATTCGATTCGTTTCAAAAAACTTTGTGATTTTTTCTCAATTCGATAAATTTTAATTATTATTTTTTTTTTTTTTCAGAAAAAAAACTGTTTAGTATTTTTTTTTTCTAACTTTAAGTTACAAGTTGCGCGGCGGTATTAAAAATATATAAAAATTATAATTATACGTTTGTGTAGTTTATAAATGCATGGTAACCGCTCAACGATCAAACTCAAACTGATTATTCGGTTTGCTGCTCTCGAATCCATCGACTTGGTCTTCTTCGGGAGTTTTGTAAAAATTGTAGAACGTAGATATAAAGTATCTCACAGATACAATATCTATCTATACACATGCATATTTCAAAAAAGAGGGAGAACAAGTTAAAGTATCTATAGTTTAGTGTATTCAATCTGTGTGCATAACACTGTGTATAAACTGTGTTGTGTCTCGTCGGTGTCCAGTAGAGTAATTTCCAGTTTATGCTATTTGCTTCAGAATCAGACTTCAGAGCGTGCAGTGTATAGATAGATACTTAGAAACTCACTCTTGACAATGACAAGAAGGAAGGGGAAGTTAAGTTCCTCTATTGAGGTTTTGTTGTGAGTCCGAATGAAACACAATCACACACACAGCACACAGACAGTCATAACCAAAAATGCATAAGAGCACAGAGGCCCTGTGAGAGTATCTATACTTCATAGTCGAAGTCGAACTCATAAATTCGATTGTCAAATTGTCCAACAGGCAAACATTGGAAATTACAAAGCTGCCATCCTCCAGATTCAACCAAACCAACGAACTTGTAACTGTATGTGAGGAGAGTTGTTGTGACTTAGTAGGTATAATTGCGGGAGTGCATTTGCATCAAATACGCTCGTCGAAGGTTTTAGAGATGAGAGGGCCAGGGGGATGATTTTTGTGTTTTGTAGTTTGTAAGAGGAAGGACTTTTATACCCCTCAAAAGCAAATGACCCTTTTGTTCATTAACACACTACCTCTGTACCTTCTTCATCGTTCTCCTCTCTCTCTCTCTGTCTCCTCTGCTGTGTCGTTCACGTAGTTCGTCCTCATAGCACTTTGTCGATTTACTTATATAAATTTTATTGTGGTATTAGTGTCGTCATATCTTTTTATGCATGGAAAATCACGATTGCCACTTAAAAATAAGTTCCCACTATATCAAATGGTATAGTTTTTGTGATCAGTGTTTTATTAATTAAGTCAAAATTAAATTTTTAGCAATATTTTTTATTTACTTGGCTTAAGTTTTTATTTTACTGTCAATTAGATTTTTCGTAAAGTCAATATTTTTCTTAATGTTCGAGATTTCTAAGTCAAAAACCAATATTAACAATTTTTTATTGTTTTTAAGGTTTTGTTTTTTTTTTTTGCAAAAAAGTAACATTAAATTATTACAAATTTTTGTACAAATGTTTTCAACAATACTTTGTTAATAATAATTAAATAAAATGTCAAGTCAATACTTGATATTTTGTTTTTAAGATAGTTAGGTTAGATGAGGTAGAAGTGGCTGAACGGGATACGGCGAAGGATGCATTAAGGCCACTTGTTGGTTATTGGAGTTCCTTATGAAACGTGAATGCTTAATCTTTTGAGAATATGTCTAGCCTCGTGGTCTGCTTACCTATTAGCAAGGGTCCGGTTAAAACACTGATTTTGAATTTTATATGCAATCTGCTTAGAGTTATCAAGCACCTTGAGTGGCTTAAATCTGGTGTGGTTGAAAGGTGGTGATGATATTCTTCCTGATGTTGGATTTCTTTAAAGGCTCTTGTCTTTCCAAAAATTAAAACGTAGAGATTGCTATTTAAGTCGTTCGAGGTACACGCCCCAACTAACCCTCACAATATTTACTTAAGATACTTAAACCGAACATTTATTTTAAAAAATTTTATTCGTATCAAAAATCAACTTGTATTTTATTTTTGAAAAAATGTCAATTAAAATTAACTTTGTTTGTAAAATATTCGAGGTGACTAATATTTTGAAAAACTGTCAGTTAAATTTATCTTAAAATATAACCAGATTTCAAAAACGTCACGGTGCAGTTCAAATAAATTATTCTGAAATAATAATAGTAATAATAATTATTCTGTTTTTCATAAAATATTCGACGTGCCTTATACATTTTTTTAATAAAAGTTTTTTGAAATATTTTTGAAGCTTATAGGAAGATAGTATCATGCCTCCATGTAGAACATAAAATCTATACCCAAAGCGTAATAGGTTCGTTAGATATACTATTTATGTATGTTTTTAAAAATGATTGTGACAAAAAACACCTTTCTAGTCTCCATTAGTATTTGAAGTCGATATCTCTGATGGTTGTAGTACCCGTGGAATGATGGTTAGTGCAATGGACTGTAATGCAAGAGGTCTTGGGTTCGATCCCTGCCAATGTCATCTAAGGCTTTTTATACGGGTACTGGCTCTTGCGAGGAATTGACGATTCTCCAAGAGTAATTCTTGTCATTTAAAGCGCTTTCTCAAATAAGCCGTACGGATTCGGCTTAAAACTGTAGGTTTCCTCCATTTCTGACAACATTACTCCTGCACATGAATGGTTGCGAGTTGTAAGTCACTAGGCCCTAGTTCCCAACGGACTGTTGCGCCACCAACTTTATTAACTTCCCATAGGAAGTTATTGTAATGGGTTCAATTAACGAACTGAAAATTTTGACATTTCTCGACGTTTCAAGGTCCCCAGAGTCGAAATAAAAGATTTTTAGAAAGATTTCTGTGCGTGCGTGTGTACGTACGTTCGCGATGTTTTTTTCGTCGTCCATAGCTCAAGAACCAGAAGAGATATCGATTTTAAATAAATTTTGTCAGATAATAAGGCAGAAAGATGTAGAAAGGGCATAGCAGTTTGAAAAAAGGTGAACATTTTGGTTAACCCTAAATATCTTACGAACCAAAAACGCTAAAGACTCGAATTAAATTTTATATGATATATTGTAACATGATATCAAAAAAGTATATTTTTTGAAAAAAATCCATCTTACGGTTTTTTTTATAAATCAAAAAAACTGAAAAAAAAATTTGTCTCCTTCAAAATGTATGACTTAAATATGATTTCATCTCCAAAACAATTTTGTGCAGCGAAGAATAATGTTTTTGACATTTGAAAAAATTTTGAGAAAAATAGAATTGACAATTTTTTTTATAAAAAATAAAAATCTGAAAAAAAAACATTACTCAAAGTTGTTAAAAATTGCATATCGATTCAAATATCTTTTCAAAAACTTGAAATTAAGGCTTAAAACTTATTTTATCTTATAAGAAATATTGATTTCAACATTCTGAAAAATGAATTGACAGTTTTTTTACAAAAAATAAAAACCTAAAAAAATTTATAAATTAATAAAAGTTGATAAAAATTGATTTTCGACTCAAATATCTTTTCAAAAATTTGAAATATTGGCTTCAAGCTAATTTTATCTTATAAAAAATATTGTTTTCAACATTCAATAAAATTTTGAAAAAAAAATCGAATTGACAGTTTTTTTTTTACAAAAAATAAAACTTAAAAAAAAAAAACAATACTAAAACTTGGTTAAAATTTACTTTCGACTCAAATAGCTTTTCAAAAATTAAAAATCTTGGCTTCAAACTGTTTTTATTTCACAGAAAATATTGTTTTCGATCATAAAAAATAAAATCTACAAAAAATAATACGCAAATTTGGTAGAAATTGATACGAGACAAACTTTTAAGCAAGACAAATCGACAGACGGGATGGGAAGCTATCAGTGTGGGTCGCATCCCAGCTTCTTTTTTTATTTTTATCTTTGATGGTTCTTGAGATATGGCCCACGAAAAAAGTTGTTCCGAATGCAAATACGCACAATTTAAACATAGACAACTCCCTAAAAACCATTGATTTAGATTCGAGGGACCCTAAACTGCCAAAAAATAAAAATATTCCAATTCGACAAATTAAGTGAAGTAAAGTAAAGTTTCAAAACCTTACCACTCATATTAAAATCACAACTTTCATTTGATACCAACCTTAATAGTGTACATTGTTAACCAAGGCTTAGTAATTATTATAATATGGGGATTCCCTTTTAGTCACAAATGCCAAAAGTGGTAACCATATGGAAAATGTGCATTCAGGCAGGCTTGTTTGTCACACACATGGTGGCGCTGGGCCTGGGCCGCTGGCTGCTGGGCTGCTGCATTCTGCATTTTGTATAGCAGAGGAAGAAGGTACCTTATTTTATAAACCGCATGTATTTATATGTTACAGTTAAATGGAGGAGAGAAATGAGAGTAGGTTGTAAAATTCTATACCCCTACGAGAGTGTGTATGTGTATTTTCTGTTTTTTGTCATTTTTGTTGCTTCTCATGCAAAAGCCTCCCATCACCCACCCCCAAGTCTGAATCCACCTTACGAGTTATGAGCAACCGACGACGACTACGACGACGACGACGATGCAACAGATGCACATTGCATACACAACATCATTGCTAGAATAGGGGAGCTGTGGGGAGAGGGTTTGTTTTTTACTTTTAAGTTCAGTTTCTTTTGGTCCTATAAGAATATGAACTAAAAGATACAAGCGGCAGATACAATACACTTGTAGCATGAAATATACAGGGTGGTAAAATAAAAAAGAATATTCTTTTTGACATACAAACACAATGAATTTTATTTTTCTCTTATACATTGATACAGTTTTTTGTGTGTTTCTTTTTTCTTTTTTTTTCTTCTTTGATTTCAATTTTATTTTTATTATTTCCTTCATTTTCTACACACTTGACAATTTTTTTATTCCTTCACTTCGTTTTGCCCATTTTTGTGTTCTTCTGATTATTTTTCTTCTTAGCCCCATTTTGCCCATTGTTGTGTATTTCTTTTCTTTTTGTTGTTGTTGTTGTTGTTTTTGAATTTTGTTTTGCCTGTGTTATTCTTGTGCAGAATTATATTGCAAATTATAGTACAAGTTGTTGTTTAGTTGAGATACAGATAGAGTCCAAGTCCAGTCCAACAGCAACTACAGCAAGCAGAAGGGATTTTTGAGGTGGTGTAGAGTAGATGTCGATGCAGTGCAGTAGATTATTATGCACTATCCTGATTCCTGTCCTGCTCCAGTACGCTCTCTATACCTTTACGTATTCCATCGATGAATTTTTAGATACTTTTTTATTGCATTAAAAGTTTTGAGTTCGAGCATAAAGATGAAGGGACTTTTGTAACATACCTTAACTACATAGATACACCGGATTAAGATTTAGAATGAAAAGTGAACTATTATGCGGGGGAAAATATACGTACATATCTTTAAAATTATACCTATGTTGATATTCTGATTGAGATACTTTAACAAGTTGTTCGGGGTTTTGGTTTTTGGTCTTGTGTATTTTTGTTACACTATCATTTAAAGATGGTTTAAAGTGGTTTCATTAATATCTTTTAGATGGTTATTGTAAAATGTGTTATTGTGAGTAAGGAATACATTAAATCAGAAATTACGTTTTTTGTTTTTGTTAGAAATGGAGTTCTGCTACTTTCTATTGGAAGTTATTGTAATCGTCCCAAGTTATCAAGTTTAACATTTTTTATATTGTTTCAAAGTCTCTAGAATCTAAACTTGACTCTGTCTTCCAACGACTGGTGTATTTTTTTTTGTCAAGCATTGATGTATCCCATAAAACGAGCCATCGACTTAAAACCAATTTTTTTTACAGATATATAATTCCATCAAAATGATTTTAAAATATCTCAAGAACAAATCTATCGAGGACACACATGTGTGTGACAAACTAGTTAAAAACTGTTCCTCGATTTAAAAAGAGAACATCTTGACTTTAATTTTACTTAATTTCATAGAAGACATTTTTGTTAACATTTAGATAGATTTTCAGAAATATTGCATTGTCTGTTTAGTTTTACAAAAACCATAACATCTTACAAAAATACTACATACAGCTTGATTTTCAATTACACTGATCGACAAAATTATGTTTTTTAAAAGATATAGTACCTAACCTATATGTCCTTAGTTCGAATCCCGCATTAAACTTTTTTAATCACATCTGGTTTTTAAAAAATGCCCCTTTTAAAATGATTAAAACAATCAAAAAATCATGTTTTTAAGGCTTAATCAAATTTTAAAATAGCTCTTAAAAATAAATTGTATAAAGATTTTGAAAAAAAAATTAAATCTTTCTCTTCTGAATACAATTTAAGTCATTTTAGTATCCTACTATTTTTGATTATATGTTCATTTATTTTTTTATATATTTGATTTTATATGAAGTTTTGACCAAATCAAGAACTTAATATTTTCATATCTGTGAAAAATGCAATAATGAGCAGAAGTGGTCAAATGTAAGTAAGAATTTTGAATAATATTAACATTTTTATTATTTTTCTTATTTTGTTAATCCAACTACAAATTATTATTTATAATAAGATTTAAAAAAAAAGAATATAATTTACAAAAAAATAAAAATAATAATGGTTTTCCAATGTGTCTAATTATGCACGTTTAAGTTTCAAGAGGTTGAACATCATCTTTTAATTGAGTCTCTACTGTACTGTGTTTATTTTTTAGATAATTATCATCTTTCGTTGTTTCTTGTTAATAAAAGTTAATTTTTAAACGTTTAGTGTGGATTATAGTCAAAATGAAAAAAAAATTGCAAAAATATCGTGGACCGCCCTATTCATAGTCAATAAAAAAAGGACGGAAACGACTACTTACTGACTTGGATGCAGGAACAATGGAGAGGGAGTTGAGAAGTTGTGGATCCAAAACACCTAAGCAGGCAGACGAAAACATAGACAAGTCACATAAAAGAATTGAACTAGCCGCTAACAAAAAAACAAAGAAGCCAGGTTAGCTTTTGCTAAAAAGCACATGCATCGGAGGATCAATAATGGCTTGGGATTGTTTCTCGTGGAACTCTGTCATGAAGAAGAAAATTATTTGGATATTTTTAACTTCCCATAGGAAGTTATTGTAATGGGTCCGATTTGTCAAATTGAAAATTTTGACATTTCTCGACGTTTCAAGGCCAATAGAGTCGAAATAAAAGATTTTTAGAAAGATGTCTGTGCGTGCGTGTGTACGTACGTTCGTACGTCCGTACGTCCGTACGTTCGCGACGTTTTTTTCGTTGTCCATAGCTCAAGAACCAGAAGAGATATCGACTCCAAATAAATTTTGTTATACAGATAATAAGGCAGAAAGATGCAGAAAGGGCTCTCAAGAAAATTGCGTGGGTGGTTTTTTTACCATAGCAGTTTAAAAAAAAGGTGAAAATTTTGGTTAACCCTAAATATCTTACGAACCGAAAACGCTAAAGACTTGAATTTAATTTTATGTAATAAATTGTAACGTGATCTCAAAGAAGTATATTTTTTGAAAAAAATCTATCTAACGGTTTTTTTTTATAAATCAAAAAAACTGAAAAAAAAAATTTGTCACCTCCAAAATTTAACGACTAAAATATAATTTCATCTCCAAAACAATTTTGAGCAACGGAGAACAATGTTTTTGAAATCTGATAAAATTTTGAGAAAAATCGAATTGACAATTTTTTTTATAAAAAATAAAAACCTAAAAAAAAATAACAAAAGTTGGTAAAAATTGAATATCGACTCAAATATCTTTTCAAAACTTTGAGATATTGGCTTTAATTTACTTTTATCTTTCAAAAAATATTGTTGTCAACATTCAGTAAAATTTTGAATAAAATCGAATTGATAGTTTTTTTACAAAAAATTAAAAACCGAAAAAAAATTAATAAAAGTTGGTAAAAATTGATTTTCGACTCAAATATCTTTTCAAAAATTTTAGATATTGGCTTCAAACTTATTTATTTTACAGAAAATATTGTTTTCAATATTCAATGATTTTTATATAAAAATCCAACAGTCCGTTTTTTCATAAAAAATAAAATCTACAAAAAATAGTTCTCAAATTTGGTAAAATTGATACTAGTACATATAGACAAACTTTTAAGCAAGTCAAATCGAAAGACGGGATGGGAAGTTATCAGTGTGGGTCGCATCCCAGCCTCTTTTTTTGAATACAAATTTACCACCTTTTACTGCATCAATGGGCTACAATGAGTTTGAAATAACATCTCAGCAGGACGGAGATCCCAAACACACTTCGAAAATTGTCACAGAACGGTTAAGAAATCAACAGTTTATGACGATGACATGGCCAGCACAAAGCCCTGACCTCAATCTAATTGGAAATTAATGGTCAATTGTGAAACGACGGTTGGGGCAGTACCAAAACTGATTGAATATTCAGGAGCTTTGGCAACGAATGAAGTTGGAATGGAGTCATATTCCACAAGAATTTTTTCATAATTTGGTGGAAAAAGTAAGGGATTATGGACTAAATACTGAAAGAAATAAACATTTTTTAAACGTGATGTGGGACAAGTCGAAAAATTAATTAAATAAATTTTTGTTTTGTAAAATATATCGTTGTTTTGAAAAAAATATTATAAATAATAAACGAAAGTTTAATAATCTTAATAAAAAAAAATAAAAACAATTTAATTTTATTTCAAACACTTAGTTTTAGTAAATTATTCAAATAATTGAAAACATTTGACGACTTTTGATATCACTAATTTCCAAGCTTTAAGTTTGACTATTTGATCAAGTTTTAAAAAATACAACATAGTTTATATATTTTTAAATAAGTTCAAGACTTGATATAAGAAAATGGTTTAGACAATATTTAAAAATTGAAATAAAGAAACTTCATACTGTGTTACCTGTACGTATTTTCAAATAAATTTTGTTAGTTAATAAATCAGAAAGATGTAGAAAGGGCTCTCAAGAAAATTGCGTGGGTGGTTTTTTTACCATAGCAGTTTGAAAAAAAGGTGAACATTTTGGTTTACCCTAAATATCTTGCGAACCAAAAACGTGATATCAAAGAAGTATATTTTTTGAAAAAAATCCATTAAACGGTATTTTTTTAAAATCAAAAGAAATGAAAAAAAAATTGTCACCTCCAAAATTTTGCTACTAAAATATGATTTCATCTCCAAAACAATTTTGTGCAACGACGAATAATGTTTTTGACATCTGATAAAAAGTTAAGAAAAATCGAATACACAGTTTTTTTTACAAAAAAATGAATAAAAGTTGGTAAAAATTAATTTTGGACTCAAATATCTTTTCAAAACTTCGAGATATTGGCTTTGATTTACTTTTATCTTTTAAAAAAATATTGTTGTTAACTTTCAGTAAAATTTTGAAACAAATCGAATTGACAGTTTTTTTATAAAAAATAAAAACCTAAAAAAAAAACTCAAAATTGGTAAAAATTGAATATCGATTCAAATATCTTTTCAAAAACTTGAAATTTAGGCTTCAAACTTATTTTGTCTTATAAGAAATATTGTTTTCTACATTCTGAAAAATGTTGTGAAAAATCAAATTGACAAATTTTTTACAAAAAATAAAAACCTAAAAAAAATGTAACAAAAGTCGGTAAAAATTTTTTTCGACTAACAATTAACATTCGATAAAATTTTGAAAAAATCGAATTGACAGTTTTTTTTAGAAAAAATTAAACTCTAAAAAAAAAACCTAAAACTCGGTAAAAATTTACTTTCGACTCAAATAGCTTTTCAAAAATTTTAAATATTATTTTATACTTATTTTATTTCACAGAAAATATTGTTTTCGATATTCAGTATTTTTTATATAAAAATCCAACCGTCCGTTTTTTCATAAAAAGTAAAATCTTAAAATTGATACGAGTACATATAGACAAACTTTTATGCAAGACAAATCGATAGACGGGATGGGAAGTTATCAGTTTGGGTCGCATCCCAGCCTCCTCTTTTGAAGTTGGAATAAGGCCACCAAATTTATTGGAATAGTGCATTTTCACTGCCAGTAAGAAAACCCTGTTGCTTAAGTGTTATTCTTATGTCTTTGTTTCGAAATAGTTGGGGAAAATTATAGTTTTTCGGAACTCTCCATGAAAAAATTAAATTATTAATTATTAAAATAGAGACCAGCAATATATTACCTCATATTTTCCTTCAAAACTACTAGTCCGATATTGAAGTCAAAGAAGATTATGTTCAAGAAATTTAGTATCTATATTTCTACTTATGATCAACAGAGCACAAACTATAAGCAGTTTTGTTCTTGCAAATTTGTAGACCTTTCAATACTTAGGACGCTTTTAAAATTCATTATTTTTGTTGGTTTCAAAAGTTTTCATTCTAGAGAGCAAACATATCAATAACTAATTTAACGGTATTTCTTTTATATCGAATGAAGGTTTTTTATCAAAGTTTTCCTTCATATGCAGTTTTTCTTAATTCAAATATATTTATTAATTTTCATAACATTTTCAGTTGTATGAGATATTTTAAATATCAAATCTACAACAAAATTTTGTAAAGCCTTATCCATGAAAAATAAAGTATCTATCTATTTATCTAACGTTATTTCTAAATGCTCAGTTGACAAAAGAACAACGAGTATAACTAGAAGCACTTGAATAAGATCAATCCTCAGATAAAGATCTCTCAAAAAATACGTTTTTCCAATTAAGTATCCGCGTTAAAGGATCTATAATCTTCGTACACTTAAACATATATGAAATCATAAAATGAAACACCAAACATACGTTATCCAAAAACTATCCAAGGTTAACGCTGGGTTGAAATAAAACAATCATAAACAAAACACTTGGTCTTATTTTTTCGTTTTTAAGGGTTTGCAAAAAAACTGTCTGTTTCTAAGTTATTCAACCTTTAATGTGTGTAAAAGTGTCTCTGAACTTAACCTCGCTATTGGATGTTTTTTTTTTGTATGTTAAGAACATTATCATTACCTTTAAGTATCAAATTTCTATAAAGTTTAATAAAATACACATCACACAAACAAAAAAATATGCACGCAGATATATGACACTTTTAACCTAAATGATTATGGTCAAACATTATGTCTATCTAATATACTTTTGTATACCTGTACCTGTTCTATATGTCTATAAGCGCCATAAGATACTTTTGGTATTTGCATTTTTGCCTTTAGGTGCGTTTATAATAATTTTATTAATTCGATACTTATACTTCAACTTTTACATATCTCAGTACCTACCTTTGCATAGATATATAATAAATGTATGTTAATGTTTATGAATTACAATGATATTATTATTTTCTGCCGATGTCAATGATTGTGATTATATGGCATTCAAATGTAGTTAATGACAATATTATAATTATTAATATTCATACATATACCTACATACATTTATACATACTGAACAACATGTCAGCAAAAATTAATATACCTTCTCTTAACTTATCAATATTTAATGGTTGATTTATGCAAATAAACATAATTTACGTGCAATGCAGCAATGCAGAATGCAGTGCAGTGAACTTGTGTGCAATGCATTTTAGATTAAAGATTAAAAGTGTTTAGCTTTGTACATAGATTATACCTGCCTTTAAAAAAAAATTGTTAAAGAATTATTATTGAATTGAATTCGATAAGTCATTCTATGGTAATGAAAGCAAGAACTTTAATGTGTGGGAATCGAATGCGTTTTAATTCAATTTAATTACGCGCTTTATCTGTGTGAAATCTAATCGATTAATGTCATTTGGTTGGATATTTAGGTTGACTTTTTCATAGTATACAAACACAAACAATTGAACAAAATTTAGGTATACTAAAAATTTAACTTAAGTTCTTGTAAATTATATATGAGATGGTATTTCAATAATAACTCTGGGCTCTTATACCATTATACAATGTTTTCCAATACGATAGTTGCATTTTCATAATAAAGACGCGATACCAAAGATGAAGCTATCCCATTAACAATGAAATACAATATCAGCCAAATCGCCACCTCTTCTACATTTGCAGCGGTCTTTTCAAGATGTGGAAGATCCTTCTCATGAAACATCTACCTGTAAAGATTTGAAGAGATCTTTGAGTATTAGCATAGATATTATATAACACTTGGTCTTAAATGATAAACCTTAAGGTTTAAGACCAAGAGATGTGATGTTATCACCTCCCCGAGATATAACACGGTTAGGAAACGTGTTTTGTAAAAAACAAAGTATTCAACCTTTACGGTCCAATTTTAAATGAACTCCAGGAGCACAGATTCATTTGCTTATACTTATTCTGAACGACATTTCATACAAATATTATTAAACGTTCGTACGGTTATTTTGAAAGTGATCACATAAAGTTTTTTAGAACTAAGTACTTTTCGCAGCTATAACACGGCCATCCTGCAATTTTCATTGTTCCTCGATGAAACAATCCATAACTGCCATTATTTTGAAACAAAATAATAATTTGAAAACAACTCAACACAAAAAATAAGCTTAGCTCGCAAGCGTAAACTTGTCTTTTACCGTTAACATCAAACCTTAGTAACTCAGAGGCAAACAGCTTATCTACTAATATTCGCAAAACAATCCATTATCAGCAAACTATAAGCTAAGAGGTTTAGCTCGCAAGCGTAAACTTGTCTTATTTGCCACAAAACCTATGTAACTCAGAGGCGGACAGCTTGTCTACTAGTATTCTAAAACAGTCGACAATCAACCAACTATAAGCTCAGAGGTTTAGCTCTCGAGCATAAACTTGTCTTACACCATTTAGCCCAAGTACACATAATATAATTATTTACAAAAACTAAAAGTTCTTTAAACTTCAGCCAATTACTTGGTAACAATTTAAATTAAAATTAAATTAAATTGGGTGGCGCAACAGTCCGTTGTGAACCAGGGCCTAGTGTCTTACAACTCGCAACCAACTGTTGTCAGGAATGGAAGGGACCTACAATTTTAGGCCGAATCCGAACGGCTAGTTTGAGAAAGCACTTTTTCAAGACAAGAATTACTCTTGAAGGATTTGTCAATTCCTCGCAAGAGGCAGTACCCGCGAAAATTATTTTTTTTAAATTAAGGTGGCACAGGCAGGGATTGAACCCAAGACCCCTTGCATGACAGTTCAACGCACTAACCATCATGACACGGGTACTTGGTAACAATTTAATAAAATTAAATAATGAAACATAAGACTTATCACATAACGCTTCTCATTTTCTTTTGGAACTGGTCTAATAGTTTTTCTTGCAGCAACTATAATTTAGAATTGATTTTCTTCAGCTTGTACCTGTCATTCGGCAACACGCTCAATTTTTGTGTCAATGTCAGAACACCATTTGATAATGGATTATCGGGATAAAAAATGGGTAATCCAATGATGCCATTTTTTTCCGTTCCTTAAGTTGAGCAGTCTTCAAACACTTCGGCAATGTGTCAGCTGTGTTGAGCATCGTTATTTTTTTCTTGATAAACGTCCTCCGAGATTTCTTCATCTTCATTGTCCAAATTCTTCTTATTTTCCATCACTTATTAAATATTTTGTTTTTATATTTGATTTTCTTTTTATTCCATCCTTTAGGGTTATCCCACTTCTGATGATAATTCCGAGCAATCGATTCTGTGCCTACCTTCTGGCTTACTATTTCACAGTCCAATTTTGAATGAACTCCAGGTGCACAGATTCATTTGCTTATACTAATTCTGAACGACATTTCATACAAATATTATTCAATGTTCGTACCATTATTTTGAAAGTGATCATATAAAGTTTTTTTAGAACAAAGTACTTTTCAACTATAACATACATATGTTTGCACGTTGATCCACTTTAAGTTATTAATTATATTTTTAACATTCACGAATATGCTTTTAAATTTAAATAAACCAATATAAATTGTTTTTCAATAAGTGTGGGCAGATGTTGTAGTTAGATGTCGTGGCGTCCTGCTGGAACCACATGTTGTCTAGGTCCATAAGAAATTAGTTATCATCGTTATGTAGCGCTCGCTGTTGACATTGACCGCCTCACTAACGTCGTTTTAAAAAAGTACGGACCAATTATCCAAAATCCACACCAAACAGTAACTTTCTGAGGATGCATTATCACTTGGTGAACCTTGAGTTGTAAAAACAGCCTTAACTTACCTAATTACTTAAGGTGGCGCTACAGTCCGGGGCGGACCTGGGCCTCAACCAACATACGTCTCCAGCCAGCTCGGTCCCTAGCTAGCTGTCTCCAGTTTCGCACGCCAAGTTGGTTTGAGGTCCTCTCCCACCTGGGTGCGGCACCTGAGTTGCGGTCTTCCTCTACTGCGTCGTCCCTCGGAATTGGATTCGAAGACCTTGCGGGCTGGAGCGTTGATGTCCATCCGCTCTACATGACCTAGCCATCTAAGCCGTTGGACTTTAATTCTGCTAACTAGGTCAGTGTCGCTGTACAGCCCGTACAGTTCGTCGTTATATCTTCTCCATTCTCTATCTATGCGTACGGGACCGAAAATCACCCGAAGAATTTTTCTCTCGAAGCATCCTAAGACGCTCTCATCTTTCTTTGAAAGGGTCCAGGCGTCCGCGCCATAAATGAGAAGAGGGAAGATGAGTGTCTTATAGATGGTGATTTTAGATGCTCGAGAGAGCACTTTACTTCTCAATTGCCTTGTAAGTCCAAAGAAGCAGCGATTTGCAAAAGTTATTCTTCGTTTGATTTCAGCGCTGGTGTCGTTGTCTGTATTTATAGCGGTGCCTTGGTAGATAAAGTCCTTAACTACTTCGAAGTTATAGCTGTCCATGGTGACATTTTGTCCAAGACGTCGTTGTTCTGTGTCCTTTTTTTAATAACAGCATATAAACCCATCTTCTTCGCTTCCGTCGGAATGCTCAAAAACGCTCCACTGACATCACGCTTTGATCTTCCAATTATGTCAATATCATCTTCGTATCAGAGTAATTGGATGGACCTTAGAAAGATTGTGACTCTAGTGTTGACTGTTGAGTTCTGAACAATTCTTTCCAGAACGATGTTGAAGAAGTCGCATAACAGTGCATCGCCTTATCTAAAACCTTTTTTGACATCAAATGCAACGGTAAGATCTTTTCCGACCTTGATAGAGCAGCGTGCATTCTCCATCGTCATTCTGCACAAACGGATAAGTTTGACAGGGATGCCAAAACTAGACATTGCTCGGTAGAGCTCTTCCCTGTAGATGCTGTCATACGCGGCTTTAAAATCGAGAAAGAGATGGTGGGTATCGATTTGAAGCTCCTGGGTTTTTTCCAAGATCTGCCGTAGTGTGAATATTTGGTCGATAGTGGACTTTCCTGGTCTGAAGCCACACTGATAAGGACCAATCAGGTTGTTGACGAATGGCTTCAGACGTTCACATAATACGGCAGAGAGGATCTTATACGCAATGTTAAGGAGACTGATGCCTCTGTAGTTGGCGCAGTTTAGATGGTCTCCGTTCTTATGTATCGGGCACACTATGCTGAGATTTAACTCATCGGGCATGCTTTCTTCCGACCATATTTTGCAGATGAGTTGGTGCATGCTCCGTACCAAGTCATCGCCTGCTGCTTTGAATAGTTCGGCAGCGATGCCGTCAGCTCCAGTAGACTTAAGTTTAGATATAGCTATCTTCACTTCGTCAAGGTCGGGTTAACACAGCCATTCATCCAAAAATGCGAAACGTCACAAAAGATTATTTTTTGAACAAATTTAGGGTCCTCTTCCAAACTAAGACCAGTCAGCGAACAAAAGGCGCTGTCTATGGTCATGAGCTTTGAGCTCCTGCGTCTGTTGGATCTTGTACGGGTGTTTGTCTAAGTCCCGACGCAAAAATTCGCCAAGTAGAAGTCTTCGAAAAGTAGAGTTCTTTTGCACGACGAGGAACTGATTCGGGTTCAGCTGTACAGTTGCACGGACCGCAGGTATGTTCTCGGTCGATCTTACTTTCCTTGAACGTACTGGTGTTGGCTGATTGCTTACTGAACCGGTCGTCTCAAATTTGACCACCAAATTTGAAGGGGCGACTTCGAAGGTCCACCATGTTCACAGTTAAATGGGCGCAATGCCGTAACGTTTGCGTTATCGAACACTCATTTTTATAATGAAGCTTTATCATTTGAAAGTGCTGTTCATTCGTGTAACTTGCCATTATGATTTGGCACAAGCAACTGGATAATAAACAAAAGATTTGAAGGATGTCACCAACACAAAAAGGTTGCCACTGGCGAAACTAGAAGTATTGGATTTTTCTGACGTTTAATTTTAGTGATTTTGCAAACCGTTCATTTTTTGATTTTGTGCATAATAACAAAAAAGACTAATTAAGTATTATCCAATTTTAAAAATGAAGTTCAGGCAATATGGTCACTATCAACTGTCAAAGTTCTGCTTTAAGCGCTTAAAGTAAAATATGTTACATCAGTTAAAGACTCATGTTGCGCAAGATGTTTGTATCCTATTAAAATACACTTTTATGTATAATTCAATGATAAAAAAAAACTAAGCAGGATCTTGATCATTTCCATTTTATTCTTTTTAGTTTAAAGTCTATCAATGTAAAAATAATAAATTGTTTTTCTATGAAATTTATTTCAAACAATTTTTAATGAACTGAATTAATAACCACTTTATTAATTTTTATGTTTGATTCTAAGTAATTGGAAAAGCTACTTTTTGCTGAAACAGAGATAAATATAAAACAGTCTTATAACTCTGATTGTTTTTATTTAAAAAAAAAAAAACAGTAATTAAAGGCTTTAACCTCAATTTGATAAGCCTTTGTACACGAATTTTCCTGGAATTTTACTTTAAATTTGTATAAAACTGATATTGTTTATTATGCAGCACATTATTAATTTAATCTTAATTGCACCATAAGCTTTGAAAATCAAAAGGGCGTCATCAAAGTTCAAACTTTATCAACAAAGCGTGACAGAAAAACGTTGACAAATAAAATTAAATGCATCTACTGGTAAATACTTAGTATACTACTGGTATCTCTTATGAACAAGATAGCATTTTTAAAATACTCATTACAGCAGCCTTATTGAACTGAAATACTTACTTTTTAAGTCTAATAAAATTTTCAAAATTGACTTTTTAGTAGAAAAAACGTGCTTATTAAATATAAAATCTGAACTGCTTTTACAATCCTAAATTGATTGATAACAGAAAAAGAGCTTCTCATCGATTTCATCTATAATAACAATAGATTTTTGGAATATCCTAATGACGTACTTAATACTTATACTTGCTTTACCTATATCTTTCACAAAATCACTTTTCAACTATCATGTTTTACCAATGCCATCATTGAGTCGAATTTGTAATCAAACAAGAGGTTATCGCAGCCGGCGGCTTCTTCAAAGCACATTAACTGCGAATTTAAATCAAATTTGAATATGAATTTAATAAAACCCTAATTAATATTCTGACAACATAACATTGACTAATTAAAAATGTCTCAAAATATGAATTGATTTCTTAGCTTTGATTTCCTCAATTGAAAAATACATACAAAGCTAGGTCGGTAGATACCTATACGAGTATATTTTGCCATATTAATATTTCCTGTTTTCAAATCTACATTTCGTATAAGTTTAAGTCCTATTCTAGATCCCATAAATAGCAAAACACCCATCAACTAATAATCTAGTAGGCCTGTATAAGCCATTCAACAAATAATTTAACCTCTATAAAGTAAAACACTTCAACTTCATTCTAAGACCATACAAAAACAGTCTAATCTTCAAAAAAAAAAGATCAAAGCAATGTCATAAGGTCTCTCTTTAACATTAATAACATCAACAAAAAAAAAGAAAGAAATTATATATAATTTTAATAACAATCAAAATAACCACACACCACTCCCAATTGGACCAAAAATAGAAGAAAACCAAAAAAAAACATAAACGACGACAACGATTTCCAACAAAACAAAACTTAACAAAAAAGATGAAAAAACTAGAATAAAACTCTTAGAATCCATTTAATTCCCAGACTGTATCTATCTATCTACCAGTTGTAGCTTCGTAGGTTTAGCTCCTCTCATAGTCATATAGTGTGTTGTATAAAAGATCATTGAACACCACATATCATCATCGTGTTGTATCTTCATATAGATGCTTCTATAGCTGCTAGTAAAAGAAGAACTTTGTCGTCTATAATGTCGTTCTGTCTTTAACGTTCGTCGTCATCATCATCATCATCGTCATCGTCAATTCAATTCAATTTCCCAGAGTCCAGAGAAGAAGATCTTCTTCGTTTGCCCATCATCATCATTTTCTTCAATGTCTTGTGTCTTGTCTCTCTAACAAACAAACTATATTCCTCTGGAACTCTGTTATAGCTTCTCTCAATCCTAACAACAACACAACAACAAAAACTGTGAAGCATAACAAATTTCTATCTTTTCTACTATAAAAGCCCGCACTTTTGACTAAAATGTATCTTTTTATTTTTCTTATTTTTCACTCTTGCTCTACAACAGCTATAAGTAAAAATTATATCTTTTCGTTTAGATATTTTTCATACACAAGTTGTGCGTTTATTTTTTCATAATTCATAAACCCGTTGAACAAAAACAGCAGGTAGACAACAAGTCGATGGAATACCATGTGAGATAAACGACACAAATTAAAAAAACACTAATACTGACATGTTTGAGGGGAAATCTGCAACAACACTAATACAATGATAAATGATCCTCTCTTACCAACACATTCTCAAAAACAAAACAAGAGAGTTACACTCTCTCTCTGTCTCTCTGGAAAGTCAGTCTTTTCCCTCGATCTTCAACGATCATGGATTTTTTGTTTCGCGTTGGGCGCCATTCGAAAACTCTCAGCGAGAGCTCTACCAATACACAAACATTTTCGATCTCTCTTGCTCTCTGATACACATACTTCGATACAATTTGATCTTTTTGTATCATTTTTTTTCTTGAAAAGATGCCCAATTGACCACCACAAGATGTCGCTAGTTACTTCGAATTAACATGAAATTCACTTGGAAATTCTTCTTTCTTGTCGATCAATGCAAAGATCGTCGTTGTTTTGTATTATTTTATTTCTCAGTAAGGTATCTGCAGCAATCTGTGGTGGCTTTTGTGGTTTTTCAACTTTTGTGATCAAACGATCTTTTTTTTTTGTTAATCGAATGGAATTCGATCGTGCGGCAATTTAGTCAGCCTGATGAGATACACTTCATTGTTACCTCGTCCTTCCTATATCACCTTTAAAACAAAAAAAAAGTTATTTAAAGTTTTGGAGTTTTTTTGTTGTTGCCTTTTTCACACACTTTCTGCTTAATTAAGTTATTGCAATTCAGGTTTAGTCAGTTGTCTACACAGATTTTGACAGTTTCAAAAGAGGTTGGTTACTGTTGGTTTTGTTGTAAATTGGATTTTATATGCGTCTGGATTTTATGATGCTGTCTCAAATTTCACTTCCAAATACTTCCATAAGAAAAGGCGCCACAGTTCATTGCATCTCAATTAAGAAACTGAACATTTTTCAACACTATACGGCTGGCCGTGGTCGCTGATGCGATGCGATGCGGTGCGGTGGCGGTATGTGGTGTAGTGTAAGAAAAAATCCAATTTTATTTTGTTGTGTTTTCTTAAATATTTGCTAACAGTCTCGATCCCGACCAGATTGAGATGTAAACAAATATACCATCAACCAGATGAAGACACTATACCTTTACCGCCACAAGTGGTTTTTGAACATTAACCGACCAGGGCAGTGGTGGCGACGACGACGGCGACGGAAATTCATTAAATCAAAAATTTAAAAGAATTTCGTAGGCAAATATTATAAACAATCTATGGACCTACATGTAGCCCATGTCTATCTTATCCTAGAAAGCCATGATAGCGGTGGGTCAAAAAAGGCCAAATAGACAGATATAGATACAAGGTGCTTATAAAAGATACAAAAACGGTAGCAATAAAAAATAGTATGTGTGTACTTCTAATTCTCGAAAAAAGGACAATGAGAAAAAGATACGAAAATACAGGACATGGCTTCGCATCGCTTTATGGCTCTATTTTTCCTTCTCGTTTTTATCAATCGTGAAAAAAAATTATATCATTCAGTGAAAAACACACAAAAAAGGTCCAAAGATGAATAAAGTGAAACATAGGTACTTCATACAGTAGCGTTCAACATTTAGAAACAAAACTGAAAGAAAGAAATAAAATTAATGCTCCGAAATCGACCAAAGACTACGATGTCGGCGATAAGACGATGTATCTACATGAAACGATTTGGACGTGTACTCTGTTTCTGTCGTACTGACTTTTAGGACTCATAAAACCCTTGCTTGGCTTTGCTCGTATACCTTTATTCGCAGAATTATCCTTAAGCAGCCACCAAATTATTCACACGACACTGGCATGTTGTAAATATTCCAACAGGAGAGTAATAAAAACAAAACAAAAAAAGACAAAAACGTATCTACCTATCTTTTATTTTTGAGCCCGTTTTTGACATATTTTTACGAGTTGGAATTTCGCTTGAATTTTTGAGATACTCGTATCCGTATCTGTACATCCATCGCGTAGGTACTACTATCTACTTTGTAGTACTTATGGGAAAGTCATTTTTAAAATAAAAAGTATCTTCTGTTTATTTTTTCTAAATGCTCCCAAAAGATTGTTCTAATTTTTATTTCATTCGACAACAACGATATAGCGACACAGTGTTAGCGACAACGAACGACAACGACGATGACATGATGATGAAAAAAATGGGCTATATGGCAAAGGTCATTCGAAGAAAACGAAAAAAAAAAAACAAAAAATTATAGATGGGTCGTTTTTGAATATCTGAAATGTTTTTATATTTTTATTGCCACTCTCTGGTGTGACAGTAGAGTAGGTAGGTTAGGTATCTGTATCTGTATCTTCTGGTATTGCTACTGTCACGCGAATGAAATGTGTTTGAATTGTATTTTTGTATTTTATATAGAGGGCTGAATGTTTGTTTTTATGGACGCGCGAGAGCAATTGAACCTTGATCCTTCTCGATATGATGCAGCACATAAAAAGGGATATTTTGTTTCGTGTTATTTGTGTGCGGTACGCCTCTAAGCTCTAAATTGTTTTTGATATATTTGCGTCTACCTTTCTACACCTTTTATCAATACAACAGGGTACCTATACCTTTTACTATAGATGTGGGAGTTTTATTTTTATTGATGTTTTGCAACTTAGTATCTACCTACCTACATTTTTATATATCTAGAGACATTGTAAAATGAAGAACTCAGGCATGCACATATCAATAGTTTGCTTTTTTCGAAAAATAGTTACTTTATGGCATTCATAAATCATTGGAAGTAAGTTTTCAATATTGTATTATTTTCAGTAGCAATTTTCAAAACAATGTCAAATATCTACGAATTCGCTATATTGGGTGCTTTCTCAGTATTCAATATTCCAGTTTTCAAATGTAGCCATCAACATAGTTTTGTTGATTTTTGAACTCTTTTTAGATACGTAGATTTAGAGGATTTCTATAAAATTTTGTGATCACAAACAAAAATAATTTCTCTAGGAATAAAAGTTATTTTGGTCACTTACAATTATTTATCCAGAAAATTCAATGATGTTAACCTATTTTTTGTATAAACTATCGTTTTAAATTCCAAACGAGATTCAAATAATTAGAAACTTAGCATGACTTCCAACAATAATTTTTTTTTATTAATATTAAAACAAGTGATCCGAAAATGATTGTAGTTTTTTTGACAGTTTTGCCAATCATTTTTGATTGTTCTTGTATATTGAAGATGCTTTGGTTAAACTTAAACCTAAAAAAAACTGTATAAATATTAGGATTTTTAACAATTGTGTTTCGTCTTTGCACAAGGTCTCTTTCTGTTCCGCTATTTCCCTGAATGAGTGGAAAGTCTCTATAATTGATCCGATTCTTAAATCTGGATAAAATACTTAATAACGAACAATAGACCAATAACTAAACTACCTGTTTTTCCAAAGCTTTTAGATAGCCTTGTTCGAGATAAATTTAAATCTATCATAAAGCAACACGTATAAGTAAATATGAAGATGGTTGTTGAAAAGGTAGGTCTACTAATTCTAATTCACAAATTTTGTCATATTAATACTCTGGACAATCGAAAACAAGTTCATATGATTTGACTAGTAGGACAAATTTACATATTCTCTAAAAAAAACTTCAAGCGTACGGCTTCCATGGCTTTCTTCATATTCTCAAAACAGATTAAGGCAACTTCTGGTGTTCCAGAAGGTAGTCATATGGGTCCTGTATTATTCTTACTTCTCATCAATGATCTTCCGAATGTTCTTAAAAATTCTTATTGCTTTATGCATGTGGATAACATAAAGTTCTTTACTCGGATTTCGAATTTAAATGATTGTCTTTTGCTTCAAAAGGATATGAATTCATTTGTCGACTCGTGAAAGTCAAATGATTTGTTGTTAAATCTTGGCAAGTGTGCTTGTATAGCATATAATAGAACTTTGTTAAATAGTATTCCAAACTATTCATTAAATAATTTGCCGTTACAACTTCTTGAACACTTCAAATACTTGGGCGTTATATTTGATTTAATATTGAGATTTTAGTTAAATATTTATTATATTGTATCCATAGTAAATTCTTTAGTTGGATTCATTAAAGGGAAAACAAGAGTGGAATTGTATGCTTAATTTGTTTGCTATTGTCACGAAATTAATACATTTTTTCTATTAACATTTTTGTAACGCAATCTATTATGATTCATTCCAAAACTGAGGACAGTTTTTTGTATTTTTCTGCTTAAATGAGGTGTTAAATTACTTGAACTTATAATTTAAATTTGCCAGCTTATAGTTTTGAATAAGACATTTTTTGACATTTAAGAATTTAAAGCTACGACTTTGCTTAAAATGGAATGATCCACGTTTGAATAACGCATTCAAATTGAGGATGAAAATTTGTAGTAACTAATGTGCAGTTTTGCAAGATAACATTTTCTGACCGTCTTATTTCTCGAAAGGGTGTTAGCCATCCAGATGCTGTCGTTGTGTGCTTTTAGACTTTTATAATTATGACACTGCTCCGAATTCAATTCAAGACCTTAACTACGCAATACGTAAAAACAGTAGGAACATATACATATATGAAAATTTGCATAAGGAGGGTATGGTGCTGCAACTGCAACCGTAGTTTAATGTTAATATTTGTGTTATATCAAAATGATATACCCTTTTGAAAAACTCTATCGGGTTAAAAATGGTGAATTTTATATTTGCATGCGGAAAGGTGATAAACAAATCTTTAACAAATATTTGTATGTGTTATACTCGAAATTCTGTTTCTGCCAAAACTCTTTGTCAACTTTTCAGTTCTTCCATTTCATTAAATCAACGTGTTTGAAAACTTTTCTTGAAGTAAAAATAGGACTATTTTCTTAATATTATAATAATATTTCATGATGAAATGAAAGACAAATTTCAATTCCAGAGTTTTTGTTCCTAAAAAAAGGTGAAGATGGCGAACATTTAACATTAAACAAGTTTCAGAAAAAGAAGTTTTAATATATTTGTATCAGTTTTGTGGACGATGACTTGGTTTAAAAGATTTTATTTACTTAAATATGACTGTTTTGTCTCACAGATATTTTAAAATTGAGTTGTTTAGTGATTTTCTTATTCTCTATTTTTTACTCTGACATTAAATTAATAAAAATTAATAAGCAGAAAGTTAAAATTAAACAAGTTGGTAGTTAAGAAATGTATGAATGTGAGATATATGTATACAACTTAGGATGGTATAAATGCATATTTTACAACTTGTCCATCCTCACATTTGATCGTTTTGATCAGTTCTATAGATATATTTAAATACTTTATAATTTGCATTAATTTGATAAATAATGACCTTTTCAAATATATTATCTTATTATACCGTATTCTTATGTTGATGTTCCTGGTCATTATCGGAGTCCATGCATTGATCATTACACCAATCGCTCCACTTACATACGGCTTACCTCTATAATACCTTGTCATTTGACAACTCTCTATATCTCTTATCACGTATCTATCATTCGGAAGAACCTTATGTATTTTATAGGGTCCCTTATATTTTGGTACAAACTTTTTGTTCGTTCCAATAGTACTGTCAATATTCCGAATAACCACGAAATCTCCTATAACATTCATTTGGGGGTTGATCATTTCTGTGAACTTTCAATATTCTTTGAAGCATTAATTCGCACTTGATCACTTCGATCACTTGATTCAAACTTATTATCTAAGTATTCAGTAAGAGCATCAATTTCTATTCCTCTTTGTTGTACACCAAATAACAATTTAGAAGGGATCTGTCCAGTGGCTGAGTGAACGCAATCATTTCCAGCATACTCAACCTTTTTTAGCATCTTGGTCCAATCAGAGTCATGTATAATTTCAGATAACTTACTTCACATTGATTTCAATACTCGATTCACTCGCTCTTCATGGCCATTAGTTTGAGCTGAACCCGTTGTAATTTTTACTTGTTCAATGTTATTCTTGACCAGGTATTTGCTGAGTTCTAAAGATGTGAATAAAGTTCCCATCTTCGTAAGTGATAGTACCCATCAAAAAACTTTAGGTGGCCCACGAAGAGATTGAACCCAAGACCTCTATCGTGGAAGTCCTACGCACTGACCAGTACTCCACGGGTACTACAATCTTTTATACAGTTAATATTTATTAACTCAGTATAATTGGCAGTATCTTAACTTTGCAACTAAAAAAATATCAGTTCTATAACTTAATACAGTGGTAAACAATTCTTGCTAGATTTTATAACACATGTCATTTTCTAAAAAAATGCACTGATGCAAACATTTTGAAAAAAAACTGAACTGAAATTAAAATGTGGATACACTCAACAGTAGTAATTGTGTGAAAAATTAAAACTGTTTTGAAAACTAATAAATTAACCTATTTTATGTTCTATTTAAATTTGTGTTCCAAAATTGAGAAGGCTCTTGTATAAAATTTATTTCAATTTTCATAATTTAAACAAGTATTTTTGTTTGATCTTTGAAAAGGCATAGATTCATACAAAAAAACGCTAAAGAACCCTTTTTGCTTGTTCTTAAGACAGTTTTGTTTTGTAAACTTCGATAACACTATTTTTTTATGATATACAGCATCATAAAAAATCATTTAAAATTTAAAAAAAAATGTATACCTTTTGTCCATTATTTCAAAAAATACTTCAAGCATTTGTTTAGCATTGCTTAGCATTGTTTAAATATGTTCCTACACACTGTATAAACGCCTTCTGCATTAAATCAAAACCTCAACACGCTGAAGTTTTTCAACCAGCCTTAGAATCTCTCAAACTATTAATTTCTGCCTTCTTAAGAAATAATTTATTCATTTTGTTTCCTAAACGATTATCAAATAACATAATTGCCTTTATTTCCGTTTTGTGTCAATAAAATTGACCCCAAAATGTTCAAAAGCCTTTTAAATATTATTAAAACAAAATTATTTCCATATCAACAGATTTCTTCAAAAATGCATTTATAAATAGAGCAACATAAAATTCTTCCGATTTGTTTATTTCTTGGTGGCCTTAGTGCATCCTATAAATTTTTGGAATGACTCAATCATGTATTGGAAGAGAAAAAAAAAACAACAAATATAACACACGTCCACTTAAGACTTACCACGCTCCATCGCCCTCGATTTTTGTCCCTATAGACAAACGCCTTTTACATTACTGCATCGCTCGTAAATCAGTGAGCAATTAATTTAGTCGATGCGCTTGATTTCCATATAGAAAAGCGAGAGGCCCCCGCTCTCCATCATAACAAAGTCCTTACAGACAAAAATAAAATAATACTTAGAACGTTCAGCAGCATTTGCCGGCAAATTACGAACACCTTTAAACACTTGAGACTTTTTGTTTTTTGTTGTTTAAGAAACGTGCACATGCATAGAACATGCAATGCATCAAGAAGCCCTTAGGGCCAGCAAGCAAGCAAACAATATAGGGGATTGCATTTCTCTCTTAAGTGTCCAATTGTCGGAAGTGCACTTTTGATGTCGCTCAGTGAAACAGTGAAACACCCATGTAATACGCACATTATTCTGTCTTTAATATGTTGTGTCCTGCGTGAGTTAAAATGCAGACTAAGTGTGTTAAACGTACCTACCTCTATAGTCTTGGTCTAGAATTCTAATTACAGTTCCGGGATGAAGGACTCACATGAAATAGTCCAAGACCAAGTAGTGTAGTATAATTTTATTCCATTGCTTATAGGATACCCGACACCGGAATTGAGAATGCGTGTAATATGGAAAGGACCTCTCAATCTCAATGTCCCTTTTCGATTTGTGATGTTTGCTTGTTTAACTTGTGTTTTAGTTATGTTTGCATTTCCGTTTGTCTGGAACATTGATGTTTGTTGAATGTTTATACAAACCGGAAAGGCCAAATAGAAAAAACCAATTTGAAGTCTTGTCAAGATGTTTGTTTGTCAAGGTGATGTTGTTGCAAGGTGCATGATTTTGAAATTTGATGGCTTTATGATTCTAGGATATTTTTAGAAACAAACTAAGGTCCATTTGTTTCTTCTTTTTCTTATTTTAGTAGAAACTTTGAAGGAAGCGATTCAATTCAGTGAAAAAGATTGCGGTTTCGTAGATATCCGGAGTGAACAGCACATGTTTCTTCATCTGTTGAACAATCCGGCGCGCAGTAAAAAACTATTCAATCTTAGATATTTTCCTTTATTTTTTTGATTTAATTGTTGCTTGTTTTCAGTTTAAAATTCTGAATGAAAAAGTTTTAGTAGAATAATAAAATCTTATTAAAAATTGGCCAATCTGAATCGATTTTCAAGAACCCGTGTTATTCGTACAAATCAAAATATTGACAAATCCTGAAACACAAAACAAAATAAGCCTAGAATGAATATATACAATGGTCTCTCTGCATTATTTGCGAATCAAAAGAATTGAGTGTTCAAGTAAAATTAAACAAAGTGTAGCACACAGTTCCCGAAAAGTAATGAAATTATCAATGTAATATCAGAAAGCCTTAAGTAGGTACATATTTTTAATTGTCGCAAGTTACTTGAGTCGTAAAAAATTCATTTTTTGAAGCTTTTCAATAAAAAAAATTCCATTAGAAAAACTAAATTAAAGTTAAAAACAATGCATTTCAAAATGAATAAATAAGTTTAATTCTTGCATTAGACCTTTTAGTCGAAATCAGTTGTTTGTAGATTTTTATTTTATATAAAATAAAATGCACGGCTAAATCTTACAAACTAACAAAAGTCTATTTACAAAATGGTCCTGCATTTAAGGATTTAAAAATGTACCTGCAAAAGAATTGTTTTCAAAAATTTAAATGCCATTCGATTTCTCAAAAAAATTTCAGTTTTTTAAAAAAATTTATTTGAAAATCATTAGAGCTGTTTTTTTTTTAAATTCATTTTTTGAATATACAATTTTTCAATTTTAGTTTAAAAGTATTTTTGGTACTTATATACGTTCTACATTTCAATTTTGTACAAATAAAATGACTAATTTTCAAGATATCAAAGTTAAAAAAATAATATTAAAAACTATAAAACAAAAATAAAACCAATGACATTTTTGATCACCAAATATTATTGAAACAGTTGAAGAGCTTGTGCAGCAATAAAAGTATTGAAATCGTTTATTAATTCTTGAAAAAACCTAGAACCAAAATATCGGTGTTATGGGGGATAGGCACCCTTCTGGAGCAATTTCCGATTTTTCCGATTTTTGACTGTTATTTTTAGCCTTAAACAAAATTCAAATATAGGTTGAGATAAGACCCACACTGGTAACTTCCCGTCCCGACTGTTCATTTGTCTTGCTAAAAAGGTTTGTAGGTTTTCGTGTTTTGTTGTCAGTTGAATTACTCTTAAAAAAATTAAAGTTACCAACAATATTTTGCATTTGATAAAATAGTTTGATTTCAAATTCTATTTTTGCTAACGAGGTTTTTAGTCGAAAAGCCACTTTTACCAATTTCAGTAGCATTTTCTTAAATTGGATCAATTTGAAGTGAATATCTTCTATTATTCATAAGATATCGAGAGCAAACATCAATTTTAAACAATTTTACGTTTTTTTTGAAGATTTTAATTTTTTACGAAAAAACTAATACATTTTTATAGAAAATTTACATAATATCGAAAACAATCTTTTCTATACCATAAAATTAGTTTGAAGCCAATGTTTTGAATTTTTGAAAAGATATTTGAGTCGAAATTCTATTTTTACCAACTTTAAGTAATGTTTTTTTAGGTTTTTATCAATTCGATTTTTCTCAAAATTTGACCAGATGTGAAAACCCTAATTCTTCGTTGCATGTAATTGTTTTGGAGATAGAATTAATTTTTGTTTGTAAAATATTCGAGGTGAAAATTATTTTTTTTCAGTTTTTTTTTACTTATTCAGAAAACCGTTTGATTGGATTTTTTTTTTTCCAAAAATATGTTTGTTTGGTATCACGTTAAAATATATAATATAAAATGTATGTAATTCAAGTCGCTAGTGTTATTGGTTCGTGAGATGTTTCGTGAGAAGTCAAGAAATTGGAAACATTTTCAATTTGACAAATCCAATAATCAGTTAAAATTCGATAAATCTAATTAACCACAAATATCTCAAGATTTAATAACGTTATCAACTTGATTAAAATTTTATTTTGCTCATTATGAAATCGTTATACTCGTAGCGTGATGGTTAGTGGTTTGGACCCGAGCAAACGGGATTAAGTCCCCTGTTAGTGACGAAGGTTAAGCTTCAGCTCATCTTCAATTTAATAAAAAATAAAAAGTCAGCAATTGTCGATGGTATATCCAACGTTAAGCTAAGATATTTACCGATGAAAGCAATTGACATTTACACCACACTCTTCAATAATGGACTGATTAATGCATATTATCCAGTGCTTTGGAAGACCGCATGCGGTTCATCCTCTCCCGAAATAGGGAAAGGACAACTCCAACCTGTCAAATCTTCGGTCGATAAGTCTTCTTCAGAGCATCAGCAAAGTTTTCGAAAAAATCATCAATAGGGCTCTGACTTAGTGGGCTACGGACAACAAAATAATTCAGGATAAACAGTTCGGGTTCAAGGTGGGCCATGATACAATTCATGCTGCGTCTAAACTCATTTCTGATATAAAATGGAATAAATCGAAACAACAATGCACAGTTGCTGTTCTGGTTGATTTGGAAAAGGCCTTTGACACCGTATGGTTAGAGGGTCTTTACCTAAAACTGAGCAGGCTTGGCATAAGCAAGCCATTGTTGTATATACTTTATGATATGCTTAACGGTAGAAAGTTTGTTGTCAAAAGTGGCAATGTAACTTCTACAACAACATTCTCAATTAAAAATGGTCTTCAACAGGGAGCTGTGAATTCGCCGATTCTCTTCAGCATTTACACCAGCGATCTGATGGGTACACTTACAAAGGCAATTGCGTACGCCGACGATCTAATTGCGTACAGAACGGCCCGAAAGGTTAAGATTATTAGAATTCTCTTGCAGCGTGATTTCAACAAGATTCAGCGATATTGCGATGACTGGAAACTGAAAATAAATGTCCAGAAGTCGAAGCTCTGACCAGGGCCAGAGAAGCCTTCGCTCTGACGAAAAGGCTGTTTTATAGCAGTCGGCTTGAGCCCAGAGTGAAGGTGTGGTTCAACGTTGCCCTTTCCCAGATGAAGAATTTCGGGTGTTCGAGAGGCAGTGTTTACGACGCTGTACCGGCTTAAATCGAACAGCCGAAGCTTTTTACGTGCATTACTATTCCTCTTATTTTATAAATTTCGCATTGAGGCCAATAGGTTAAACTTTATAAAACTCGTCATAACTATTTTCCTTTTACAAAAATATAACCATAAGCAAATCGAAAAAAACTCGTATGTAGACTCATCAAAAAATCAATCACCACATACTCCAAATGCTTAATTGTATTTTTTATTTCTTGGTTGGGGGGAATATCTTTGATAGACGCCCTAATATCTATTATTTGCTTCCCCAACAAATGATTGAATACAACTGTCAACTAACTCATTTCATCTCGTGCCAAATGATTTCCAATACAAAAATAAAAATCAATCTCCATTAATAGTAATTTCCCGTAACATCATTACAAATCACCTCCACATAAATGTAAGACTTTTTTTATGGACCCTAAATTGTACAGTCCCCCGAAAATTGTTTTTCAACAACCATTTCCCTGAAATTAAAAAAAAAAAAAACTGAACTCTCCCACATGAAGCCATCAAAGATATCAGGAGTCTGTAAAAGCAACGTTCAAAAACAAATCCTCTTGAATACAAAATTATTATAAACCTAATATCAGTACAACAGCGCATTTGTACACCTCTATCTGTTGGATTTGAAAAATAAAACTGAAGAAATTATAATTTGAAAAAAATCAAATCCTACGACAATCGTTTAAAAACAAAATTCTCTCTTCACCACTTCACTTGTCTTCGTCATCATCATCGCACTGTCATTTTGGTATATCTATGAATTCTTCGCGCTGCACTGCAACAAAAACTGCAGGAAGAACTATGTAACTGACTTCGCTTCGTCGTCGCGCAGTCTTCGTCGAAGTCGGTGACTTGGAATCTCTTACTTGTCGCTCGTCCAAAATGACATGCATTTTACTCTCTAGTTGACAGATTGATAAATCTCAAGAGTTCGTGTTTTTTCCTCAATCACAGAAAAATCTTTCCCGATAAGTTTTCTCTCCTTGGAAAGTTTACCCGAAAAAAAAGTTATAATGGTCCCCAGCTATTGTTTTCAGATACTTGCTTGCATCCACCTGTGTACCTTTGCTGATGATGACGTCTCTAGGAAATGAATGCATGCATAAGTTGCGATTACCCACTCTTTGAATTACTGAAGACCCTGACGTTGTTATTATTTGTCACCTTCAGTTTAGAAAGATTTCAGGTGTAAACTCGATCATATGTTATGTAGGCATCTTTCAGGTCTTGAGAACTCAAAGACGTCCGTTAAAAAATTCCAATCCATTTACAATTGTTTTCGTACTTAGAAGAAGAAGAATATATTTGAAAATGTATCCAACACATGACATTATGCATAATACACAGAGCAAAGCAAGACTGATGTGACTTGCCTATACAAAGTGTCGGTTGTTCCAAGTGCTCTGTCAATGTCACACGCGCCCGTTTGTTGGGACAAAATATACAAAACAAAACTAAGATCTATAAGAAACGTGATAGAATTCTCCATCACATAATTGCACTCGAGGGTGACCTCTTAATGTTTTGTGTCATCATTGGGAATGACACTTCAAAACAAATTGTTTTTTGCTATACAAAGAGTTGCGGTCCAATTGATGAATCTTGCGGCATTCCTGTTTCTTATTTGTTTTCTTTGGTTTTCGGTTCGGAAATACATATTCGTTTATTTAGTTTTGTTGTTTGATGGTAAATCATAGTTAGATATAACTACTTAATCTTCGGTCTCAATCGAAGTCACATTTTTACTTTACTTATATATACATATTTACCGGCCCCCGTTCGTCGTCTTCGGCGTCGTCGTCATAGCCTCCCGCTGCATTTGTTCGTGTTGTTTTTTTTTGTATTTTGCTTCTGATACACTCGCCACCGATGACCCATGATTATGATGATGATCAGGTCCAGCTTCGGAATCGGAGAGTAGCAATGGATTCGTGCTACAGATCAATCCAGATGCTCGCCGCTTACCGAAAGATACAAAAGATAGGTATGGTATACAGACTCTCTATAAGTCTACAAAGACTTTTCTTACTAAAAAAGATTCATATCATCATCAACTAGTCTTGGTTTGGTTTTCTCAAGCTGTATGTGACATGCATAAGATACATCCACTATGGCAGTTTCATAGCAATATAACAGCGATGGCGATGGCGGCGGTGGCGGTGGCGGCAGCAGTTACGGCTACCTCTATACTAGGACTATGAATCTAACGTGGTTAGGTTTACAGATGAAGAAGGTTTTCCTCCAAAGCTAGACTATGGAAGAGCGAATAGAAGATTCTTATCGCACAGACATTTGGATGTTTTGTTTATTGCTCCAGATACATGGCATAAGCGCAACTGAGCGTAATAAAACTAAATACACATCGCGCAAGGTTGCTTGCTAGCTTTGAAAAGACTAAAAGACGAGTCAACCAACGACACAGATTGAAGACGAATTGAGGAGTGGAGCAGGAAGAAGTGAATAGGAAGATTTTTGGTCGTAAATAATAAACGTGAAGCCATTTGTTGGCTGTGCAGTTTCATCCTCCCGGAGTTTGACAAAAGTACAAAGAACTCTTTGCCGAGGTTTAAAAAGGTTGTACACGTTTAAGCTACGAAAACAACGACTTCGACGACGAACGGGTAGGTAAGGTACCACATAGCACATAGACAAGAGGCTTCCGAGAGGTAAAGGAGATGACAATCAGAGACAGAAAAACTAACAACAGAATAAAATGGAAACACAACAAAATAAATTGCTAAAGATAGTTCTTCAAACGAAGGAAACTGGATTAACCCGCTGCTGCTGCTGCCGCTGCTGATTCTGCTGTTCCTATTGCTGTTATACTGTTGCTGGTAATGTACCATTATTTGGAGTACTCGTATCTGGTAAGGTTTTACCTTCTATAATAATGTCACCGCATTTACACCAGATTCTACATGCGGATCTCAATGTTGCTCTCTATCTGTTCTGTATGTGGACTACGGATTGCGGTGGACTACGAGCTACGGACTTAGAGATACAATTCTAGGAACATTTTGAATTTTCATTGTTCTATTGTCGTTAGCATAGGAGCAGAAGCTGGGGTTTGGGGGGACTACTCTCAACTCTATGTATGGAGACTGGTGATGAGGAGTTCTATTTCTAGTTTATGGGTAAAAGTTATAAAGTAGGTATATCTGTTAGATTATTACGTGCCGAAAATTAGTATCTTTTTTTTTGGAATTTTTCTCTTTTTCGAATCCAGAGCAGACCAAATAATGACAAAAAGTCGTTCTTTCTCTTTTCGAAAAGACACAAAAAAGGGGTCTATACGATGAGTATTTATTCGTTATTCGTATAGAATATGTGTGGTAATTGTTACAACAGAGATTTGTCTCAGTGAATGGGCCATAAATCATGATGAAGCGGCAAGCTTTTGATTTTTTTTTCGTATCTAACCTACATAATATTTGTATTTT